>NC_064922.1:887457352-887763286 GCF_023897955.1 Schistocerca gregaria
CACCAGAATTTTATGATGGGAAGCATCTTGCACCAATATGGGACACAAACGTTCCTGCAAAAACAGTGCATACTCCAGCAAGCATCATAATTATTAAACTTACTGGAAGAAAAGGTAGGGCTCATTCACTCGAGATTCTAATATAATTATTAAATCTGTATCTTAACGAAGATGTAACGTAAATTTTTTGAAAGAATACACCGCCTTTTTGTTGTGTATTCCTGTATTTTTCTTTTGTACAATCTAATCGTAGATTTCGGCTTTTATATCATTATCGAGTACAATGCTAAATATTCTTAGACCACTAATACAGCACATATGGCGTAGGTTCTCGTGGCCCGACATGACTTCCTTTCCCGTGGCAACCTTTTCATCTCAGAGTACCGCTTGCAGCCAATTTCCTCAATTGTCTGCTGGACGTATTCCAATCTCCTCTTCTACAGTTTTTACCCTCTGCAGCTCCCTCCAGTACTGTCAAAGTTATTACTGAAAGTCCTAACACATGTCCTATCATCTGTCCCTTCGTCTGGTCAGTGTTTTCCATTCACTCCTTTCCTTGACGATTCTGCAGAGAAACTCTTCATTCCTTACCCTATCATTATACCCATTTTTCAACATTCGTCTGTAGCTCCAAATCTCAAATATTTCGATTTTCTTCAATTTCAGTTTTTCCACAGCCGATATTTCACTGCCATACAATGGTCTTAGACTTCTCTTTGCCGGGAATGCTCTCTTTGCCAGTGCTAGTCTGCTCTTGATGTCCTCCGTGTTTCGTCCACCATAGAATATTTTACTGCCTAGCTAACAGAGTTCCTTAACTTCCTCTACTTCACAATCACCGACTTTGATGTTAAGTTTCTCGCTACTCTATTTTCTGCTATTTCACATTATATTCGTCTTTCTTCGAATTACTCTTAATCCACATTTTGTACTCATTAGATTGATTATTCCGTTCAACAGATCGCGTAATTCTCCTTCACTTTCACTGAGCGTTGCAATGTCATCAGTAAATCGTATCATTGATATTGTTTCACCTCCACCACTCTAGAACTTTTTTTTTTTATTTCCGTCACCGCTTCTTCGTTGTATATAGGCTGAACAGTAGGTGTGAAAGATAACATTTCTGTCATACACCACTTTTTAATCCGAGTATATCGTTCTTGGCCTTCCACTCTCATCGTTCTCTCTTGGTTCTTGTACATGTCATACATCACCCGTCTTTTCCTGGAGCTCAGACGTATTTCTCTCAGAATTTCAAACATCTTGGGATCGCTTTACGTAGTCGAAAGATTTTTCCAGGTGGAAAAATCATACCAAAGTTTCTTGATTTTTCATTAGTCCTGTTTCCATTATCAACCACAACTTCAGAACTCTCACCCTAGTGCCTTTAACTTTCCTGGAGCCAACCTAATCGTCATGTAACCGATCTTCAGTTGCCTTTTCCATTGTTCTGTATACTGTCCTTGTCAGCAACATGGATGCTGGAGCTGTTATGCTGATCGTGCTATAGTTCTAGCGTTGTTGGCTCTTGCAACCTTAGGAACTATATGGATGATATATTTTTTCCAAAAATCTGAACGTATATCACCAGCCTCTCATACAGTCTACAAAAGAACATTAGTAGTTATTTGGTGGGCACTTAAAGCATAATTTTACAACTCTCAATAGAATGTTATCTATAGCGTCTTCCTTATTTGATTTTAACTCTTCCGAAGCTGTTTTAAATTCTGATTCTAGTACTGTATCCCTCTGTTCCGTAACGAATCCAGTTTGTAATTCTGTCGCGTCAACAGAGAAGTCCTGTCTTCAGGGAGGCCTTTGATATACTTCTTCCACCTGCATTTAACTGTGGAATTCCAGTTACACAATGTTACCGCCCTTGCCCTTAAGTTCACAGGACGTTGTTTCGACTTTTCTGTACACTGAGTCAGTCCTTCCGACAATCTATTCGTCTTCGATTTCTTTAAATTCGTAAGTCCATCAACAGTATACGAAAGTAAGAAGTTCAGTATTTCTCGTCAATTATACCATTACCCGTCGCAGATAACGATTTTCCTGAAACTGTATGCATTTAAGTGTTATTTGAGTTTCAACTTGCCTTACTTGTCTCTGTTCAATCACAACAATAAAAAACTACCTGTTACTAAATCTTCATCCTTGTAGTTTTCGCCATATACGAGTTTAGGCAGGCGCGATTGAAACTACTCTGTGCATTTTGAAAGCTAATAAATACATATTACAACTGCAGAAACTTAGCGCTGCACTTGACAATGTAGCGAATGTGAGGCACTCACAATTTTAGATGCGTATGTCACAGCGCACGTGGTCATACTCTTCACCAGTGGTTATTTCAACGTGCCCATTCAGTGGGGGAAGAGCACAAAATAAGAGTCAGTAAAAAGCTAGGTATATAAGGTATATAAGGTGAAGTGTAGCACTGTTATAAGGATCTCGCTGAATATTGATATGACGGCACAACTAGATACGGCTTGACGCCAAAATTTTAACAAGCAGACGTAGCTTTGTGCACGCGGCTCTTGTGACGGGAAAAGGAGAGGCGACAGCGCGCGTGTATTTGACAGCTGGTGGGACTCGCCAGCCACATCAGTCTGGTCACGCAAGCCACATAATGGTCTGTAAAGGAGGATGATTCTAGTACGATTAACTGATCCCCCCTATACTGTTCCACTAGCGAAAGGTGCTTGGGAATAATAATTGTCCTTTAGCCTCTGTATTGCCTCTAATTTATCAAATTTGCTAGCGATGTCATTCATGAGACTTACGGGGAGAAAGTAATACGTTGACCGACTCTTCCTGGAAAGTGCTCTCCCGAAATTTCGGTACAAAATCTCTAAGTGATGCACAACGCCTCTCTTGTGACCCCTGCCCCTGGGGATTGTTGACCATCTTTGTAAAGCACTCGCGTCGACTTAACGATCCAGTTAGATCTTCTCTACGCCTTCTACCAGACCTACATTATAAGGATCTCATACTGATGAAACCCAAATGTAGGTGGAAAGAGCGCCTTATAAACGACTTCCTTCGTGGATGAGTTACAATTGCTTAAGATTCTTCCCATGAATCTCAGGCTGGCGTCTGGTTTTCCTGCTGTTTGTTTTGTGTGGTCATTCCACTTTAGATCACTCTCGAGATATTTTACAGTAGATAATGCTTCCAGCAGAAAGAAAACTGGCGTTCTACGGATCGGAGCGAGGAATGTCAGCTCCCTTAATCGGGCAGGTAGGTTAGAAAATTTAAAATGGGAAATGGATAGGTTAAAGTTAGATATAGTGGGATTTAGTGAAGTTCGGTGGCAGGAGAAACAAGACTTCTGGTCAAGTGACTACAGGGTTATAAACACTAAATCAAATAGAGGTCATGCAGGAGTAGGTTTAATAATGAATAAAACAATAGGAATGCGGGTAAGCTACTACAAACAGCATAGTGAACTCATTATTGTGGCCAAGATAAATACGAAGCCAACACTTACTACAGTAGTACAAGTTTATATGGCAACTAGCTCGGCAGATGACGAAGAAATTGAAGAAAAATATGACGAAATAAAAGAAATTATTCAGATAGTGAAGGGTGACGAAAATTTAATAGTCATGGGTGACTGGAATTCGGTAGTAGGAAAAGGGAGAGAAGGAAACGTAGTAGATGAATATGGACTGGGGCTAAGAAATGAAAGAGGAAGCTACCTAGTAGAATTTTGCACAGAGCACAACTTAATCAAAGCTAACACTTGGTTCAAGAATCATAAAAGATGGTTGTACACTTGGAAGAAGCCTGGACATACTGACAGGTTTCAGATAGATTACATAATGCTAAGACAGAGATTTAGAAACCAGGTGTTAAATTGTAAGACATTTCCAGGGGCAGATGTGGACTCTGACCACAATCTATTGGTTATGACCTGTAGATTAAAACTGAAGAAACTGCAAAAAGGTTGGAATTTAAGGAGATGGGACCTGGATAAACTAAAAGAACCAGAAGTTGTACAGAGTTTCAGGGAGAGCATACGGGAACAATTGACAGGAATGGGTAGCTTTGAGGGATGAAGTAGTGAAGGCAGCAGAGGATCAAGTAGGTAAAAAGACGAGGGCTAGTAGAAATCCTTGGGTAGCAGAAGAAATATTGAATTTAATTGATGATAGGAGAAAATATAAAAATGCAGTAAATGAAGCAGGCCAAAATGAATAGACGTCTCAAAAATTAGATCGACAGGAAGTGCAAAGTGGCTAAGCAGGGATGGCTAGAGGACAAATGTAGGGATGCAGAGGCTTATGTCACTACTGGTAAGATGGATACTGCCTACAGGAAAATTAAAGAGACCTTTGGAGATAAGAGAACCACTTCTATGAACATCAGGAGCTCAGATGGAAACCCAGTTCTAAGCAAAGAAGGGAAAGGAGAAAGGTGGAAGGAGTATATAGACGGTCTATACAAGGGCGATGTACTTGAGGTCAATATTATGGAAATGGAAGAGGATGTAGATAAAGATGAAATGGGAGATACGATACTTAGTGAAGAGTTTGACAGAGCACTGAAAGACCTGAGTCGAAACAAGATCCCCAGAGTAGACAACATTCCATTGGAACTACTGACGGCCTTGGGAGAGCCAGTCCTGACAAATCTCTACCATCTGGTGAGCAAGATGTATGAAACAGGTGAAGTACCCTGAGACTTCAAGAAGAATATAATAATTCCAATCCCAAAGAAAGCAGGCGTTGACAGATGTGAAAATTATCGAACTATCAGTTTAATATGTCACAGCTGCAAAATACTAATGCAAATTCTTTACAGACGAATGGAAAAACTAGTAGAACCCGACCTTGGGGAAGATCAGTTTGGATTCCGTCGAAATGTTGGAACACGTGAGGCAATACTGATCCTACGACTTATCTTGGAAGCTAGATTAAGGAAGAGCAAACCTACGTTTCTAGCATTTGGAGACTTAGAGAAAGCTTTTGTCAATGTTGACTGGAATACTCTTTCAAATTCTGACGGTGGCAGGTGTAAAATACAGGGAGCGAAAGGCTATTTACAATTTGTACAGAAACCAGATGGCAGTTATAAGAGTCGAGGGTTATGAAAGGGAATCAGTGGTTGGGAAGGGTTGGAGACAGGGTTGTAGTCTCTTCACGATGTTATTCAATCTGTATATTGAGCAATCAGTGAAGGAAACAAAAGAAAAAATTGGAGTAGGTATTAAAATCCATGGAGAAGAAATAAAAAGTTTGAGGTTCGCCGATGACATTGTAATTCTGTCAGAGACAGCAAAGGACTTGGAAGAGCAGTTGAACGGAATGGATAGTGTCTTGAAAGGAGGATATAAGATGAAAGTCGACAAAAGCAAAACGAGGATAATGGAATGTAGTCGAATTAAGTCGGGTGATGCTGAGAGAATTAGATTAAGAAATGAGACACTTAAAGTAGTAAAGGAGTTTTGCTATTTGGGGAGCAAAATAACTGATGATGGTCGAAGTAGAGAGGATATAAAATGTAGACTGGCAATGGCAAGGAAAGTGTTTCTGAAGAAGAGAAATTTGTTAACATCGAGTATAGATTTAAGTGTCAGGAAGTCATTTCTGAAATTATTTGTATGGAGCGTAGCCATGTATGGAAGTGAAACATGGACGATCAATAGTTTGGACAAGAAGAGAATAGAATCTTTCGAAATGTGGTGCTACAGAAGAATGCTGAAGATTAGATTGGTAGATCACATAACTAATGAGGAAGTATTGAATTGGATTGGGAGAAGAGAAGTTTGTGGCACAACTTGACCAAAAGAAGGGATCGGTCGGTAGGACATGTTCTGAGGCATCAATGGCTCACCAATTTAGTATTGGAGGGCAGCGTAGAGGGTAAAAATCCTAGAGGGGCACCAAGATATGACTACACTAAGAAGATTCAGAAGGATGTAAGTTCCAGTAGGTACTGGGATATGAAGAAGCTTGCACAGGATAGAACAGCATGGAGAGCTGCATCAAACCAGTCTCAGGAATGAAGACAACAACAACAACAACAAAAATTGTTTCCAGTCTAGTAGTGTAGCTGAGCAGTAGTTGCTTTCTTCTCCTATCTATGCGCAATATGTTACATTTATTTAAGGTCAGAGGCAATTGCCGGATCCCGCACCATTCATCTAACGTTTGCAAGCCTTGTCCAGATTGATAATGTCTTTTGGCGTTGCTATTCAGTTACAGGCAACCGTCATCTGCAGAGAGTCTTAAAGAGCTTTCGATGATTTCTGCCAGATCGTGTATATACATTATCAAAAGTACCGGTCCTATAAGACATGCTAGGTGTACTCCGGAAGTTAACACTGGACAAACATTCGGGAGGACATCGGTTCAATCCCGCGGCCGGCAGTCCTGATTTAGGTTTCCCGTGACTTCCCTAAATTGCTCCAGGCAAATGCCGGGAGGTTCCTTTGATAGGGCAAGGCCGACTTCCTTCCCCGTCCTTCCCTAATCCGATGAGACCGATGACCTCGCAGTTTGGTCTCTTCCCCCAAATAACCCCAACCAACTCCGGAAGTTACCTTAATATCTAACGATTTTGTTCCTTTAAGAGCGACGTGTTGGGTTATATCTGCAGGTAAGTCTTGAATCCCGTTGTATATCTGCTCCGATATCCGATAAGATCGTATTTGTTTCACTAATTGCCAGTGCGTGAAGGTGTCAAATGTCTTCCTGAAGTCAAGGAACTCGGATCAACCTGAGTGCCATAGCCTACAGCGCTATGGATGTCACTGAAGGACAGAATGAGCTGTTTCGCAAGATCCACGTTTCAGGAATCTGTGTCGATTTTCGTAAAGGAAATCTTCTTTGCCTAAAAACGCTATAATTTTCGAGCATACAACATGTCCCCTAATTGTACAATAGAGTGACGTCAAAGATAACGTTCTATGATTGTGTGCATCTGTCATACGGCTTTTCTTGAAAACGGAAATGACTTGCTCTTTTTTCCAGTCGCTAGGTACCCTTAGTTTCTCCAGCGATCTTCGCTAAAGTGCTGCTAGAAGATGAGCAAGTTCTTTCGCATAATATGTGTACAATCTTATATGTATCTCATGTGATCCTGATGCCTTTCCACCACTCAGCGATTGTAGTAGCATTTTTATGCCGCGATCGATTATCTCAGTATCAGACATTTCGATGTTCGTACGATGATTGAAAAAATGGAATGTGTTTCGATATTCCGCAGTGAAAAAATTTGAAAAGAGAGAATTGACTTAGGCCTTTTCTCTCTTACCTTCCGTTTCTGTGCCACTATGCTCTGTGAGTGAATGAATAGATGATTTCGCTTACTGATTTTACGGAAGATGAAAACTTTTTAGGGTTTCTACCCTAATCATTGAACGCTTCTCTCATTGCTCTCATTATGCTTATTTAGAGCTTCGTTTTGACTCCTCTTGACTCTAAGTGAAGCTCTCTTTGTTTAACGAGCGGCTTTCTAACACGGCTATTAAGCCACGGTACGTGTTTCTCGTCCATTACAATCATTTAACAGGTATTGGACAACGCTTTTGAATTTTTCAGCGTTTTTCAGCGATTGTGCTCCACATCTACCTCCTCATCATTGAGTACTTCATGCTGACTACTCAGATACTCTGCAGTCACTTTTGCTAAGAACAAAATAACTCCCTACTTTTCTCAACATTCGTTGTAAGAACTGCAGTCACAGTTGCTATCACAGCCTTATTGTCACCGATACCTTTCTCCAAGCTAATTGATTGCATAAATTCAGTCAAAGTGTAGGGTTCCCCAGGAGGTGGCAGTAGGCATCAGCAGACGTGTATAGTATCCAGGCTCAATATTTGGTGGACTCTGGGAGTTTGAGAACTCCCACAGCTGCAGGAGAGCTTGGTGGATTTAAAAACCCAGACACATCAGCCGTTGGTGACGGTCGTGGTAGAAGAAGTCCACCATGGCCGAGACGAGTGACTACAGTGATCATTAAGTAGACATATATTCAATAAAAAGTGATCCTAGACGGTAGCAAGAAAACTAACATCTTTAGAAAGTGAAAAACGAGATTTTAAATGTGTTAGTTGAACTTGTTTCAGCTATATTAACGGCAAAATAGCTTAAATAGCGTTTAAACTTAAAAAACTTTGGTTATTGAGCACACTATTGAATTCAGCAATAAACTAAGAATAGCAATAGAAATTGAGAACATTTCATCCTTCGATACGTACGTTTGTGTACAGTAAAATTAACAGTTTTAAGTGAGCATGGAAACTGTTTGTATGCGAACTTTCGTAACGACAATGCGATGGCAAAAAAGGTCACTGGCCATCTGGTCCATGAGTCATTCTCTTGCAGTAGCTGGAGGAGTGGACAAGAAAGATTTCTGCCTGTTAGCGAAATGCAGAATTAGAAGTATTGTGACGAGGAGAGAACGAGCGAACCTCAGTCCTTGTAACCTCCCCCTCACTTATCGACCTTAGAGAAAATTTAAACCGAATGCACCTAATGGAAATTTGGGAAAAGCAATCGTGACCAAAGTTAATCTGTCGATAAAGAGGGAGGAAAGGGTTACATCTAAATGAAAGGAAAAATGCAAATGAAATTGGTGGAAATTAATTTTGAGAAAAGGGTAAAATTAATAAAGAAAGTAAATTCGCGGTCGTTACGTTAACAATTAATTGGCGTTAATTAGATATTTGAGATTTGGGGAAAATTACGGTCGCCAGTCCTATGGACCACTACTATAATAACTGAAAATTAAAGATTAAAGCACATATAATTAGCACTAAAAACGTGGCAACTGAAGGTTGACACATGTTGTGTGAAAACTGAATGTTTGTCAGAAGTAACAAATTTCGCTATACTCTGACTTGATTTAGCAAAAGATTTAATAAAACCGGAAAATTGAAAGTTAATTTTTTGTCTGAAATTAATAGTGAACTTTGTTTCTGAAGCACTACGAAATTCAATAAAATAAGGTTAGTCTTGGGCTACCTCAACAATCATTTCAAAGCTACTTTGATCTACGCAATTTAGAAATAACTGGTTTAACTTTGAACTTGAATTAAATGATTCTGAACAATTAACAATAGTAAAATTTAGTACGTACCAAGCTGAGCTGCAGTCACAGGTTTGCTAAAATATGGTAACAAACTCACACTCTTAATTTCTGCTTGTGTATTCTAAATGTTGTAATCAGCTATGAATACTTTAACTGAAATTTGAAATTAAAGCAGTGAAGTGGAATAATATTACTTTAAAGCTGGCGTATGAATTTGAACAACACTCGGGTTCATTCAAGAAAAGGTAGGGACCCTACTTGGTAATGCAATTGGGACAATGAGCAACAAAGGTTCATGCTAAGTTGCTGTATTTTTGATTCAACTGTTTGAGAAGCTGAGGTCTGCCATACAGTTCTAGAACTTTACGTGCTTTTAGTCTTCCTTGTTGGTTGATTGAAGGTTTGCAGTCGTCGATCGGGGAGGTGGCGACAGTCACTCATTGTCGGCCATCGCTGTTGCAGAAGCTGGATGTTAGGATGCCTTCTGCTCGACACGGTCACCAAGCGAAACAGGCTCTTGATGTACACCAGCTAATGCTTCCCGTCCGCGACACCGTGTCAGAAACTACCATAGCAAGTCAAGCGCAATTACATGCTGCCAAAACCCGAAATCTCGGCAACTCGTGGGAGCGTCACACAACGACCCTGCTCTACCGCCCTACTCCAGCCAGACTGTCTCAGCCCGCGCTCCATGCGGCAGAGTTAACACTACCAAAGATCCTAAATACTTTGGTTCTCCACACGAACTATCGCTGTAATTGATCGATAGCATAGTTTTCCCTCGGCCAGACCCAGCCTAGAAATACAAATAATATTTACAAAACAAACCAATTATACATCGATATATATTAAAACAATTACAATACATAAAGACACGGAAATGTCATATCCTCAGGTAACAAAATAAGGAATAAATTGTACAACGGAAGGAAATAGTAGGATATACATTTCCGGCGTTACATACTGACCCAGACGTAATTGTGGGCAATCTAACGCAGCTGCGTTCGCTATATTTCGCTAATATCAATATCAGAGCTTTCTAACCATCAAAGCCATTCCACGAATCCTACCATGCTCACACAATTGTTGTATTCTACTGACATCACGAATACTTCCTTATCTCCAAAGCCATTCCACAGATCATTATTTCTGATCAAATCCAGGCCAGGAGTGGCAAGGACACAAGCACATCGACAGTCTGAAAGTAGCTAATAAGGCCTACTCTAGATGTATGTGACAATACACCATCAAATTAAATATTTCCAAATTTAAATGGTTCTCAAACCCTATTTCAGGAGGCAACGCTAATGCATCATGTTATTCGCATTAAAAAAATGTAATCGATACTATTGCTGGCCAATTATTGCTACAAATGATACATGTCTGTTGAAGGCTATCTACAAAAGCAGCAGCTGGCGATCAGAACTACGGCGAGACGGGTCTCTAAAAGCTTGATAAGTTACATTTTTGTCACAACTATAATCTCACAATATTCCAAAAATGTCTCCAAAATATGCCGGTCATGCAAAAAGTGTGATGCCTAAGGCAGGATTTGAACACCCTCCATTGCTATAAATAGTTAAAAAATTAAGGTGATTTTATCCTATAGAATGTACAGAAATGTAGATGTAGACGCGGAAGTAGCTTTCTTCTAAAATGCAGTGGGACGTAACCGGAAATGACGTTAGAGAGTCTATCAACGCTTGTTGCCGCCTCAACTGAAATATACATTTAAAATCAAGTCCTCAACCACATTGCTTATGTCCAGGCATCCAATAAGCAAGGCTTAAAAAAAGGGGGCATAAATATTACGTGCTATGGCCGCTCACCGTTGCAGCATGAGACAGCAGATTTATACAAACGAAGACACTCGTTGTAATACACAAAAAACACAAACAAATCAGTGTGATTTCAGTAGCAATAATGATTAGAAACTGACAATTGTCGAAGCAAAGCAATTGTATTTTACAACAGTATTTAAAGGGCAAGATAAAATCATAGTGTACATGCCTAAACAGTCTTCTACAGGAATCAAACATGTGATCCATTCCGTTGGGCACTCCAGCCTTTTAATACTATCTTTTTTAATAAAGCAAGACATAAAAGTTTCCCACGATCGTACATCTGGATACGTTATAAGGTCTACAAGGTGTTTGTCAAAAACTCTGTTCATTCCTGGGCTTGTGATTTGACGTATAAATATAGTATATAAGTTTTCCTATACAACTGGAGTTCATGCACATTACACAGTCAACCCCACTGTCTTATCGAATAGGGTAACTATGAGTGTCGCCGTGAATGCGGAATGTCACCTCCAAGTGAACATAATGTTTCACTTCGGGAACTTTAAAGAATTACAGAAGCAGGCTAGTTCCATTAATATTGAATTACATTGTAGTTTTCAATGGAATTAATAGCGTCATAGCATATTCCACAAAAATGTTGGTAAATAACAATGTACAGGTATAATTAAATGGTAAATCTGCGATCTGTGTGTGGAAAACTGCGACAGAATGTGCTTCTGATGGTATTGTAGAGAGCGACATTTTCCCACCTGTTTTAATATGGCATTTCTGTGTTGATTTTATCGGAGTCAGCTTAACTTCTTACGGAATTAGGGATGTTTATGTCGCAGTGAACAGCCATTCATCAAGATATTAGTGTACATGGATGTCAAAGCACGTGTACCTCAATACTCATCAAGAAAACCGCATACTGCATTGGTATCATCGTATAAATGTATGATAGATGCCTGAATCTAAATCGCAAGCATTACAAACTTTAATGTACCTACTACAACACTTAAAACCAAATTAAAAGAATTTCTGAATGACAACTCCATCTATTCAATAGATGAATTCTTAGATATGAAGTAGTAAGTGAAATAAGAATTAATTATTGTATGTTCAGAAAACTTATGTTAAAGTGACACGTTCCACGTCATTATGAAATGTAGAATTCATGATCTATGGAACAAGGATTAATGTATGTATGCACTAACTTCATCATATTATCACTAACTTCAAATTACCAAGGTGATTTTGCCTAACAGTGAGTGATATCAGGTACCTTGCTTCTCTTCCTGCTTTATGACTAAGTTTCTGCAATATTGGTTACAATGTGAAGTCCCAAAATGTTGTACCGGCATGCCACGATGAGTTGTTGCCGAAATGTCTACCATTAATTGAAATCCACCGTTTGACTTCCAGCCATACAGCTTTGGAATATTATTTTGAACAGGTAGATAATCGTCAGTGAACACCCTCCACAGTTCTGATGTCACCTTAACCTTTTGATCGATGTAATTAAGCCAGTATTTTCCCCTTTGCAGCATATTAATTCCTCGGTTTACAATTTCATACGAATCTGTTATCATTTCTTTTACAAGCAAGTTCCTGCAATTCATAATCCCATCTACAAACTTTTTGGATTATACATATGTATTAATTAGTGCTGTTGGTGAGTGTGTGAATCATATGCAACAACACTGAGAATATGAGACACAGTTGTTGATCATTAACACCGCTACAGCTCCACACTCCTGCTACAGTCAAATCCTTTACAGCGCATGACAAGTGGACGTTAGATTATCGATGACGACACTCTCGTTTGTGTTATATCCGTACGTATTATATAAATAGATGTATGTTGGTGTGTGTTACCAGATCTCCTCCTACGCCTGAGGACCGATTTCAACCAAACTTTGTACGCATATCCCTTACTATCAACCAACATTAACTGTGTGGGTGAGAACCACCTACCTATCATACTTCTGGAGATACGACGTCGCAAACAAAGAGACACACGAAAAACTGATACATCACACATGATGGTTAAATTTATTGGTTCTATGCTACTAACTTTATGCACCATACCATCACAGACAGTATGCAAAATGACATTAAATGCACTTACAAAGTTATATCATGGTACTACATATAGTTCAGGAGATATGGCATTATAAACACTGAGATGCGCCAAAGAACTGCAGCACTGTTCATGACATTCAAGTTTGTTTCTTATTTGTAACTAACTCTGATCGCAACACATTTTGCAGAGAGTGTTAACATATGCCGCTGAATGTTCATACGCAAATGTATCTCTGTACAGTACACACAACTCATGAGAGATAACGCCATAAACACTAAGATGCGTAAAAACTGCCACACCGTGAATGAAGTTTTAAAGCATTTATTCTTTACTAATAAGACATTATTTCAGAAGTGTAAAGAAGTCACAACCTGGTGGAGTCGATATGTGTTGTACCATGCTTCTGCTTGAAAAGCGCATGGCCCCTGTGTCTATTCAGCAGAACCACGTTATCAGGAGGATAGCGCAAGCCAGCTAGGTAACTAGGTGCCATTGTACAAGATGTATCCATTATACAAGAAAACCTATTATGCATGCTGACATTGCAGATGACCGCCCATGGTGGATGAGAGTTGAAACTGTGACATACTCCAAAGCCACCATCGCTTCTGGTGGAAACGACAACCGGGAAAATCAGGAAAATTTATGTCATGATCTCCTAGCGACTTTTCCCGGCAAGTCCATCCTGTTAAGGCGTACAGGCTGGCATCTGAGAAACACTAGTCAGAATGACCTGTATAAATATCTTCCAATCAGACACACACTCATTAGAAGTGGTCTCAGTATGTTGACTGTTTGCAGTCTGAGATGAACGACCAAGCTATCAACAGACTTTGCCCGCAACAATTTCAGGCCATAGCCTGAGCTGAATGATATGAGCTTGGCACCTTCACTCCATCACGGGAACCGCTGGTCTCACAAAGTATTTTTAGCTGAAGTAAACAAATTCTGCTACATTGGAAGCAAAGTAACATTTTATGTACAAAGCACGGACGACAGAAAAAGCATAATGATATGTTGAAAGAAAATATTTCTGTACAAAAGTAGCTCACTACCATTAAACATCTGCCTTACTTTAAGGAAGAAATTCCTGAGAATATTAGTTTAGAGGACAGCACAGTAGGAAAGAGAATCAGCAACTGTGGAAAGACCGGAAAACAAAAGAATCGAGAGTCAGAGATCTTGCGCTGTCGAAGGACTGTGAAAATTAGATGAACTGATGAGAATCGGTGAAACATATGGAAAACGTTGACATGAATAAGTAAAAACAATTTAAGAGTTTTTGAAACATCAGACAATAACTTTCAAGATACTAGAGGGAGATTAGAGGGCAAAAAATGTGGGGTAAGGCGAACACTGGAATACAACCAAGAAACAAAAAATAAAAGAGGCGTTGAATGCAAATGCTACTCTGAGATGAGCACATTGGCACAAGCAAACAACTTCTTTTTTTTTGGGGGGGGGGGCGGGAGGGGTTACACGAATCCAGGCAGGATACTGATGGCTAAAATAGTTTCTATGTGTCTTAGTTTCATCTCCAAATTCGTGTACGCTGTTCACTTCTAATGCTGTGTTAATAGTGTCGGATTCTATTACAGGTATTATCTTGGATATTTCTTAAATACTTTTTTCTTGGATTTAAATATTTACCACTTTTTAACAAGTGAAGTCAGTGCCCTGAAGTATGCTGATATTTCATAATAAGTGCGTAATTTAATGTTAATTGGTCCTTATCACACCTGCGTTTGTGAAATGAGACCATATAAAACAGTCTGTTAGTTGCTTTTGTCTAACTAAGGAATGAGCGGACGACAACAGTTAATGTAGTGAAAGTGTTTTCAATGTATCAATGATTAAAATACTATTAGCGAAATAACAAACAATTGAGGAACAAAACCATGTTATGGGCAGGCTGGAAATATATTCGCGCTGGTAAAAAGTGAGATACATATAACGAAAAATATTACACCGCCGTGTTTGGCAGCAGCGGTAAAAAATGCTGCGGAAGTCGCTGAATTATTCAACAGGCATGTGAGAACGAAACAGAATAATTTGATGCCTTTTGCATATTTTTTCGGAAACAGATGCACATCCGAAAGCTCGCTAATGTCAGCAATCGCCCATATGGATGAACGTAATCTTCACATATTTTGTATCAACGGGACGAGAGGATGAGGGAAGGTGTAGAGAGAGAGAGAGAGAGAGAGAGAGAGAGAGAGAAGAACAAAGTGTCAGATCGTTTATTATGAAATAGCTGTAAACAAAGGTTTATTTTTATTGTCTTCGGCTTTTGAAGTCATGCGTATAGGTAGGCAAAGCTATTCTCAGTAGCTCAAACAGATTTTATACTGACTTTCATGTATTAGGTGTGTAAGAGAATTTTGCATAATATCCCGATGAAATGCAGCAATTATGTAGTTATGTACAGAGATAGACATCTTGAATTTATTAATAACGTGGTTCTGGGTACAAACATCTAATAGTTTCAAATACGTTCACTACTAGATATTAAAATTGCTACACCGCGAAGATGACGTGTTACAGATGCGAAATTTAACCGTCAGGAAGAAGATGCTGTGACATGCAAATGATTAGCTTTTCAGAGCATTCACACAAGGTTGGCGCCGGTGGTGACACCTACAAAATGCTGACATGAGGAAACTTTGCAACCGATTTATCATACACAACAAGCAGTTGACCGGCGTTGCCTGGTGAAACGTTGTGTGATCCCACGTGTAACGAGGAGAAATGCGTACCATCACGTTTGCGACTTTGATAAATGTCGGATTGTTGCCTATCGCGATTGCGGTTTATCGTATCGCGACATTGCTGCTCGCTTTGGTCGATATCCAATAACTGTTAGCAGATTATGGAATCGTTGGGTTCAGGAGGGTAATACGGAACGCCGTGCTGGAACCCAACGGCCTCGTATCACTAGCAGTCGAGATGACAAGCATCTTTTCCGCATGGCTCTAACGGATCGTGCAGCCACGTCTCGATCCCTGAGTCAACAGATGGGGAGACCCGTGGCTCTACGATTCAGTCCATCCATGCAAAACCCTACATTTCAACAGGATAATGCACGACCGCACGTTGCAGGTCCTGTACGGGCCTTTCTGGATACAGAAAATGTTCGACTGCTGCCCTGGCCAGCACATTCTCCAGATCTCTCACCAACTGAAAACGTCTGGTCAATGGTGGCTGAGCAACTGGCTGGTCACAATACGCCAGTCACTTCTCTTGATGAACTGTGGTATCCTGTTGAAGCTGCATGGGCAGCTGTACCTGTACACGCCATCCAAGCTCTGTTTGACTCAATGCCCAGGCGCATCAAGGCCGTTGTTACGGTCTGAGGTGGTTGATCTGGGTACTCATTTCTCAGGATCTATTGACCCAAATTGCGTGAAAATGTAATCACATGTCATTTCTAGTATAATATATTTGTCCAATGAATACCCATTTATCATCTGCACTTCTTCTTGGTGTAGCAGTTTTAATGGCCAGTAGTGTATATCTGGGACGGCCAACCTCACAAGATTCCTATTCACTAAAGTCCGCGACATTTTGCCATTGCTACAAGGTGCTATCAGGATTTTAATCTACTGCATTTATATTGA
The DNA here is from genome assembly GCF_023897955.1 of Schistocerca gregaria. Lineage (NCBI taxonomy): Eukaryota > Metazoa > Arthropoda > Insecta > Orthoptera > Acrididae > Schistocerca > Schistocerca gregaria. The sequence goes on from NC_064922.1 coordinate 887,473,879, forward strand.
CTAGTCATATTAATTTTCATAAAAAGACGTCAGATATCATGAGGGGTTTAATTTTTAATATGCAAAGAATAGCTTGAAGCGCAGTGTTACCTGCAGTGTAATGCTGTGTGCGAGCGATTGCCATCTCTGGCGCAGTCTGTAAGGGATCCGTGATCCCTTACGAACATGGATGCTAGTATCCGACGCCCAGGTCGATAGCATACAGGAATCGATTGTCGAGAGCTGCAGAAGGCAGTGAGACGAGTGTCGAGTGCGGAGTGGTACTAGGTAGAGTGTCGAGTGACAAGTAGTGTTGGAGAGACGGGCAAGAATGGTGGTCGAGTGAGTTGTAAACGGTAAAATTCACCGGAGTATGACGAGTGAGCACGTCCCCCTAATCGCCGTGGGGTTGACCCTCACTAACACCTTTTCGCGAATGATACGAAACAGAAAGAGGCAAGTGCCGAATTTCGTGGTTCGCGTCAACCGCTTCGGCCAGCAACAACAATGGATTGGAGTGAGGATTGTTGTGGATATTCACCATCATCATTGCGTGTGACGAAATACCTAAAATCAGCAACCAATAAGAGACATAACTGTAATTAGATGTGTAAGGCGAAGGTAGGAACTGCCTCAGAATTTATGTCTTCGTAGAAAATACAATACAGTTTGTACATCACAGCCTTCATAGTCCTTAACAATGGACAAACTTTCAATCATTCCACTATTCAGTCTCAAAACAGTCGCACTCGGTTGCAATACCCCGAAACCACAGCAGAAGAACCGATAGCCTTTCATCCATTAAGCACACGGTCATATTATCATAATAATTGACTGTTTGGCGGCTACGATAAATTACGCAACACTCAAAGAAGGAATTTAAACGGGGATGGCTCCTGTGAAAAGGACAGTTGCAATCTTCGTATCCGAACAATGGTTTACTAAGCACTATTTTTGGTTACAGTGGATAGACACTGGCATATATCGGACGATTTTAGTGCAAAAGTTATTTGGTATTGTCGTTACCGTGACTAAAATTACAGTATTCCAACTAGAAACAGTGTAATATAACATGTATGGTGAAATTAGAAATCGCGGGAAAGAAGCACATTATTTAGACAATTAAGTGCAAAAGTGAATAAGAAACCGTGAACAATTTGTTTTTATGAGTTCAAGTGACAACAGCAGTGTTAATAAACAATATATTGAGGTATGGACTCGAGAATCTGAGTGAATTTGCTGTAAAATTCATATTCTAAGAAAAGGCACATTTGTGCATAATCGCCAGTGAACCAGCCAAGATTCCGTTACGAAAGTATCAGGGGCATGTTTTCAGGTGACTTTGTATCATAAATTATCTTTTGGACATTGTAAATAGCTCAATTTGATGTGGACCCATAAACTGTTACCACATTTGCGAGTGTTGACTGGCGTAATTGTTGGATGACGTCACACACTCTCTGTGAGCGGCTAGCCAAATCATCTGAAGCAGTGAGAAGGTCCACACGCCGCGACAGCAAGGGTTTGAAATACGTAGATGTACCACACTGACGGGTGACTACAGCGAGAGCCAAGTGGCTGAAGTAGAAACAACGACATCTAGTGGCGAACCCTCGAAGTATACAAGTCTGCGCCACCTACCCGCCGTTGAACGAAATACGTGAGATCAGCTCCATCCTGTCGCCAACCACCGAGCTACGAGACTGCGTCAGCGCGATTCGCTGTGTGGTTCGCTTTGCAAACGGCACCACACACCTGCTACAGCAACGCATCGCCTGGCAGCCGCCACGCCGGAGGAGCCAACACCAACATGACCAGTAGCGCGACTACAAACGTCAAAACATAGCGACTTCGACGAGCGTCGGGGGGGGGGGGGGGGGGGGGGTGAGGTGAGTGAGGACAATTTTCTGGCGCGAGACTAATTAATATTGCACTATCTTCAGAGACTGGAAGGAACTTCAAAATAATTTTGACAATTTGCAGAAATTATAAAAACAATATTTTTTAACATCTCTTTGCGAATTTGATCTGAAGCATGGTATGCTAACATACGTGTGTTTTCATGCCGCACAGCCTAGAATAGTATCTCATTTGCATTATTTATTGTAAACTACATGTTTATATGTCTTTTAAGTTGTGTGTATGTTACTTCGAGATTTTGTGTAGAAATGCAGTCATTGATGTTTGATCTGGGTAGGCTTCTTTAATTATTTGCTGTTCAATGGAGAGGTCTATTTTGCCAGTCTGGGTTAACCTAATACAGTGAAGGATTATTTCGTTGTTAGCTAATTAGTGAGTGTTTGGGTTACTAGGAGATTATTTTATTTTTCTTGTGAGTGCATAGTAAATAATTGAGAATGGATCCTGAACTGAAGGAAATGGTTGTGGACAAGGTAGTTAGAAAAATGGTGATAGAGCAGGAGGACAAGGATAAGTCAGGAATTGGTAGAAGTAGAATGTCAATGGACAGCCCATTGAGTCATTCAACCGGTTACCCTGAGACACCGGTAAAACCAATTAGAAAGGAACTGACTCTAGATGATGGAGAATTGCAGTCAGTAATAATTAAGATGCTCCAAGGAAGCAACAACCGTTTAGAAGACATGTCCAAAGGAAAGAATGAAATCAAGAAAGGAAATAAAGAAATTATCAAGTGTTTAGAAGAGATGTCCAAAGGAAATAAAGAAATCAACAAACATTCAGAAGAGATGTCCAAAGGAAATAAGGAAATCAACAAGCATACAGAAGAGATGTCTAGAGAAAATGAAGAAAATAGGGAAGAATACAAAGAAATGCTAGATAATCAATCCCAAAATATAGACCAACCGAACGATCGATGAAGGAATTAAATTGTTTGTGTAGGACATACTGTCACAGGAAGTAGGGGTCACGGAAGGAGTACCTGGGAGAATTTGAACGTATCAGCAATCAACTACCATATGGCTTGATGGGATTTGCACTGTGTGAGATCTTACTTAACCAAAAACCTGATAGAGTGTTTCGTGAGATATTGGATTATCCACCTGGAAATGATGTAACATGGGAGAAGAAATTAGAATTAGTGAAACTGGGCATGAAAGAGAAAGCAAAGAGGAGACAGGAGAGACATGATAAACTGGTAAAGCCAATAACATATCGAATGGAGGATCCGGTGCTAGTAAAAGTGCATGTCAAATGGAAGAAAATAAATTATGTGATACATAAATTTAACCATGTTTATAAAGTACCATATAGGATCACAAGAATTGACCACCCAAACACAGTTAAACCGGAATATGTGCAAACAAAAAGAGCTCATGGTACAGAACATGTTGAGAATATAAATAGATACTATCCATGCAAAGATAAAGGCAACTCAGTAGAGTCAGAGTAGGTGTAGGGAGCGAGCAACTCTTTTGCTGGTATACCAGGTGGCGACTGGTACACTCCCAACCGGGTGAGACTTTATTTCTCATTTCAAGTTTCTCTCCTATACCTTCTTTTTCCATCCTTAGGTTAAGAAGTTAGTGTGTAGTAGTTAGAATAGGTAGTGGTCATTCAAATAATTCAGTCAGGAACCATGTAGTAAATTTAAGTAGTTACTGTTGATGTAGAGTATGAGATGTCAAAGAACAAATAAGTTAAAAATCAGTTTAGTATCAGTACATTGCAAAATTATTAGTGCTAATTTAATAAAATAAGAACCAGATCAGAAAGCTAATGTTTATAGAAATGGTGGAAAGCTAATTGGTCAAACAAGAGTTTGTGTAATCTTATACTGTTGTTTTGTGAGGCATGAAAAGGTCAAACTGTTGTAAGAAAATTGAAGTAATGTATCAGCTTGTAATTACGATGGCATATAAAGAAACAAATACATGAGGAGACAGTTGTTCAAATAAACAATGTGAAATATGATGAACAGAGAGGCCAAGGAGCTTGGAGTAGTATTTTTATTGTAGTTATTGCAGCGAATGTGGAGGATTGATCTAGGTTGAAGATATATATTTACTTGCAGTTGAAGTTGCTGTTAAATTGAGGGAGTTACGTGTAATGAAGTGTATTGAGTATGATATGTTTGAAGTATTGAGGTATGTCATTTAGCAAATGAGCAACATCTGTTTGCAAGTTGTGTTTAGTTATACATGTTGATCTGAGGTATGCTGATAAAACAGAAAGTGTAAATCATCAGTAATGAATAATTCATGTATCAAATTAGCTATTAGAGTCAAGTATGGTCGTACTTACATCAAGGTTTAGAAGCCGAATTCTGGCGCTGTGTAATGAATAATAAATATCCATATGGCAGATTTGGATTAATGTCAATACAACAGGAAATATTGTACCTGTCATCTGAGCATTAGTGATAATTCACATATAGCAGTGTAAAGGTTTGACAAAATGAAATGATCAATCATTTAAAATTTTCATTGGGTGACCACATTAGTAGTGGAGATGTAAATAGTTTTGCAAGACATATTTAGTGGTATAATGGAGCATTTAATATTATTGAGTTTGTAGAGGTATGAGGAATTGTAAAATAATTGCATAAGTCAAGATATAAATGGTGTATTTTGTTCTTATTTTCAGTTTTGCTTATGTTAAAGACTCAAATGAATAAGTTGTGAATTTCGTCCTTAAGTTTCATATGTGTTGACCAAGTGACTTATAACATAGTGTGATAGTAGTATGGACAGCAGGAACCCCGCTGGTAGGACGGCATACCAAAGGGGTAGCTGGTATTCAAATATTTTTTTCTTGTCTTTGCTGTGGCAAGTTATAACAAACATGTAGTTCATGGCTTCTACAAACCTTTCAAAATCAAGATTTTTGGTAATTAAATGTAAGACAATGTTTATAAAAATATTTATTATGCCATGTTAATTACGATAGATTGAAGTTGTATAATGTTTATGTTGGGGCAGTTTGCTACTGGAGACTATAGGGTATTTTTTATGATACAATGTAACTTTCAGTATGTGAACCAGAATGTAATGTTCCTCACTTTCATTTATAAACTGAATTATAATTTTTCCCTATTGTTCTTTTTCACCTGTGGCTACAAAGAAGGTTTTAAAGCGGGGATGTAAGGGATCCACGATCCCTTATGAACATAAATGCTAGTATCTGACGCCCAGGTCGATAGCAGACAGGAATCGATTGTCAAGCGCTGCAGAAGGCAGTGAGAGGAGTGTCGAGTGCGGAGTGGTACTAGGTAGTGTTGAGTGACAAGTAGTGCTGGAGAGACAGGCAAGAATGGTGGTCGAGGGAGTTGTGAACGGTAAAATTCACCGGAGTATGACGAGTGAGCACGTCGCCCTAATTGCCGTGTGGTTGACCCTCACTAACACCTTTTCACGAATGATATGAAACAGAAAGTGGCAAGTGCCGAATTTCGTGTTTCGCATCAACCGCTTCGGCCAGCAACAACAATGGATTGCAGTGAGGATTATTGTGGATGTTAACCATCATCATTGCGTGTGACGAAATACCTAAAATCAGCAACCAATAAGAGATATAACCGTAATTAGATGTGTAAGGCGAAGGTAGCAACTGCCTCGGAATTTGTGTCTTCGTAGAAAATAAAATACAGTTTGTGCATTGCACTCTTCATTGTCAGTAATAATAGACAAACTTTCAATCATTCCACTATTCAGTCTCAAAACAGCCGCACTCGGTTGAAATACCCCCAAAACCACAGCAGAAGAACCGATAGCCTTTAATCGATTAACCACACGGTCATATAATCCTAACAATTAACTGTTTGGCGGCTACGATAAATTACGCAACACTCAATGAAGAAATTTAAACGGGGCTGTTTCAAGTCTCTGACTTATATTTTTCCTCATTGGCTTTTTAAGCTGATCTTTCGTTTAATTTTCTAGTAACGGATTCGTATGAGGTACTGTGTGTTTTTTATATTGCAATTAAGTAAATACAACTAGTCCGGCAACACTGATGACCCTGACATGATTGCCGGCAGTCACTAATGTGAAATTCGAGGATCACTAACGCTCCGTGTCGTACCAAGTCGCGTTAAATACGAACATCCACGTCAGCCGAGCCGTTCATCTTCCGTTTTCCATTTCACAGTAACTCACGATGGCAGCCCCACCACCAACTGCACAAGGGTCTACTGGCCCAGTAATTAATCGCGTGACAGTAAAACCGCCATCGTTTTGGCAACAAAATCCCGTGCTGTAGTTGCTCAAGTAGAAAGTCAGTTTGTGCTAGTGCACATTACCACAGATGAAATGAAGTACAATTATGTAGTTGCTGCAGTCAGTGAAGATAGGCCGCAGAAATACACGATGTTCTGGCGTCGCTACCGTGTAATGATCGCTACACAAAAGTTCTGATTACTCGGCTCTCGCAGTCCGAGGCGAAGAAATTGGAGAAGCTACTCCGCACAGAGGAGCTAGGCAATCGCACACCATCGCAGCTACTACGCCAACTGCGTACATTAGCGAGCAACGCGGTTAGTGACGACATTTTGCGGAATATTTGGCTATTGCTCATCCCATCCAACTCGCAGAAAATATTAACAGTTTGTGCCGGCTATCTGGGTGCACTCGCGGAAACCGCAGATCGCAGAGTGGAAATGTGTCAATCCACAAGCGTCGCAGCAATTTTCCCACAACCCAGGGCATGTAACACTCTCGCCACTCAACAAGCACAGGTTGCCGAGCTCACTGTGCAAGTGGCTGTATTACGGACCCAGACTACCAACCGCCGATCTCGTCGCCATCGCTCACCAGGTAAGCGCAGCCGCTCACCTTCGTCGGCAAGAAACTGTTGGTATTACTGACTGTATGGTTCCGAGGCAAGCAAGTGTAAACTGCCAAGTGAACAGGGAAACTCAGCAATTAGTCAGTGATGACGGCCATTGGCTGTCCAGACGGCAGCTGTCGACTGTTTGTAATGGAACATAGCACAAAGTTGCTGACGTGTCAGTCTATCCATCTGTCTGTCTGCCATGTCGCAAATGTGATGACTGCCATCTTTTTGCAGCCAATGGTTTCACAATAACTTCGTGTGGTCGTGTCACATTAGCTTTGAATTTGGGCCTGCAGTGCAAATTTGAATGGCAATTTGTCGTAGCAGATGTGACACATCCCATAACTGGAGCTGTTTTTTTATCATTTTATGGACTCCTGCCTGACCTCCGTCCCTGACGCCTTCTTGACACTACTACTAACATAGCAAGGTCGAGTGTGTTGTGTGGGAGACACAGCAGTACGAGTGGTTACTGATGATTCTCCATTTATAGAGCTCCTCAGACAGTTACCAGGGATCATATACTAGACTCCCACACCAGCACCTGTGCAGCACTCGACAGTGCACTAAATTTTGACTACACCTTTGCCACGCTTCATACTCAACCGCGCCGCTTGACTCCCCAGAAACTGAAGATACTCGTACTTAAGCAAGAATTCTCGTGCATGCTAGCATAAGGAATCTGCTGCCCATCGAGCAGTAGTTGATCATCTCCTCTACACTCGGTACCAAAGAAGAATAACGGATGGCGTCCATGTGGCGACTGCAGACAGCTCAATGCCAGAACCATTCAAGATCGTTATCCAGTCCCACATATCGAAGATGTTACTTTCAATGTCCACGGTAGACGAATCTTTCATACATTGGACTTAGTCCGTGCGTTTTACCAGATACCTGTGGCACCTGACGACATTCCTAAGATGGCCGTCTGCACACTGTTCAGACTCTTTGAATTGACCCGAATGCCTTTTGGACCTTGCAATGCTGCCAAACATTTCAACGGTTCATGAATGAAGGGACACGTGACTTATACTTCTGTTATATGTATAATGACATCGTTTTGGTCATGTCAAATTCAGAGGCAGAACACCTGTCACACTTACAACAAATCTTTACCCATTTACGTGCACCTGGCCCGCTCATCAACCTGTCGAAGTGCTAGACTATCAACACTCAAGGCATACGGCCGCCCTAGGAGAACGTAGACGCTATACTGAGTTTTCCCCAGCCTACGACGGTTAAAGAATGACGAAGATTTCTTGGCATAACCAGTTTTTACCGTCGATTCGTTTGCAATGATGTCTTCCAAGCTGCACCACTGAATAAGTTCTTGCTAGGTTCACCGAAGCCGAAAGACAAACTCCAGTGGGACAGTAAGGCCGAACTGGTATTTAACAAGCTGAAGCTATACTGTTAGCGCACCCAGTTCCACATGCGTCTCTCACCCTGATGGTCGATGCACCTGCAACTGCAATCGGTGCTGTACTGCAATAGCAAACAGATGGGCATTGGCAGCCGGTAGCCTTTTTCAGTAAAAAGCTATCGGCATCTCAATAGAATTGGTCCATATATGATCGTGAACTGTATGCTGCACATGTGCTATTAAGAAATTTCGTCACTTGTTGGAGGGACAGTAGTTCACTTTCATCACAGACCGTAAGCCACTAACATATGATTTCCGCCAGCGTCCTGAGAAGGCTGCGGCACCTTCACTACATCGGACAGTTCACTACCAATGTTGTCCAAGTTGAAGGAGAAATGTGCCAGATGATGCACCCTCCAGGACTGAAGCAATCACTGAAGCTCTCGCCGTAGCGCAACAATCTGATACTGAGTTCTGAGAACCATCGGGCCTACAACTCCGCCGAATTACACTGCCACTGTCACTGCCAACTGTGCTGCTGTATTGTGATGTGGCCACCAACAAACCGAGACCTTTTGTGACTACTGACTTTCGCCAAGAGGCACACTTGTCGCACCCTGGAATGCGACCCACTACCAACATGGTGAAGGGACAAAGATTGCAAGCAATATGTGTGACAATGTGTGGCCTGTGAACGGAATATAGCCAGCACTCTAGATCACCTCTTGGCACATTTCTTCCTCCAAATCAGATTTGATCATGTCCACCTACACCTAGTAGGACCTCTCCCATCATTGGAAGGATGCCCCTACTGCCTTACAGCCATCGATCGTTTTCTACGCTGGACCGAGGTGTTCCTGATCACTGACATCACAGTCGAAACTGTTGTGACTGCATTCTTCAGCCTGCCGGAGTGGCCGAACGGTTCTAGGCGCTTCAGTCTAGAATCACGAGACCGCTACAGTGGCAGGTTCGAATCCTTTCTTGGTCATGGATGTGTGTGATGTCCTTAGGTTAGTTAGGTTTAAGCAGTTCTAAGTCTAGGGGACTGATGACCTCAGTTGTTGACTCCCATAGTGCTCAGAGCCTTTTTTTTTTACATTGTTTAGGGGGTGTGACTACCGTTTCGGAGAGCCGTTACGAATCACAACAGACCAAGGAAGACAGTTTGAGTCGTATTTGTTCAAAGCACTCTCTATCCTACTGGCTACAAGGAGCATTAGAACCACTGCTTACCATCCATCAGCAAATGGTTTAGCTGAACGCATGCACTGCCAACTAAAATGTTGCTTCGATGTCATAACTCACAGTAGGGGACAGAGACGTTCCCCATTGTCCTGCTAGGTCTCCGTGCATCGCCGAAAGAAGACCTGAACGCCACCACTGCAGAACTTGTTTATGGCCAGCCGATATGACTTCCCCATGAGTTCTCTGCTAATGTGCCGGAACAGCAGCGACACTTCAGATTTTATACAAAAGCTGTGTACACAAATCCAGCAACTACGCCCCGTTGCTCCAAGGGATCAGCAGACCTGTCGCCCATTTGTGTTTGATGAGCTACGGGGATGTCAACATGTCTTCTTACAGCATGACGCAGTACGTATGCCGCTGCAGCTACCCCACGAGGATCTTATCAGGTCATCAGTAGGGAAAACAAGACAGTCAATGTCGATGTGATGGGTACATCAACACCGCCTCCGTCGACAGGCTCCTACCAGCTTTCCGTGCCCTCTACACTGCTACAGACGCATCGACACACACTGCGGACAAGACTGAAGCTCCAGCCACTTTACTGCAAGTCAAAGGTCAGCCTCAACAGACGTATGAGGCTACCTCTAAAGCACCATCAGCAGACGGTGCCTGACACGTTGTAACCCAGTCTGTATGACATGTCCGTTTCATCAGAAAGTTGAATTGCAGTATTACATACAGTGTAATGCTGTGTGCGAGTTATTGCCATTTGTAATTATTATCTCTGGTGCAGTCTCTGACGTATGTTACTCCTCCTTTGTTTTTATGCTGTTCTGCTGTTTAATTTTCTAGTACAGGAATCGTATGAGTTACAGTGTGTTTTTTATGTTGCAGTTGAGTAAATACAACTAGTCTCACAACAAGTTGTTTTTATAATATGGGTGGTTTTTAAGGGGAATAATGTGGAATGGGTGTCATTAAATCTAAACCTTTGTACTGAAAATACACACCTGGAAATTGAAATAAGAACACCGTGAATTCATTGTCCCAGGAAGGAAAAAATTTATTGACACATTCCTGGGGTCAGATACATCACATGATCACACTGACAGAACCACAGGCACATAGACACAGGCAACAGAGCATGCACGATGTCGGCACTAGTACAGCGTATATCCACCTTTCGCAGCAATGCAGGCTGCTATTCTCCCATGGAGACGATCGTAGAGATGCTGGATGTAGTCCTGTGGAACGGCTCGCCATGCCATTTCCACCTGGCGCCTCTGTTGGACCAGCGTTCGTGCAGACCGCATGATACGACGCTTCATCCAGTCCCAAACATGCTCAATGGGGGACAGATCCGGAGATCTTGCTGTCCAGGATAGTTGACTTACACCTTCTAGAGCACGTTGGGTGGCACGGGATACATGCGGACGTGCATTGTCCTGTTGGAACAGCAAGTTCCCTTGCCGGTCTAGGAATGGTAGAACGATGGGTTCGATGACGGTTTGTATGTAGCGTGCACTATTCAGTGTCCTCTCGACGATCACCAGAGGTGTACGGCCAGTGTAGGAGATCGCTCCCCACACCATGATGCCGGGTGTTGGCCCTGTGTGCCTCGGACGTATGCAATCCTGATTGTGGCGCTCACCTGCACGGCGCCAAACACGCATACGACCATCATTGGCACCAAGGCAGAAGCGACTCTCATCGCTGAAGACGACACGTCTCCATTCGTCCCTCAATTCACGCCTGTCGCGACACCACTGGAGGCGGGCTGCACGATGTTGGGGCGTGAGCGGAAGACGGCCTAACGGTGTGCGGGACCGTAGCCCAGCTTCATGGAGACGGTTGCGAATGGTCCTCGCCGATACCCCAGGAGCAACAGTGTCCCTAATTTGCTGGGAAGTGGCGGTGCGGTCCCCTACGGCACTGCGTAGGATCCTACGGTCTTGGCGTGCATCCGTGTGTCGCTGCTGTCCGGTCCTAGGTCGACGGACACGTGCACGTTCCGCCGACCACTGGCGACAACATCGATGTACTGTGGAGACCTCACGCCCCACGTGTTGAGCAATTCGGCGGTACGTCCACCCGGCCTCCCGCATGCTCACTATACGCCCTCGCTCAAAGTCCGTCAACTGCACATACGGTTCACGTCCACGCTGTCGCGGCATGCTACCAGTGTTAAAGACCGCGATGGAGCTCCGTATGCCACGGCAAACTGGCTGACACTGACGGCGGCGGTGCACAAATGCTGTGCAGCTATCGCCATTCGACGGCCAACACCGCGATTCCTGGTGTGTCCGTTGTGCCGTGCGTGTGATCATTGCTTGTACAGCCCTCTCGCAGTGTCCGGAGCAAGTATGGTGGGTCTGACACACCGGTGTCAGTGTGTTCTTCTTTCAATTTCCAGGAGTGTATCAAAGATACACAGCCCAGTAAATAAAAAATCTGAGGGCAAAGGAAAGTGAACAAGTAAACTCGTTTACATATTTACGAAGCATGTTACATGCAGATGGATATAAATGTAGTATATCGAAATGAGTGACAAAAATGACATTGATCACTGAAAAGGGCACTAGCGACTAATATAGGAAGCAAGTTTGCAAAATACTTTATCTGAAGGGCCGTCACATATCGCCTGATACTTGACCATTAAGGAAGAAAAAGGTAAATCACATGCAAATCTTGGAAATGAAAGTGGAGAAAATGAAATGGGTAGAAAATGAAAGCAATATAACTATTCGAAAGAGTAAAGACAAGAAGAATTGTCTTGAAAAGTATTAAATATAAGAAAGTGATGTGGATCACATGCAACTGTTTGCATAAAAGGGTCTTCTCCTTCCTCTGCACTTGAAGTGACAGTTATTTGGCTGTTATGATACATAATTTTCCTCAGTTTCCTTTTCTTTTTCCCATTTGTTATCGTTTGATTCTGAGAGGCAGTCTGACTACTCATCGTGTTGAATGTTCATTCCATTTTGTTTCGTGTATGTGAACTATATTTACTAAATTAGAAACGTTTAATTCATTCCTAATTTATCATTCTAATTTCTGTCTGACCTACTATATCTTTTCACATCTCTACTTCCAGAAAAACAATGAATTTTATGAGTACACTGATGAGGTTAGTCATGGGCACCCCTCTTAACACAAATACTGCTAATTCCTTTATGGAGATTTGCGATCAACAGATGCTGCAGACAGGTAATAAACGACCATGGAAGTGGTTCCGCTATGTGGATGACACCTTTGTAGAATGGGTACGTGGTGAATATGATTCAGACGTCTTCCTGCTACACCTCAATAGTATCAACCCAAAAATTAAATTTACTTTGGAGAAACAGAGCAACATGCAACTTAATTTTCACATCTTTCGGTCGGGTTTCAAGAAGAATGGTTATTCCAATAAGGAGGTGTATCGAGCACTCCTCCGGGAAGAGAGAACGACTAGTGACAAACAACAGTAGGCAACAGGGAACGTTCTCCTCCCTTTCTTTAACCAAATTACGTGTTGTGCCTTGAAAATGTTGGCGGCATAAGAGGTTGAAACGCTTTTTAGACGCACCAAGAAGATAAACGAATGATTAACAAGGCAAAAGATGTAGGGTTTACACTAGCGCCACATGCGATACACTAAATTCCATGTACCTCTGGGAAGCTATATATTGATGTCACAATAAGAAGTGTTGACAAATGCTAAGGCGAACACAAGAGTATATGATGCCTAGGATGCACAGATGAATCGGCCACAGCAGAACATGGTTTCCAAGATACAAACAAAGAAAATTAATTGAGATAAGCATTTTAGTAAAGGCAACACATTATCGTGGGTGCATGTATAGAGAATTCATGGAGATTTCTAAAATGGTTCAAATGGCTCCAAGCATTATGGGACTTAACATCTGAGGTCATCAGTACCCTAGACCTAGAATTACTTAACCTAACTAACCTAAGGATATCACACAAATCCATGCCTGAGGCAGGATTCGAACCTGCGACCGTAGCAGCCGCGTGGTTACGGACAGAGATTTATAAAAACCATGATGTTTATGTCAGAAAAGAGGAAGATATTAAATTATATAAAATATGGATGTTGAATTTGCGTCATCAGGTTGATGATCATGTACTTTTAATTGAGAGCCGGCAGGTGTGGATGAGCGGTTCTATGCGCTTCAGTCTGGAACCGCGCGACCGCTACGGTCGCAGGTTCGAATCCTGCCTCGGGAATGGATGTGTATGATGTCCTTAGGTTAGTTAGGTTTACATAGTTCTAAGTTCTAGAGGACTGATGGCCTTAGGTAAGTCCCATAGCGCTCAGAGCCGTTTCATACATTTTAATCGAGAGCATGGATACCAGCCAAAGATATTCAAGCAGTCTTCACATGACGAATGGTGGCGCTATCTGTGATGCTCTGTAAGTCCAGGAGCCACTCTAGTACTTGATGTACTTGGCGTTTTGACTCCGAAAATATCTTCCCCGATCGGAGACGAAACGTCATAACATAGTTTTATACACAGTCAAATCACATTAATGTGACCATGGCCTACGGACATCAACGAACAATAACCATTCGTCGATGGGAGATGGGAGCCCTAGCATTGGAGGGTATATAAAGCGTTTCATACGTCCTAAAGGACATGATCATCGGCTTTCAGGCCAAGGATGGAAGCATTTCGGAAACGGTCAAGTTTGTAAACAGATGCCGCCATGGTTAAAGTATACCTTTCGTGGAAAGATGGCGCTGTCCAAAACAATTAACGACGGCAACTGAGGTGCACCATGGGCCATGGATGACAGGGGTGAAGAACGTGCAACTGACCGCCCACGTGGCACAGTGGGATACCACCAGTGTCTCCTCAATGACCGTTCAGTGAACCATGCTGCATGTGACCCTTTGCAGAAGGCGCCTGGTTCACGAACCCACGACAGCAGCTGTTCCTTGGCTACAACGGTTGGAATTTGCACGCCAGTTCAACTGGACGTCCATCGAGTGACAACGAGTGAACTTTTCAAATGAATTACGCGTTATGCACCTTCGGCGCCCTGCAACGGTCTTCGGAAGCACCCAGGCTCGTGGAGAGGTCGTTGTGGTCAGGGGAATGTTTTCGTGGCATTTCCTGGGTGGTTTCGTCATTTTGGAAAGAACAGTGGATCAACACAAGTATGCTTTTCTCCTTCGGAACCATGTCCGCCCCTACATGCAGTTTGCTTTCCCTCGGCATGGTGGCATCTACCAGCAGGACAATGCACTACGGCACACAGCTAACTGTGTACTTGCATGGTTCGGAGAGCACCACTATGGGTTTGCCGTACTCCCATACTCTTGAGGCTTTTGTCAGATGGTCACATTTATGGTGTATATCGCCATATCGACCATATCCTCACAGCCTGTGGCTCCCTGAGACACACATAGAATGTTCCACATATACTGGGTATGTTGAGAATTGTACTACTTTCGTTCCTGTCTTGAAAGGAATGAAGGAAGGGAAAAGGAGCATAAGTTTCTGCAGAACTTTTATTTGCAGTCTTCAGTTTTCTTCCAGATATACTGGCGTTGTGTTGTCTGTAAGGTACTCTATCTTTCTTCGCGATTTATTTGACTGTAATTCTAGTTACTATTATAATTCTGTTCTCCTTAGATGGGGTAAAAATCATACTAGTTTGCTGACAAGCCCGGAAAGAGTTACTCTTTGCCGTCATATGGAGCTGTACTATCTACACTCCTGGAAATTGAAATAAGAACACCGTGAATTCATTGTCCCAGGAAGGGGAAACTTTATTGACACATTCCTGGGGTCAGATCCATCACATGATCACACTGACAGAACCACAGGCACATAGACACAGGCAACAGACCATGCACAATGTCGGCACTAGTACAGTGTATATCCACCTTTCGCTGCAATGCAGGCTGCTATTCTCCCATGGAGACGATCGTAGAGATGCTGGATGGAGTCCTGTGGAACGTCTTGCCATGCCACTTCCACCTGGCGCCTCAGCTGGACCAGCGTTCGTGCTGGACGTGCAGACCGCGTGAGACGACGCTTCATCCAGTCCCAAACATGCTCAATGGGGGACAGATCCGGAGATCTTGTTGGCCAGGGTAGTTGACTTACACCTTCTAGAGCACGTTGGGTGGCACGGGATACATGCGGACGTGCATTGTCCTGTTGGAACAGCAAGTTCCCTTGCCTGTCTAGGAATGGTAGAACGATGGGTTCGATGACGGTTTGGATGTACCGTGCACTATTCAGTGTCCCCTCGACGATCACCAGAGGTGTACGGCCAGTGTAGGAGATCGCTCCCCACACCATGTTGCCGGGTGTTGGCCCTGTGTGCCTCGGTTGTATGCAGTCCTGATTGTGGCGCTCACCTGCACGGTGCCAAACACGCATACGACCATCATTGGCACCAAGGCAGAAGCGACTCTCATCGCTGAAGACGACACGTCTCCATTCGTCCCTCCATTCACGCCTGTCGCGACACCACTGGAGGCGGGCTGCACGATGTTGGGGCGTGAGCGGAAGACGGCCTAACGGTGTGCGGGACCGTAGCCCAGCTTCATGGAGACGGTTGCGAATGGTCCTCGCCGATACCCCAGGAGCAACAGTGTCCCTAATTTTCTGGGAAGTGGCGGTGCGGTCCCCTACGGCACTGCGTAGGATCCTACGGTCTTGGCGTGCATCCATGCGTCGCTGCGGTCCGGTCCCAGGTCGACGGGCACGTGCACCTTCCGCCGACCACTGGCGAGAACATCGATGTACTGTGGAGACCTCACGCCCCACGTGTTGAGCAATTCGGCGATACGTCCACCCGGCCTCCCGCATGCCCACTATACGCCCTCGCTCAGTGTCCGTCAACTGCACATACGGTTCACGTCCACGCTGTCGCGGCATGCTACCAGTGTTAAAGACTGCGATGGAGCTCTGTATGCCACGGCAAACTGGCTGACACTGACGGCGGCGGTGCACAAATGCTGCGCAGCTAGCGCCATTCGACGGCCAACACCGTGGTTCCTTGTGTGTCCGCTGTGCCGTGCGTGTGATCATTGTTTGTACAGCCCTCTCGCAGTGTCCGGAGCAAGTATGGTGGGTCTGACACACCGGTGTCAATGTGTTCTTTTTTTCATTTCCAGGAGTGTATATTAGTTGAGCTATTGTATTTACAAAGCAAACAATAAAGCAATTTCACCCGCGTGTAGATACAAATAGTTCTCTTGCTGTGCAATTTCCCTAATGAACGGCTAACAAGGCTAGTCTAACACGCAATTAAACGAAGTCGACTGTAATATCGAACTGTGTATGTAGCAATGCGCACTAATTAGAATTCTCAATTTTACACAGAATGTAATTCTCCTTCTGCAAACCTTGGATCCCGATATTGCCTGTGGTTTGAAATTCATAAAGCTTTGACAGTGTTTGCACAGAAATGATGTTGTCTATCTCTGAAAAGCAAGTACTGCCGAAACTCTGAATATGTTTGTGTAAAATGTAATTGCATGGAAATGAATCTTTTAAACTTGTCAGCTTTGAAATGAATAAAAGGATTAAAAAGTGGGAGAGCAACGTAACACTCTAATTTCATAAGTGGTTTTACTAAGACTTGCTAGCTTGTTATTTTTGTCCCTGTCCATTTAATTAACATTAGAGTGCATATCATTAAAATTGAATGTGGCAGGCATACGATCGTCGCTTTCTTCTAGAATTATGGATGATAGGTATAATTTGCTCGTGCTTGATAGCTTTTATGGAAACAGAATACCTCCTATATAAGAATCAATGCAATTTCTGCAAGCATAGGTAGTGTATAACCCATACTGAACTATTCATTAATGACATTCGCATAGGTCGGCAAAATATGCCTACAGAATGCCTACAAAACAACAATATGCCTACGACATATCCCATTGGACCGATGACTTGTTAGCAACAGAGCGACTGAAAGTAGTATCGAGCATACGTGAAGGTTACTGCCATTCGATATGATTAAGGACTTGTTAGCATTTGAACATGGTACCTAGCATACGTAAAGTTTGCTGCATTGGAGGCATATACTGGCGGACAATATTTTCAAGCCAGTGAGGTTATTGCTTCATGGTGCTGAAATTTACCCGGAAATGAGATCGTTAGAAAGTTGTGAAATTCTGAGAGACTTTGAGGTCAGCGCTTTAGTGAACCTAGTATCATTTACGGTGGAGCTCGAAGGAATTGGGAGAATTCTAAGAAAGTGTAACTCATGCACGAAATAGGCCCGTTACACAACATTCGTTCGATCTGCTTTTAAGGTAGTGTTCATCATTAAATGAATGAATGCAAAAGAAAAGATTCAAAGAAGAGGTGCACGACAGATTCGTTTCATCAGCTTGGGAGTGTTACAGAGAGCATAGTGGCAGATACTGTACACACGTGAGAGCTTTCCTCACAAAATTGCGAGTACAAGCTGTCCAAAGCGAATCATAATGCAAGCTAGTTTCTCCCACATACATCTCGAGCACTGACCACAACGCAAAGCTTAGTGAAATTGGCTGAATATTCATACTCCGTCTTCAAATATTCCTTCGTCTCCAAGGACTGCGATTCGTAAGGTGAAAGAGGGAATTTTATTTACATTGGTAATAAGAGCAACAGTGCTTTTGGTAATTGTTATGCATTGTTTGAATAGTGGAGTAATGAATCCCGTAGCAGCAGGTGATTCAAGTGGGAGAAAGTGTGCGGTCGGTAGCAGAACTTTGTGGGCTATAACACACGACAAGCTTCAGGTTTGGTGGAACAAAAAGTACCACTATCAAATCGCAATAGCAATAATTATAATAAAATTTGTTAACACATTTTGGAAAATGAAAAGAGTGTTGACCGATGACGACTGATACAGGTGTGACCAAACTTACCAGAGAGAAAATTGCACGGGGCTTACACTAGATCACAGACGAAGTTTAGCCCATAGTGTATTTAAGGTGCAAGATCGGCTGATCCCCAAAGGATACATCCGATAGCCTTAGGAAGAGCTGTTCATAAATACGCCATGGATTCGAGGCCACATTGTCAATATGCCCTAGGATGGAAGAAACAAATGAAAACTTGAAACCAGCGTAGGATGGAAGAAACAAATAAAACCTGAAACCAGCATTCCAAGAATTGCGAATTAGCGCGGTGAGAAGCTCCATTCGAGTACATTTTTGAGATATACTGGCTGAAGAACAAAAGCCGCGCTTGGCGGGCGACGGGTGATTCCTTAGGCCATTTCTAGGACAAAGTTTATCTAGCATAATCAGATAGGGTGTATTTTGAAAACACATTTATGAAAACGAAGAGCGAATCGGAATGCACAGAGGAACGTGTGGCAAGAGGAGGCCACGACGTTTGGAACGCGGATTTACTGTAAGTTTCGTACACTCGTAGTACTCCATGAGAACAACAAAATGTGTAAGCAGTAGAGCGTACTTCTCAAGCGTTACTGAGAAAATCACAAGATAATTTCGGTCGTCAAATATATATATATATATATATATATATATATATATATATATATATATATATATATCCGTGCGTGGCCATTTTAACCATGAAGCGGCAGAACGCGAGTGGTGCCTGCACGATAGCTCAGCGTGTTCGGTCAGAGCGTTAGCTACCCTTTATAATTAAACAAGAAACAGAGCGAACCGATCATCGAACAAACTGAACGGGTGTCATCGGACGTCCGCCCTGAACAATTGAAACCTACAATATAGAACAATTTTTTTTTAATTTAAAAAGTGTTTGGCGTTCAAGCACCTGGATCGCTGGATCGAGTTCCGTTCGTCAGTTTTTTTTATTTTCAACACAGCCATTTTCTTTATTATTTATATTAAAATTGATATAATTTGGAAATACGTGTAATTGGATGAAAATTTATTAAATTTACAATGTTATTTGGCAGTCTACTACTCTTCATTATCCCAAATAATGTAATATTCATAACTACCGACTAGTAAATGACCAAACGCATAAAGTCATACTGAAAACGTATGCTTGTCCGTGATTTGAGAAATCCCTTATACCTGGAAGGAGCCCGAAACGACTTGTTACCTCCAAGTTTTGACCGGCACAGACGGCTTTCGAAATATGTACAATTAATCGTCGCCTTCGACTTTACGAGTATAAGTTGCACGATGGTACTTTTCGTAAAAACATGTAAAACATAAACGGCACCAGCTGCATTGAATAAATGCTATGTTTCCGCATAGGCAAGGTCTTTTGACGTTTTCCGTGGAAAAACAAACCTCGTTAACATTTTCAAAAACCTTTCTTTCAGACGATAGTTTGGAAGCAAATCATGCATAACGCAGTATTTCCTTAAAAATCTGCGCTGATAATTGGTTGTGCAGTATCGAGTGTATTTTAATAGCGTCTTCCGAGAAGCAATTTCTCGTTCTTTTTTGATTAAATACTAACAATGTTGAAGAAGACACGGACAAGCATACATTTTCAGTATCACTTTATGCGTTTGGTCGTTTACTAGTCGATAGTTATCAATATTATATTATTTGTGATAATAAAAATTAGTAGACTGCCAAATAACATTGTAAACTTAATAAAAGTTCTTCCGATTACACGTTTTTCCCCATTATATCAATTGTAATATAAATAATAAAGAAAATGACTGTATTGAAAATAAAAAATGCTGACGAACGGAACTCGATCCAGCGATCGAGCGACTCGAACACCAACCACCATAAAAAAAAGTTTTATATTGTTCGCTGAATTTGTTCAGGGCGGACGTCCGATAACGCCCGTTGCGTTTGTTCGTTCAGTTTATTTATTAGAAAGGGAAGCTAGCCCTCTGACCGAATACGCTAAGCTACCGTGCAGGCACCACTCTGCTGTAGCCGCTTCGTGGTTAAAATGGCTACGCACCGATATATATATTTCACGACCGAAATTATCTGGTGATTTTCTCAGTAACGCTTGAGAAGTACGCTCTGCTGCTTACACATTTTGTTGTTCTCATGGAGTACTACGAGTGTACGAAGTTTGAAGTAAATCCGCGTTACAAACGCCGTGGCCTCCCCTTGTGAGTGTATTGCTGGAACATGAAACCCACCTCCACCATGGAACTGTGGTCGAATGCTCGTCAGGTTCTATTTTCATTTTTTGGCTGTCCATTCCCTAGTTGTCATTGCTTATAAGTAGGATATCATGTGGCACATGACAATCGCCTTTCACATGACAGTGGTATCCGTTGAAATGCGTGTGTGTGTCTACTAACAGAGCAGTGCACAGCCATTTCTGGTCCTGTCAAGTTCATCAAGTTCATGTAGGGCAGCTTCCCGATGGAGTACACAAATGATGAATACCTCGATATCCTATTGGTGCTGGATGCATCAGATAACCAAGCTGTTTGTGCTCCTCGTGCGAATACAGTGTGGTACCCTCAAAGACGCCATCTCGATGTTTTCCGTCGCATGGAGCAACGCCTTTGGAAAATTTCGTCCACAGGTAATGGACTGATGTTGTCCTAGTACTAAACGTACTCCACGTGGTTCATGAGGACGTGGTTCATGAAACTATTCACCAATCACTTCGGCGCAGTACCCGGAGATCTAGATACCTCAAAGATTAGTCGTTGAGGTATTGCAGAAAAGGGAAGTTCGTCTATACGTTAACCCAATGTGAACGGCCAGATGACCACATTCCACGAATATAGTTTTGTGAATGGCTTTTGCACCATGTGGAAGATAACAAACATTTTTTAAATAACGTGATATCGATTGACGAATCTAGCTTCACTCGTGAGTTTGTGTTCAGACTCTGCAAGAATCATTATTGGTCACAGACCACATGTCACCCGTAAACGTGGCTTTCATGCACACTTTGGCCCAAAACTGTGGGCTGTAATCGTGCGAGGAGTGTTTTTGGGCCCTTAACGACTCTCGGACAAGCTGAAGCGCCCCCGAATCACGCGTTTCTCTACAATACCTTGTCTGGTGCATTAGAAAACGTCCAACTTGGTTTTCGGTGACACTTATGGTTTAAGAACGATGGTGCACCGCTACACGTTGTATTGAATCTGAGAAACTATTTAAATGAAGGGCTTCCGGAGGAATGGACTGGTCGTGGAGATTCAGTGTTCTGGCCTCCACGTTCCTTGGACCTTAATCTACTAGACTTCCATTTGTGGCGACACTTAAACGAACATATTTATAGTACTCCATCCATGGATGTACAGAGACTAAAAGCTCGCGTGCTTGTCGTTGCAAGTGTGTTGCGTAAGGTCCAGCGTTGTATGATACAGAGACTGGCGAGGTATTCGCAAATGCGAGATTGTCTTTTTGAACATCTTCTCTAAACTGAACGTTGATCGTACGTGTACGTAACGACTCTGTGAAGAAAGGTATCCAAGACAAACGTACAGAAAGGAGTTATTGTGTGTAGTATAATGTGCAATCTAGTGCAGTTACCTATAGCGCTTCTTTGTACCTCTTTGAATATATAAGGTGTTACTGTATGCATTATTATTTCATATTGGCTTTATTAATGTCATGGACGAAATTAAGAAGTCGTTTACATGTATGAGAAGTTCCTGTTGTGTCTCAATTTTTAAAAAAGGTAACAATAACATTAAGTAATACTCAAGATATCGCATAATCAAGGTATAAATTAGGTACATTTTGACGCTTTAAACGAAAAAACAGTTTGTCGCGACCGCGACTCGAACATCGGCGAGTCTACATATCCGTTCCCCATCCCACTGTCTCTTTCACTGTGATAGTGAGACAACTCTGCCAGACCTCAGAGTTCACGCTACCTGTCCTTGGCCAAGCTGCACACAGTACGTTGCCAGACTTTTGTTTTCTAATCGCATTTCTAATAAACCTGTTGGCAGGACTAGGTTTGATAGATACATTTTTGTCTTAAATTCTCATGAGGAATCGCATGCTGATTGCCGAGTGCGGCATTTTTTTTTCACATTGAATATTCCAAGTCGCATTGTGTGAATACAGGAAGTAATGCAAGGATTCTGTTCTGAAGCTGAAATTACGGGAGTAATATCAAGCAGAATTAGTGTCACAAAAGTGTCATGAAAGTGGAGCAAATGTCGAGACGTGTCATAAATTTGCCGACCTGCATGGTCAATTTTTACTCTAAAATTCATCCGCAGCGCCCTTGCATACGCAGCATGTAAAGCGTTGTTTCCATTGCCTACGTTATGTTCATGAAGTTATACAGCGTCGCTATTATTATTGTTGCAGTCGACGTGTTCGTCGGTGAACTAGGGAACAGTACCACAAAGTCAGTATCTACTGAAGTGGAGAGCGCGAAGCCACAGACATAAGTACAATGCCTCTGAGCATGCAAACGAGATAATGAAGCAATGGGACAAAACAACTGGATATTTAAATGGGCTGGGAACGTCCTACGCAAAGCAACATATTCTCAAGCTGTTCAGCTATTCGCTGCATCTGAAATTATGAACGTACGTCAGCCTCAACAATATGGACCTACAGAAGGGAGGATGTGTTTTCCGTGCCTCTGCCATCTCCCTACATCCCCGTCCTCTCCTTCCACACCCACCCACACACACACACACACACACACACACACACACACACACACACACACACACATATATATATATATATATATATATATATATATATATATATATATATATATATATATATTTTCAAAATGACCGGTATATTTGAAACGGCAATAAAAACTAAACGAGCAGCGATAGAAATACACCGTTTGTTGCTATGTGCTTGGGACAACAGTACATTTTCAGGCAGACTAAACTTTCGAAATTACAGTAGTTAGAATTTTCAACAACAGATGGCGCTGCAAGTGATGTGAAAGATATAGAAGACAACGCAGTCTGTGGGTGCGCCATTCTGTACGTCGTCTTTCTGCTGTAAGCGTGTGCTGTTCACAACGTGCAAGTGTGCTGTGGACAACATGGTTTATTCCTTAGAACAGAGGATTTTTCTGGTGTTGGAATTCCACCGCCTAGAACACAGTGCTGTTGCAACAAGACGAAGTTTTCAACGGAGGTTTAATGTACAGTAACCAAAGGACCGAAAAGCGATACAATAAAGGATCTGTTTGAAAAATTTCAACGGACTGGGAACGTGACAGATGAACGTGCTGGAAAGGTAGGGCGACCAAGTACGGCAACCACAGAGGGGAACGCGCAGCTAGTACAGCAGGTGATCCAACAGCGGCCTCGGGTTTCCGTTCGCCGTGTTGCAGCTGCGGTCCAAATGACGCCAACGTCCACATATCGTTTCATGCGCCAGAGTTTACACCTCTGTCCATACAAAATTCAAACGCGGCAACCCCTCAGCGCCGCTACCATTGCTGCACGAGAGACATTCGCTAACGATATAGTGCACAGGATTGATGACGGTGATATGCATGTGAGCAGCATTTGGTTTACTGACGAAGCTTATTTTTACCTGGACGGCTTCGTCAATAAACAGAACTGGCGCATATGGGGAACCGAAAACCCCATGTTGCAGTCCCATCGTCCCTGCATCCTCAAAAAGTACTGGTCTGGGCCGCCATTTCTTCCAAAGGAATCATTGGCCCATTTTTCAGGTCCGAAACGATTACTGCATCACGCTATCTGGACATTCTTCGTGAATTTGTGGCGATACAAACTCCCTTAGACGGCACTGCGAACACCTCGTGGTTTATGCAAGATGGTGCCCGGCCACATCGCACGGCCGACGTCTTTAATTTCCTGAATGAATATTTCGATGATCGTGTGATTGTGATTGCTTTGGGCTATCCGAAACATACAGGAGGCGGCGTGGATTGGCCTACCTATTCGACATACATGAACCCCTGTGACTTCTTTCTGTGGGACACTTGAAAGACCAGGTGTACCGCCAGAATCCAGAAACAATTGAACAGATGAAGCAGTACATCTCATCTGCATGTGAAGCCATTCCGCCAGACACGTTGTCAAAGGTTTCGGGTAATTTCATTCAGTGACTACGCCATATCATTGCTACGCATTGTGGATATGTGGAAAATATCGTACTATAGAGTTTCCCAGACCGCAGCGCCATCTGTTGTTGACAATTGTAACTACTGTAATTTCGAAAGTTTGTATGCCTGAAAATGTACTGTTGTCCCAAGCATATTGCAACAAACGGTGTATTTCTATTGCTGCTCGTTTAGTTTGTATTGCCGTTTCAGATAAACCGGTCATTTTTGAAACACCCTCTATATATATATATATATATATATATATATATATATATATATATATATATATATATATATATTCGTAGTACACCAAACCGTCGCTGTTCCACCACCACCAGATGCGTGATATTGTCTTTTGTCTATGTGTGGAGGCCTTTGTATGTACCGGAAGAAAAGTTTTATATTGGGTTGGTGCAAAAGTTCGCAACATTTTCTCCGTAAGTTTCATAAAGACAACAGATACACTTAACAGAGACTTTAATAATCAATAATACGCTCTGATTCACCGTGTATAACAATCTGAGTAACTTTTCTTTACCGCGACTGTAGAACTCACATGGTTGTGAGGCTTAGAGCTCTTAGAGCCACGTTCGGAGCACATTTTCATCTGGAAAGGAAGCTCCTTGGAGGCTGTTCGAGAGAGAGCGGGAAAGGTGAAAATCTGGAGGCACAAGATCAGGTGAATAATGTGGGTTCGGGATGAGTTCCCAACCCACCTCCAGTATAGTGTTCTTTGTCAGTCTAGCAGAACGCGGGCTGGCGTTATCGTTAGTATCATCACTTCACGTAGTCTTCCTGGTCGTTGTTCTTGGATTGTGTCTGCAAAAGGTCATAATTTGATAATAAATGTCAGCAGTGATGGTTACATCTCGGGAAAGCAATTCGTGGTACATCATACCGTCGCTGTGCCACGAGATTCATGATATTGTCCTTTGTGGATGCGTGGAGGCCTTTGTATGTGGAGTAGCAGCTTTGTTTGGCCTCGACCATTCTTTTCCTTCCTTATATTAGTATAGTCACCAGTAACGATACAGGATTGTAATGATCAGTTCACGAAAGAGCTGATAACGAGTAAGCAGAGATGCACATTTGCCAGTTCTCGATTAGACTGAAGTGAATAATTGTAGAATAAAGCTCTGAAACGATCTGCTTCAAACTCTGAAGGTCGTCCTGAACGTGGAAAGTCACCAAAGTCAATGTTCGCCCTTTCCTGTACGGTAGTACCCCGTGCACTGACTAGATGTTTGTGGTTGCCTCCGCTGGTGTCACACCTCTGCTGAACTCCAATCGAAGACTATGTCGGAAATGTTCCGATTTCTCCACTTGACGCTTCATTTTTTGGCGTATACAGCTCCACTTACTCTCCAGAAATGACAAAGTGACAGTATGTAAACTTAGATAGCAACAGTGGCCTACAAGTAATGACATTCGGTAAATAAACCCTTAGAAGACGAAATTCCATAATGCAAATAAAAAAACTGCGAAATTATGCAACGTAATGACTACTCCCAGACTTGTTCAGACTAAAACTTATTGCTTGTGCCACCATAGTGTAAATTCTCTAGTCGAGAACTGTAGCCAGTACGTATACAGGGTGGGCAGAAATATGGAAATACCACATACACTACACATTACCACACCTATTATGGTGTAAGAACACCGTTGGCATTTAGCACCGGTTCCAGTCGTCTCGTGATGGAAAAACACAGAATCTTACACCATTTCTCCTGCAAAACAGTGGCATGTTCAGGTAATGATGATGGAGGTGAAGACCGATCATGCAATCCTTATCTCCAAAATAGAACCAAAAAGTATCAATAATATTGAAGTTTACGGACTGTGGTGGCCGGGAGAGAAGCTTCAGCTCCATCTCGTGTTCCCAAAACAATTCCTGGATGATGCAAGCTTTGTGAACAGGTGCCCCGTCGTCTGGGAACACAGAATAACCATTGGGGAGCAAACATTTTATAGTGGGGTACACCTGATCAACTGGCCTAGTCACATAAGCCTTGGCAGCAGTGCGACTTGCAGAGTAACAATAGGGCCCATGGAATACTGTGTGGTACTGAAGTCTGTTATACTCCCACAGACAGAAATCGAGACAGAATGCCTAAGTACTCTTATATACAAAATTTAAGCGAAAGTACTGCAAAGTACGACAGCTTGATGAAAATTAAACAGTACCAATAAACGTAAAGAACTGTTGCAGTGTGGTAGAAAGGGTAACTGAAAGAATCAGATGTTACACTTTCATTCAACAACAGTAATTGTAGTGAACTCATCACGATTCATAGTTCTCCCTTGGACGTTAGGAAGGTGGGACATGGTTCTTAACAGGGTGTGTTATCGTCATTAACCGCAATGCAAACGCTGCAAAGTGCTATTATAATGGCCAAAAGTTGGCAAAGGAGTTCTGGCGATAGAATGTTCCATTCATCCACTACGGCGGTTTTCCATGGCTGAATGGTCATTGGTGCATATGGACATGCTTCAATACGTCTCGCCATAGCGTTCCATATGGGCTCCATAGGATTTAAGTCAGGGGAATGGGCAGGCCGGTCCATTGACCGAAAATCCTCTCATTCCAAGAGATTCCCACCTGCGCTGCTCTACGTTGGTGCGTATTGGCACACATAAAAATAAAATCAGGACTGAATACATCCCCAAAATGACGCATGTGAGTTATAGGTACAGGGTTACAATAAGGCTGATACATGAGGTGTGACAATAAAGTAATGAGACTGATGAGAAAAAAAAATGTTACTTATCGTTTTAGTCAAGTTTAGGGTTGTGTCCTTCAAAGTAGTTCTCTTCTGATTGCACGCCCTTTTCCCAGCGATTCTGCCATTGACGGTAACATTTCTAGAACTCATCTACTGTAATATACTCCAAGACCCTCGTCACAGGTACTGAAATTTGTTTTGAGGTTAAAAATTGCTGTACTGACAGAGTTCTAAGTTATAGGGTTGTGGTGTGAGATTTTTGGGAACCATTTATGCACAAATCTTTCTCATACCAATAACTTCAGTTATTATTAGACGAACCGTTTCTCGATTGATGTTCAGTTCTTCTGCAATCATTTTGATGATAATCGTCGATCAGATCTTACAAATTCATGCGCCCTGGCCAAGTTGACATCCGTCTGTGTGGTTGATGGTCGTCCACTGCGGTCTTTAACTTCAATATTCGTTCTGCCTTCACCTAACATCTTACGCCAACGAAAAACTTGAGCTCTTGACGTAACCTCCCCTCAAAAAGACTTCTGAAGCTTACCGTAAGTTGTTGCATTTTCGCTCAATGGCATACCATTTCGCAATATTATGCGGTTCCATTTCCTTGATAAGACACAAACATCTGTTACCTTATTACAGCATAACTCATGACTGAGCAGTTATTGCATCGATGTGCCACTTGGACTAGAAGCAGCTAATAGACCAAGGTCAAAGATATTGTGACTACGCAAGCCTGCAGTGTTGCCAAATCTAGCAAAGAAAATCAGTCTCGTTACTTTATTGCCGCACCTCGCATTAGTGTACTGTATTCAAAGATTTCGAGGTCGCTATGTTCACGCAGCATTATGCCGCTCCACACCATGGCACATGGACCACCAAAACGTTCATGTGCGACAATGCTGGCTGTATTCTCATATAGCGAGAGGCTGAAACTTGCAATGGACCCAGGAACATTGTCAAAGATGATCGATTGAGTGATCCAGGCATTATGGTGTGGGGAGGTAGCTTTGCAGAGGCATACTGACCTCCAGATATACGAACATGATACACTGACAGATTAACGTGGTACTGTACTCCTTCTGCTTATGCGTCTTTTCAAGGGTACATTTGATACCAACTTAATATTTAAGGATGACAACCTGTGACGGCATCTAACAGTGAAGGTGGAGGAGCTCTTTGAATGAGAGGATATTCGGCGTATGGTCTGGCCTGCCAGTTCTCACGACATCTACCCCATCGAACACATGTGGTACGCACTGCTGAGACACATTAGAGCACACCCATATGCACAAATGACAATACAGCAGTTGTCAGCCGTGCTAGTGAAGTAATGAGGCGCTCTAGCACAAGAACTCCTGGCTAAAGCTGTGGACAACGTTGAAGTACGTTGCACAGGGTGCACTGGTGTTAGTGACGATCACACACCCTGTTAAGAATAATGTCCCACCTTTTGTAATATCCAGAGTACCTTGACTTCAGTGTAATTACTGTCTCTGAATAATGTTACTTCTGTTCTTCTCATTGCCTATTACTTCCAGTTACCTCTTTTACTTTACTGTAGCAGTTGTATCTATGGACGCCCGAGGTTCTATTGCGCTATATTGCTTAGCAGTGACTCATCACGTGAAAGTTGCTCTGATCGTTAAGTTTTGCACGCCCATGGATACTCTTGCTCATGTTGGTTTGGCCGGAATACAACGTGAATTTGAGATATTGTATAAAAACAGTTATTTGGAGAATAATGCTGTAGGGATGATGCAAAAAATTTACGGTGTTTTAATGTTCGTGATTAATTTCCACAATGTGAAATAACAATGAACATTATTGGCCATTCAAATTACTACACCACGAAGATGACGTGCTACAGACGGGAAATTTAACCGACAGGAAGAAGATGCTGTGATATGCAATTGATTAGCTTTTCATGAGGAAACTTTCCAACCGATTTCTCATACACAAACAGCAGTTGACCGGCGTTGCCTGGTGAAACGTTGTTCTGATGCCTCGTGTAAGGAGGGAAATGAGTACCATCACGTTTCCGACTTTGATTAAGGTCGCATTGTAACGTATCGCGATTGCGGTATGTCGTATCACGACATTGCTGCTCGTGTTGGTCGAGATCCAATGACTGTTAGCAGAATATGGAATCGGTGGGTTCAGGAGGGTAATACAGATCGCCGTGCTGGATCCCAACAGCCTCGTATCACTAGCAGTCGAGGTGACAGGCATTTTATCCGCATGGCTGTAACGGATCATACAACCACGTCTCGATCTCTGAGTCAACGGATGGGGACGCTTGCAAGACAGCAACGACGTTTGCAGCAGTATGGACTAACAGCTCGGAGACCATGGCTGCGGTTACCCTTGACGCTGCATCACAGACAGCAGCGCCTGCGATGGTGTACTCAACGTCGAACCTGGGTGCACGAATGGCAAAACGTCATTTTTTCGGATGAATCCAGGTTTTGTTTACATCATGATGGTTGCAACTGTGTTTGGCTACATCGCGGTGAATGCACATTGGAAGCGCTTCTTCATCATTGCCATACTGGCGTATCACCCTGCGTGATGGTATGGGGTGCCATTGGTTGCACGTCTCGGTCACCTCTTGTTCCCATTGACGGCACTTTCAACAGTGGACGCTACATTTCAGATGTGTTACGCCCCGTGGCTCTACCCTTCCTTCGACCCCTGCGAAACCCTACATTTGAGCAGGATAATGCACGACCACATATTGCAGGTCCTGTAAGGGCCTTTCTGGATGCAGAAAATGTTCGGCTTCTGCCCTGGACAGCACATTCTCCAGATCTCTCACCAACAGAAAACATCTGGTCAATGGTGGCCGAGCAACTGGCTCGTCAATACGCCAGTCACTACTCTTGATGAACTGTGGTATCGTGTTGAAGCTGCATGGGCAGCTGTACCTGTACACGCCATCCAAGCTCTGTGTGACTCATTGCCCAGGCGCATCAAGGCCGTTATTAGTGCCAGAGGTGGTTGTTCTGGGTACGTATTTCTATGCACACAAATTGCGTGGAAATCTAATCACATGTCAGTTCTAGTATAATACATTTGTCCAATAAATACCGGTTTATCATCTGCACTTCTTCTTTGGGTAGCAGTTTTAATGGCCAGAAGTGTATGAAGATATATACCGGGTGGCTGTAATTAAACTTTCGCCATGTAACACGTTATAACACGGAAAGGAATTGCCGCACGAGGACGAAAGTTGATAGCATTAATAAAATAATGCTGACTCAATTCAACTGAAACACTTTTAATTTGCTGCCACGGTACATCATACCATTACATACCGGTACCATTACTGCTACACAATGGGCCCAATATGGCGCCCATCAGTGTCCAGAAGAGTCTGAAAGCGCAGGATAGCATCCATAGCATCCTGCACAACAGGTATGCTGGCTACCTCTCTTTTTATGCTGAGCTTCAGATCATAACATGCGTAAATATTCTCCTGGTAACCCTGTCCTTGAGGTAGCATCACAACAAGAAATCACTGGGACTGAGATCAGGTGATCGTGCCGGTCAAGCTTCTGGAAACGATCGTTTCCAAATGTGTTTCGGAGAAGCGGTTGAACTTCACGAGCGATGTTCCGTGGAGTCCCACCTTGCATGAAAACTGTTGAGTTCGATGCGTCTCTTTCCTGTAGGGCGGGTATGACGTGCTGGCAAAGCATATCGCGGTAACGCTGGCCAGTCACACTGCACTTCAACTTTTGTAATTCTGTCTTCCTCAGTTGCGTGTAATATTACGTTATACTAATGATTTTTACTTTATGGACAAAATTTTTCGTGTCATCCGCGTTTCGTCTTTATTTTCTGCAAAGCACCTTCAGTGGCAGGTTGCGTGGACGATTTTCTACGTATTCAGCTCCTTGCAGAAAATAAAGGCGAAACACGTATGGCAAGAAAATGGTGCTTTATTCAGTTGTAGTTAGATAGGCCATAAAGTAAAAATTATCAGTATGCTTTAATAACACACTACACGTCTTTACCCCTTGAGCGACAACCTGTTAAAAATAAATGGCACAATGATGAATGTAGCCGTGAAGCCTGACCATACGCAAGACCCTAACCATGTAGAGAAACTTCGTGCATAGTGACTGGAGGAGAAGGTCCCCACACTCGGCAATTCTGTGTTTTCACCTCACCCGTCAAAGAAGAATCAGTTTCGTCTGTCCATAGAACTGTCCAGGGACAGCCGTCGTCAACTTCAGTCCTAGCCAGAAAGTGGAGAGCGAAGAAGTCAACACTTCGTTGAGCGTCCCGTGGTGCAAGCTGCTGTGCAATATGGATCTCGTGCAGATACCATTTGAGAATTGTTCGAATCGTTGAGCGTCCCGTGGTGCAAGCTGCTGTGCGATATGGATCTCGTGCAGATACCATTTGAGAATTGTTCGAACCACCTTGCATACTGTGGACCACAGGATATTCAACTGTCATCACACAGAACCCCTACCTGATGATCGGGAATTGCGCGCAGCTTTGTCTGCCATATCAACAGCGATTTCATCAACCACATGGGGAGCAACCGATCATCGGCCTCTTCCCAGAGCGACACCCAGTTCTGCGATATATGCATACTTGATCATCGTGCTCCACACAGCAGGTGGAGAAAGCGGACCATTCCGTTATCCTCTCAGCCAGCTATATTCTCGACGTACAGCTGCAGAATTACTGTTTTGATAACATAGCTTTACCAATAATGCCCTTCTCCTTTTGTCCAAGCACATGTTGACACGTCAGGTGTGAGAGACTGTGAATCACGATGACTGATCATGGCACCTTGTGGCCATAGTTGGAACTGGACGGTAGCGCTGTGTCCCATGGATATCATGCACCACATACTCTGCACATAAATGCGACCAAGTTTTGTACTCATGTTATAAAGGGTTAAACAGAGAAAGTTTAATTGTAACCACCTGGTTTAATAAAACAATATTTGTTACAAAATGGTTTTGTTTCCACCATTCCTATAATTTATTCCTTCTAATGTTAATTAAATATTTATAAAGATGTGCATTCATTGAAGCTCAGTAACGTAGAATTTTGTGCTATCCCACCCCCACTGGCTGATCCATAGTAACTGCACATTTTTTACATGGCCTCTGAGAAAGAAAAATCCACATAATGCACTGAAAAAAGTATTTGATTGGTTCCCTTTTACGAACCTTACAGCACAGTTTGATAGGAGGAGGTTCATCAGACTGACGTTCTCCGTTCATGTCATATTGCTTTTAAGAATATTTATACTTAGGAGTAAACACATCTCCATGAGATACTTCAGGTAATTTGTGAAAGGTGAATGAAATATTACATTAAAATGCTATCACCTGTTTATGAAAAAAATAAAAGTAACTTTCATTCGAATAACGACATTTTTCTGCAACAGTTTTGCAAAATTCAGAAACGATTTTACATATTCGGATGTCAGCTATTCGGACAAGTAATATTTGTCAAAACTCTCCCTTACTGCGTAACCATAGTTTTCCAGCTGCAGCGTCACGACGTATTCAGGAAGAATTTATTACAGAATATTTACGACAACTAGGTTCACTTGTGTCGTGGAGATATCTAAGTCTTACAGTTGATTTTTAGCACTGGGTGAGTTCAAAGTGCTGAAAGAAGCTTCGGTATTAAGAACAATATACATCCACCACCATCACTGAAAAACTAATACTATTGGTCTCTGTTTATCAGATTTGGCGTCAGTTACCATAATTTTATTAGTCTTCAGCAGTTTCCAGCATGAATGCACGGGCGACATTAATGAACTGGGTCTAAAATCCAGTCTACATTTCTTTTATAAGTGAAGCAGAGATGATGTAGCTGTACATTTTTGATGTAAAGTTGCATACACTGCCACAAATGATACTTATTTTTTCCCGGTCGCATGAGACACTCCCAAGGGTGAATCTGTCGAAACATACAGCATCAACGCCACTGCCCAAAATGTAGTTGTATATATGTACAAACCAACATCGCTATTTTTTCGTTCATGTGAGCCACAATAATCACAACCACCTGATGTAAAAATGAGGCTGCTTAACTCAACAGACGTTTTAAACTGCACTGACAGTAAACGCATTATTCTGGGAAATATGACAGATCTTGAGTTCTACCCGTTGGTAGTTTCCAAAAACTCTCGATATAGTGATTCGAAAGTGACATTATAATTTGATAAGCAGATTCAGCTATGTGATAGTTCAATGCAAATTGCTGCCACGTTCAGACAAGGTGCTCAAACTCTCTCGTTAATGCTAGGTGATCGTACGATCTCTGCTTGGCGCTTACCAGAAATGGTTAAACTTTTTAGCAAGGGAATGTGCAGCCATCTGCAACAGACGACATTTAAAAATGTAGTGGATTCAAATCACGTAATCCAACATACTCTAGAAAAAAGGTTAGTGGCAATGATACGTGTACAAATTCTGTGAGAGCATATGGATCAATTTTCAGTTTTTTCGAGTTAGTGCGCCTATCTGTGCATCCATCAGAAGAATTCATCACTCAGTTTTATGACACATATCGTGCATTAATATGTGGAAATACGTATGAAAACATCATGCCAAATAAATACACTCGGCTACGTTGTTATTTAAGCATATTCAAATTTACATCTATATGTAAAACTTTATCATTAAAATGTGTGAGAGGCACATATATGCGGTTTTTCTCTCTAAAAGCTCTTGCACCCTAAAGTAAATGCATTATCAACACCATGACTGAGTGGATGAAACGCACTCGTCACAAGGTTTTCATATTAACTGACTCGACCTGCAGCACTGACCCAAAAACAAGAGGAAGAAGAAGAAGAAGAATGACACACTTTTTCCCAATAAAATATGATCAATAATTGTTGGTCCATCAGACAGTAGCAAGATTATTGTTATTATGTCACTACTAATACAGTCTAACAGGATTCTTTTCGAGCATCTTCAAAACCATTGTTTCATCCTAAATGCTAGTTATGACAGAAGATACCAAAGTGAAATAGGCAGAAACCAGTGCGAGAACAGTGCTATAATTTACTCGCGAGTGTGATGAATAAACATGGGATGTTAACCACAGTACCTTGGATCGCGAGGGAAAGAGGAAGAAAGACGACACTGGATCGCGGCTGCCACCGCACTGAAGGTAGAAAAAGACGGTGTGTCACCATATAGCTGCGCGGGTCTGCGAGACACCTATAAGCTGTGGCGAGCGTTCACCAGTACCTGCCACACCCCACCACCCTGCAGCTACTGCAGTAGGTGATACCCGCAGCCATATTCACCGCCATAGTTGCTGCTGCTGTCTGCATTATTAATTGCTGCTAACAGGTTACTAAAAATGGAACCTATGTAAGCTTTAAAAAGGAATCAATCTCTGACCATGAATCCTCAAAATCAGAAACTGAATTTAATTAGGATGGTTCCGTCAATTCAATAAATATAAAATCGGAGTGTGATTTATCAAAAGTAGAATCTGGTTTGCATGCCAATAGTGCTGATAGGTTAGAACCAGTTTCTGATGCGTAGTGATTGAAGTAGAGGTCAAAAAGGAGAAGATAGAATTAATTACTTTATCAGATAATGAAACTGAGCTCAATATGTCTCATTCCACCAGGTCAGGAAATGCGATAAACTCCTTTGAAATCAGTGGAAATGCCAAGTGGCAACGTAGAGGCTCGAAGCAAGTACTGTGTCACAAGCAATCTTTGATGTTCTTTTTGACGAGAATAAACTAGCTGACTTAAAAGGAAGTGCTTTAAGAATAGTAGGTGCTACTGGAAAATTTTCTAGCCCACTACAGCACGAGGCGTTAATACCAGTTGATACAGATAAAGTAACAATAGAACGTATTCCATATAGACAAAGAGGCAGTAATAATAAAGCATAGGAACTGCCTATTACAGTAATAAGGAATGTCGGATATATGCAGAATGATATTCAAGTTGGTAGTATAGTGCTAGATTTTAATGCAAAAAGTGGAAAAAGGAAAAGAAGGCACTACGCAAAATCGTTTCCTACTAATTTTAGCATTAATAAGGTAGTATCCTTACTAATGCTAAAGGCTATTTACAATTTGTACAGTAACCAAATGGCAGTTACAAGAGTTGAGGGGCACGAAAGGGAAGCAGTGGTTGGGGTTGGAGTGAGGCAGGGTTGTAGCCTCTCCCCGATGTTATTCAATCTGTATATTGAGCAAGCAGTGACGGAAACAGAAGAAAAAATCGGAGTAGGTATTAAAATCCATGGAGACGAAATAAAAACTTTGAGGTTCGCCGATGACATTGTAATTCTGTCAGAGACAGCAAAGGACTTGGAAGAGCAGTTAAACGGAATGGACAGTGCCATGAAAGGTGGGTATAAGACGAACATCAACAAAAGCAACACGAGGATAATGAAATGTAGTCAAATGAAGTCGAGTGATGCTGAGGAAATTAGATTAGGAAATGAGACACTTAAAGTCGTAAAGGAGTTTTGCTATTTGGGGAGCAAAATAACTGATGATGGTCGAAGTAGAGAGGATATAAAATGTAGACTGGCAATGGCAAGGAAAGCGTTTCTGAAGAAGAGAAATTTGTTAACATCGAGCATTGATTTAAGTGTCAGAAAGTCGCTTCTGAAAGTATTTGTATGGAGCGTAGCCATGTATGGAAGTGAAACATGGACGATAACTAGTTTGGACAAGAAGAGAATAGAAGCTTTCGAAATGTGTTGCTACAGAAGAACGCTGAAGATTAGATGGGTAGATCATATAACTAATGAGGAGGTATTGAATAGGATTGGGGAGAAGAGACGTTTGTGGCACAACTTAACTAGAAGAAGGGATCGGTTGGTAGGACATGTTCTGAGGCATCAAGGGATCACCAATTTAGTATTGGAGGGCAGCGTGGAGGGTAAAAATCGTACAGGGAGACCAAGAGATGAATAAACAGATTCAGAAGGATGTTGGTTGCAGTAGGTACTGGGAGACGAAGAAGCTTGCACAGGATAGAGTACCATGGAGAGCTGCATCAAACCAGTCTCAGGACTGAAGACCACAACAACAACAACAACAAGGTAGTATCAGTAAAAACCAACAAAAACGTAAAACTATGAAGTTTATGCAATGGCATAAATGACCATTCAGGAATATAGCAAAGTGATTTCAAAATAACAGTAACAAGTTACTGTAGGGAGTCTGCCACTCTTTGGCGGATACTCGGTTTGGCGTACCGTGTGGTCCCAGCTGCGTGAAACTTTATTTCCGTTTCAAGATTCATTCCTTCTTCTCTTCCATCATAGTAAGTATGACTTACACATGTCTTCATTTTGTATATACTCTATAGTCTTCCTATTAATTAGTTTTCCTAGTGAATACACTCCATAGTGGATAATTGATTCCGGAACTGACTAAATGCAAACGATGGCTTACTAATGAATGTGACAGGTAAATGGCAAAATTTTGCGTACTAATAAAAGGATAAACATGGCTAAAAATTAATAGATAAAAATGAGTTCCATAAAAGATTTAGTAAATACAATAATAAAGAGATACTATGCTTTATGAGAAGTTACTGAAGTTAAAAAGTGCATAAATCTAATCTATTAGAATCTGCATGAAACAATAATTTTAGTGGGGGTAAAGTTATCTGAAGAGAATAAATGGTAAGTATGTAGTGCCCCTAGAGGCAAGCACAAGCGTTTCAACATTAATTAAAGGGAGATGAATAAAAGTGGTATGTTATATATATTTGGAAATGCAGATCATGTAATACCGATGTGTTGAAAACAAAAGCAAATTTTAATAATGCATACAACAAGGAAAAGTAAGTGTTGTTAAGCAGATGATTCTTTAGTAAACTAATCCACACGATTATTGAGCCAAACAGAAGTAAAACTTGCAAAGGTTACTCAATCTTCTAAATTAAATCAACATCTCAAGTAATAAAATAAATTTCAAACTAGGCAAAAGGTAATTTTTAAGAACATAAAGGTAGATGGAACACATAAAAGCTATTATTTATGAAAAAGGAAAACATGAATGCAAAGTTTGGGTTTCAGTTTAAATTATGAAGTAAAATGACTCGTTTTCTCTAATGTAACTTGTTGTTACTTGTGTTTCTGACAACATCTCAGTTATAAGAATTATTGCCAGGAAATAGATTATAAATTGTGCTTTGTCCTCCCTTAGAAGTAAGTTGAGAACCCAAGCTTAGGCTATGTTATCTGTTTCTCAGGGACTTGGATGAACGACTAACTACAAGCTGTAGTGGAAATGGTCGCCAGGATGCCCCAACCTGCAGTCAATGATACCCTTCTCTTTTTATAATAAAACAGAATGAAAAAGTAAAATCTCCACCCAAATTTGTAAGCAGTTAGTTAAAAGTGTAGCACTCACACCCACCTTAGTGCCTACGATTGTGGTGAAAAATGTGAGTACGGTAAAGTGGAAAATTCATGTGTATTTCTTTTCGGGTAAAGACCGAAAAATTTATAAATGAAAAAAAAAGAAATAATAATTTTGTAACTATAGAAAAAGTTATGTAATGTTTCCATGTAAATTTTTTCAATTATTCTGTGAAAATCTTTTGTATCATACTTTCTATGAGTATATAAGCATGATTATTTTGCTTGTGTAGTAATAAGGAATTGTCTAAGAAATTCTTTTATTTAAAAAGAGCTAAACTAAATAGTAACAGCACTAGTTTCCAGATATTTCATTTAGTTCAGAAATAGATTTTTTCACAGAAATAAATAGGGTGTGATGAAGCAAAACAAGCGGTGTGTCGTGTGTGAGATACAGAGGCGAGCAAGTGTGCCGGGACTCACCCCAGTCCACTGCTGGTAGCGCCACGTCACCACAAAGCGTCTGTGCGTAGCGCACAAGTATTGCACCGCAATTGAGTACAGAATTCAAAATCAACATTTCCCTTTAAAACCTTGTTCAAATATATTTTATTCTAATAACATTTCAAATATCAAGTCTTTATGTACCTAGACTTAATAGGTTCCGTAAAAATGCGGTATTAAGAAGAAAATAGGGTGAACCAAATAATAAATCTAGAAAGCCAGAATTTGGTCAGAAGGTGCTTATGGAGATCATAAATAAGTGTTGCAAGTTTCAAAGCTAAAGAACGAAAATTACAACCAGAATCCAAGTTTTTCAGAAAAATGGAAGGTGCTAAGAACTGGACTTAGAAACGTAAAAAATTGTTTTACGCTTCAGTTCCCCTTCAAAATAATAACTAAGAGACCACTTATAGTTGTTGAGATATTAAGTAAAAACCGATTTTGTAACTAAAATATACCCAGTTGTAGTAGATTAAGTACCTGTAATTTTAATGACAACAGCACTTGATAATACCTACTAAATAATAAACCTATACCAAATCTTAGAGTTGTAGTAACAATATGATTAAATACAAGTTCTTATAAATGTATTATTCAGAGGTAACAATCTACCATAAGTTCCACTGTAAAAATTCTAGAAGGCAAAGTTTTTATTCAGGCGAGATGAAACTTTTATGCGCTTTCAGACAACTTACCTAGATACATTTAAAAATTAATAAGTTTCTGTATTAATTTATAATTACGTTATTAAAGATTGTGTCCGGGAGGCTGCTGCGTGTATTAAGGCAGTAGACAACAGATGTTCCCTCGGCCGTCCGCAGCGAAACCTATATAAATACAGCAGAAGAGGCAGGAAGAAGGTTCACTTCGCACTCAGCCACTGTAAGATCCACGTCTGTTAGTCGAATCACGCTCTGCCTCGGAAGGCGTCAGAGGCGGACTGTGACAAAACTAGTAGTGCACTCTCAAGGACTGTACACCATTCCGGATCGCTTAGAATTTGCTAAAGTAACTGTTAGTGTGCCGTCCGTGGTAATTACAAATCCGTGTGGCAAGAGGTGAATATTACTTCCACTTTTGTGGCAAGTATTTATTTCAAACATTTATTTATTATTAGTCAGGGCGAAAGACAATCTGGTAGGAACGTATCGTAGAAGTCGCCTCTGAACAAATAATAGTGCTGTTTAGAATAGAAAGATTTACTATCAGTTGAACGTAATGAATTTCAAAGTGTTGTATGTGATAGACGTTACTCAATATTTGAACTGAAACTTTGTAGCTTCGTTTATAATCATATTCCTGATCCCGCTAAACAGAAAGTGGGCTGGACCAGAATGTGGCCGTGAAGACTGGAAACTAAGGTCAGTATGTTCTCCGTCGCTTTCTGGCTGACCACAAAATTAGTTGCCAGGCTCGCGTGAGAAAGAAGACGGCGAACTGCAATAACAACCATAGACATATTTAAACCCACCACCCCAGAGACTCCATTATGCTAACCACCGCTACACGAAGCTCGGTCAGCAGTAAATGCGTGGAGGCGAATGCTACTGATGATAAACTGGATTCCGAATCAGTTTTGACCACGAGAGTGGCAGGGCTGCGTTGTAGTCTCCTGTAGCAAAGGGGCCCGAACTGCTGCTGGCGTACATTCTGCCACATACGAGGCAATTTTCTTGGCTGCTCGCATGAGTGGGCGGACAAAGCATGTGCACCTGACATAGGGCGATGCCCACCGCATAATACGCAACTACTCTAGTGTCTTTCGTGTGGTTAGTGATGTATTGCATGACCAATCTAGCCAAATTCAGCTTGTTTGTTTATAAAATGCCCTGCTTCAGCTATAATTAAATACAGCTACTGAAACTGTTAAATTTAGAGTGAGGAGTTATCAGGGTAATCTGTTTATACGCCTCCACAGTGTAATTGTAATGTAGCTAGAGTATATTAAATGAGTCCCAACACAGCGCAGGTTCCATTCCCTCTAAACCTTGAACTCAGTAAGAAAATCCATTTACTACAGTTGTACCAGTTGTGACATCTTGTATGGCCATGTTTGATTGTGATGTCACGTAGGTCGGCATTTTTTGAACCATAGTCACTTTTATGTCATTTTGACCTTGTGACATCTTGATGG
The DNA here is from genome assembly GCF_023897955.1 of Schistocerca gregaria. Classification (NCBI taxonomy): domain Eukaryota; kingdom Metazoa; phylum Arthropoda; class Insecta; order Orthoptera; family Acrididae; genus Schistocerca; species Schistocerca gregaria. The sequence continues at coordinate 887,513,848 of NC_064922.1, forward strand.
CTATTTTCGATTGTGATATCATCATAGTTTCGCCATCTTGATCTTGAGGGAGCCATTGAGTAATGGTCCTTGAGTTTTCTGGTAAGGCTATTGCCCTAGAAGAGTGGGGGAGGCAGGGATGGTGAGGGGTTAGTGGAGGGGGGGAGGAGACAGCCATAAATTAGGAAAGAGGGAAGTGTAGAGGAAGAGCAAGGGTGTCATAAATGATCCTAGATATTCATGATGCAGACACTGCTGGCGTGAAATCTGTGCCAGTACTCCTTTACCCCCCTAGTCATACAACCAGCAGATGAAGTGATTTACTGGCTACGATACACTGGGAGAGCGCTGAGAAGCTGTAATTTGTCTACAAACCAAACCGTATAAAACCACTTGTTTAGCCCTTACTAGAACACTGCTAATGTGTTTGGGACCAATTATTATGTAGGGCTGTCTGGGGACATCAAGAGTATAAAAAGAATGAAGAAGCCATTTGTTCACAGCCTTGTTTGACTGGCAGTAGAATGTAACAGAAATCTTGGAAAAGTATCTAAAGGCATAAACTATGTGAAAGACAATATATACGGGGGCTGTCATGAAATTAAGATCCGATCGGTCGTGAAATGGACACCACAGTGGAAATCCGATGAAGCTTTGCACAGATGTGTTGGATAGTGTCTCTAGTATGACCGTCGATGGCATCAAGACGCTCTTTTCAGTTGTCAGAGCACTGTGAGCGAGTAAAGGTGCCTACAACGACGACGCCTCCCCCAATAGGAGGGCCCGCTGAGAGGCTTCGCCTTAATGAATGCAGCCCGCCTAACACAACTGCCACGCACTTACTTCTTGATGGCAATTCTGGGAGTACGCATTAGGAGTGATTTAAAATGGAATGATCATATAAAGTCGATCGTCGGTAAAGCAGATGCCAGACTGAGATTCATTGGAAGAATCCTAAGGAAATGCAATCCGACAACAAAGGAAGTAGGTTACAGTACACTTGTTCGCCCAATGCTTGAATACTGCTCAGCAGTGTGGGATCCGCACCAGGTAGGGTTGATAGAAGAGATAGAGAAGATCCAACGGAGAGCAGCGTGCTTCGTTACAGGATCATTTAGTAATTGCGAAAGCGTTACGGAGATGATAGATAAACTCCAGTGGAAGACTCTGCAGGAGAGACGCTCAGTAGCTCGGTACGGGCTTTTGTTAAAGTTTCGAGAACATACCTTCACCGAAGAGTCAAGCAGTATATTGCTCCCTCCTACGTATATCTCGCGAAGAGACCCTGAGGATAAAATCAGAGAGATTAGAGCCCACACAGAAGCATACCGACAATCCTTCTTTCCACGTACAATACGAGACTGGAATAAAAGGGAGAACCGATAGAGGTACTCAGGGTACCCTCCGCCACACACCGTCAGGTGGCTTGCGGAGTACGGATGTAGATGTAGATGTAGAATTCTCATCCGCACACTGCAGGGGCAGTGAAGACGCTTCTGCGGTCTTTTCTATGGGAAGTGTTCGATCACCCACACCACAGCCCTAATTGGCTCGTCCTGAGTATCATCTCTGTTCATATGAAACTCTGGATACGAAGACAACACTTGAGCTCAGGCTACTTGCGGTAGATCAGCGTAGAGAATTAAAGCACAGGCGGCAGCCTTCTATGACTATGGTGTTGGAAATTTGGTATAACGCTCAGACAAATATCTAAGTTGGAGCGGCGACTATGTAGAAAAGTACCTGGAAAGTATAGCTAACTCTTTCAAATAATATGTTTATGATTGTCACTGTGGTTTCCATTTCGCTACCAATCGGAACTTATTTGCTGAACAAAGCTCATACGTAGGGAGTGCTTCCCTAAAATACTTCACGAACTTGACAAATCTACGAATATCCTTTGCCTCTTAGGTATATATAGGCATAGGATCGTGTAATCGTGTAGATGAAAGAACTTCTTTTAAGAAAAGCAGGTCGCACTGAAAATGTACAAGCAGTCGCTTTTCCCATTTTTCACTGGTTAATATAAAGGAAAAATACTTTAATACTTGACACAATGAAAAATACCATTTGACGTCGCAGAGATTTTTTTATAAGCACTGAGGGATATTTTATGTAAACAGCAACAGATATGGAGAAATAAGAGTTTAAATGGAAAAATATACATACAAAAACATCCAATTTCATCTGGAACGCAAAGTGCGAGATTTGCTTCCCTGTCAAGTTGAATTATGTATGAATTCCGCTTGGGCTTTTCATTTATTTAATGTGACGCATGTAGGAAAATTGTATTGCTTTGTCCCGTTATTCAGCCCGCTCCGCTCCGGCGCACAACGAAGCACAGAAGCGCCATTTCGCAGATGCCAATGACTGTTACGTCAGCGGTGGACACACGGCGAGTCCGCACACAATACCCGTCCACGATAAAGGTGCTAACAGTATTTTTCGAGTAAAGGTGACTGCGTTGGTGTAGGGGGTGTGGGGTGGACGGTGGAGGGGAGGGCTGCGGCGTTATTCAGAAAAAGGGAAAAAAAAGGTTACAGTTTCCCAGCTTTAAGTGCAAATTTCTGTTGTGGCATACAGAGGTTCAGTTTCCATTATTTTAAACTTGTCATTGCAGCTGACCTTCTGATGCCCACCTGTGAGTTTCTGCTTATAGGGGAATGAATATTTATTCACAATAGAGAGATTGGACGATTTTTGAACCCTTCGATCATTCTACTAACTACCACACAGTCTCCAAAAAATATGAGTAGGTGCAACTTAGTTATATGCCAACAGCAGTAGTAACTACGTGCTATTTAACACGAGTGTCAACCACCGAGCGAGGTGACGTAAAGAACTGGTCTCATATTCCTCACTGTGGGTGTTGATATCTCCATCCAGTCATTTGGATGTAGCTTATCTGGGATTTCCATAAATCGCTTAAGACAAATGCCTGGATAGTTACTATTTAAAAAAGGAGGCGACAGAATTCCTTCTTCATTCTCATCCAATTTGAGCTAGTGCTCCTAAGAACTCATCCTCAATGGGGTATTAAACCGTGCACCGGGCGAGGTGGCGCAGTGGTTAGCACACTGGACTCGCATTCGGGAGGACGACGGTTCAATCCCGCGTCCGACCATCCTGATTTAGGCTTTCCGAGATTTCCCTAAATCACTCCAGGCAGATGCCGGGCGGGATGGTTCCTTTGGAAAGGGCACGGCCGACTTTCTTCCCCGTCCTTCCCTAATCTGACGAGACCGATGACCTCGCAGTTTGGTCTCTTCCCCCATACAACCCAACAAACCCTGCTCTTCCTTCCATACTTCACTATTACCAGTTTTGTACTGGTAGCTACGCTGAGGTGACAAATGTCATTGGACGGCTGCATGCTACCATACAGATGGCGGTAGTATCGCGTACATAAGGTATAATAGGGTAGTGATTGGCGGAGCTGTCATTTGTACTCAGGTGATTCATGTGAAAAGCGTCCCGATCTCATTATGGCCGCACGACGAGAATTAACAGTCTTTGAACGTTGTGTGGCAGTTGGAGCTAGATGTATGGGACATTCCATGTCGGAAATGGTTAAATAATTCAGTTTTCCGAGACCCACAGTATCAAGAATGTGCATAGAATACCACATTTCAGGCGTTACCTCTCGCTACCGTAAAAGAAAGTGTGACGCCTTTCACTTGACGGCCGACAGCAGCGGCGTTTGCGTAGACTTGTCAGTGCTAACAGACAAGCAGCGCTGCTTGAAATAATCGCAGAAATCAATTTGGGAGGTACGACGATCTTAGCTGTCAGGACAGTGTGGCAAAATTTGGCCTTAATGGGTTATGACAGCAGACGAGCGATGCCAGTGCCTTTACTAACAGCTGCAGCGCCTCTCCTGGGTCAGTGAGGAAACCGGTTGGTCCCTAGACAACTGGAAAACGGTCACGTGGTAAGATGAGTCCGATTTCAGTTGTTACTAGCCGATGTTAAGGTTAGAGTGTGGCGCAGAGCGCACGAGGTCGTGGACCCAAGTTGTCAACAAGGCATCGTGCCAGCTGGTGGTGACTCGATAATGGTTTATTTTAGAATATAGCTAGAGATACAACATCTATGTTTGAAAATTTACGCTTTTATGTATAGATTACGAATGTAGCCTATAGTTTGTGGAGTAACGAGGGCAAAATCACTGGCACTGTCATTTCTTGTCCTACATTCGATGATGTGCTGGACCGTCTGTTGTGTAGCACGACAGTCGCACTCAGGCGTTGCAGTTATGTTCCACTTGCAGTGGGAAGATGCACAATTCCCGTGGTTGGTTAGGAATCTGTTTAGTGTGGACACTTGTCTACGAGTGGGATTGGAACAAGGTGGCGGCGTCTTCTTCGCAGGAGGCATTGTTCGGCGGCATTTGTCGTTCAGTCTCTTCCGCCACTCAGTGGTAGTTTGGTAGTTGCTGTTCCTCAAGTTCAGGCCATCCCTCCTTGGTGGTTTTCTCGAACGCACGCGACTAGCATTTGCGTTGCTGTTGCCAGAATGTATCGGTAGTTCTGGATTGCCCATTATTTTGTTGAATTCTCCTAAGATGACGTCTTTACGTCCTAGATCAGGCGGAGAGGGGGGGGGGATATGACGTGGTACTGGTAGCCAGTGTGTGGGAGTAGATTTAATTGTGCCAGTGATAAGACGCACTGTGGTATTTAGTTGGGTATCTATGATACTTGTATCGGTGCAATTGAGCCAGACAGCGGCACAGTATACAGCAGTCGAGTACACCAACCCTAGAGCTGAGCATCGTAGAGTTGCTGCTGTAGATCCCCAAGTTGTTCCACAAAGTTTATGAATTACTTTGTTGCGTATTCTTATCTTTGTAGCAACATTTTGGACATGATGTTTGTAAAACAGCGTTCTATCTATTCTCTAGGTATGTAGCCTATCTGTTGTGTCTCAATTGCTGGTTGACCAGGCACTGCTTAGACTTCCTGTTAGCCAATTTGTTGTTTAGATGATAGCAACAAACTTCAGTTTTACTAGTGTTTGGTCTGAGTCCTGACTTTTTTAAGTACTGATTCAGCTTCTGGAGGACTTCTGTCAGGATCTCTTCCGTGTGTTCAATGGTTTGTTTTCCGATAACAATTGCTCAGTCTTCTTCGTGTCCAAATTTTCTTGAAAGTGTTTCTGGCATGTCTGAGACGTACACACTAAACAACATAGTGGTGTGGGCTGTGTTTACATAAAATGGACTGCGTCCTCTGGTCTACTTGAGCCGATCACTGATTGGAAATTTTTATATTCCGCTATTTGGAGAACATTTGCTGCCGTTCAATGGACTTAATGCTGCCAAAGAACAGGCGAATATCACTGGGCCACAACGATTAGTTTGAAGAACATTCTGGATTTTTCGAGCGAATGTTATGGCATCGCAGATCGAATTACGTGAGTCCTGTCGGACATCTATAGGGCATAATCGAGAGGTCAGTTAGCGGAAAAAATCCTGCAGTGGCAGTTATGGACGGCTGTAGGGATAGCATTAAAAAAAAAGTAAAAGAAAAAGTATGAAAAATAAGAAATATATCTGCAACGGACTATCAACGACTTTTTGAGTGCCGGCCGCAGTGGCCGAGCGGTTCTAGGCGCTACAGTCTGGAACCACGCGACCTCTAAGGTCGCAGGTTCGAATCCTGCCTCGAGCATGGACGTGTGTGATGTCCTTAGGTTAGTTAGGTTTAAGTAGTTCTAAGTTCTAGGGAAGTGATCACTTCAGCAGTTAAGTCCCATAGTGCTCAGACCCATTTGAACCATTTGAACTTGTTGAGTCCTCGCCACGTTGAGTTGCTGCACTACTCGGGGCAAAGGGAGGTCCGACACGACCCCATGAATTTTGTCACTTCTGTGTATGCACACTACGTCCCACCTAACTCGGCCACCTCTATATTTGCGAAACCAAACCATACGTGAAAAATGCAACTGACCATGGATGCATCTATGTCTGGGGCTTACACAAGGGGCAGGTATGCACAGTCTATAAATGTAAACAGACATGACTTTCAACACAAAGTTTTTTTCTTTTCTTTTTTTTTTAAAGGCACATATATGTTTTTGTACAGAAATGAAAACTAGAGGTACAGTTAGTGACTTCAGATTCATGTTCATTGTTCTAAATCTCACACCCTCTGAAATACCTAGACTTTTAAGGGATGGCAATGGCGCCACAGATTTTTGCCGTAATACGCAGATCAAGGGTTGCCTACAGTAGGATTTAGGACAGTGCAGGTACTACAGCACTGCGGTACTACATCATTACCGCATTGTTTCCATTACTTAATTCGAAGGAATTACTGAAGGTATAAGATTTAGAGCAGTGAAAGCAAGTTGGCCATTACTAACAATTTATAATTTTCATTTCGGTAGAAAAAACATACATGTGAAACTGTCTGGTAGATTAAAACTGTGCGCCAGACCGAGACTCGAAATCAGGACCTTTGCCTTTCGCGGGCAAGTGCTCTACCATCTGAGCTACCCATGCACGACTCGCGGCCCGTCTGCATAGCTTTACTTCTGCCAGTATCTCGTCTCCTACCTTTCAAACTTTACAGAAGCTCTCCTGCGAACCTTACAGAACTAGCACTCGTTTCCCCAGGAGTGCCAGTTCTGCAAGGTTCGCAGGAGAGCTTCTGTAAAGTTTGGAAGGTAGCGGACTAGGTATTGGCAGAAGTAAAGGTGTGAGGACTGGGCGTGAGTCGTGCTTTGGTCGTTCCCATGGTAGAGCACTTCCCCGCGATAGGCAAAGGTCCCAAATTCGAGTCTCGGTCCGGCACACAGTTTCAATCTGCCAGCAAGTTTCATATCAGTGTACACTCCGCTGCAGAGTGAAAATCTTATTCTGGAAACATACACGTGGCTTTAACGAAAAACATAACATTGTGTTGAATGTGATGCTTGTTTATATTTATGGACTGTGCATTACCCGTTCTGTGGGCCCTTGACATATGAGAGTCCCTGACCAGCTGCATTTTCCACTTTTTCTTTGTTTTCGGAAATATATGAGGTGGCAAAGTTAGGCGGCAAAGTTAGGTGGGACACCTTGTATAGTTCACATCCTAACTCCTCACACCAGACCAAACGTAGCTAAGGGCATATGACCTCCACAGATTGTTAAGAAGTGAGGGCACCAAATTTCTTTTAAACTAGCTATGCATATTTTCATATTCACCTTTTTCTTACCATACGCAGCTTCATACAATGTTATACTTTGTGTTGGCGTATGTAACGGTTACGTGATTTGTTTACTTCGTCTTCACTGTTTGCAAAATTATTAGTAACACCGTGGTAATGATTGCGATTTTATGTATAAACACGATTCTAAAGGTTTTTTTTCTTTTAATCTGCTATGTGTTCCATCTCTCGCCACATGAGGAACGTGATGATCCAGGAACACTGTCGGACATGATTGTCATGGTAGTCATTGTGTCATAGTGTGCGGATGCTAAATATTCCATGGCCGTTCCGACATACGGATGTTTCAGCAAGGTACACTCACCACTCACCGTTATTTTGACAGAGTAGTCATTACTCAAGAGCGTTTTCTCAGGGATGCATATGTCCCCCATTTCATTTTTAGTGATGACAGTGTTCGATGCCATCGAAAAACGCTGGTGAAGGATCTCTTGGAACGATAGTACATTTGGCGAATGGAGTGTCCTGCCTGTCTCCCCAACTTATATCCAATCGAGCACGTGTGGGTTGCGTTGGCCAGACACAAAGCAGCAAGTCCACATGCACTCACGACCTTGCAGTAGCTGGGAGCCGCCCAGGTGGAGGAATTGAATGTCCTAGACAGGAAGTACTTACCAACCTCGTGATCAGCATGATAGCATTTTGTAGAGCATTTATCAAAGGTGATTACACACCTTACTAAGAACCACGTTCCGCCTGTTTTAATGTTGAGGGAACCATCACAACCCGCGGTGACGTCAGTGTAATTATTGTCTTTGAATAAAAATGTCATCTTCTTCATCTCATTACATATTTCTTTTAGTTACCTTCTGTAGAATAATGCAGCTGTTCTTTCTATGCATGGCCCAATTTTTATCGAGCTATGTTGCTTGGCAGTGACACGTCATGCAAAAGTTACCTTAAAGTAACCACCACCGTATTAGTGCGCCCGTGATTCTTTCACATCGCCGCTGCAACGAAGACAGTTTTTACTGAGGATTCTTTCACATCGCCGCTGCAACGAAGGACCGTTTTGACTGAGGATTACACTGCGAGAGGAAGGTTTTGTAAATCCATTGAAGAGTGTCTCCATATGATACGAACACTTTGTTTCTTAACATAGATGGATAGGCTCCCTAAGTAACGACGATACGTCTTAATGATTTACCAAATTAATACGAAGGGACGCGATACCAACTCCTTAAGAGTGCGTCACTGTAACAGTAAATTTTTTCGAGGGTGACAAACTAAATGTGGTAGACGTATGGATGATGTTGCTCAGAGTACGCCTGGCTTACGTTTACTTTCACGTTTCCTCACCTTCCTCCCACGGATCTCTCACTACTGGTGCTATTGGTTTCTTACCTTCTGCCCCTCTGTATCAAATTCGGGTGAAATTCCCCCAAAGTTGGTGAGATCCCCATGCCTCACTCTTGATCATATATCGCTGAACTCATCGAGATGCAGCAACGGAGGCCTCGCAGTTTCCAGAGCACTTCATTGTACTTTCTCATTAAAACTGTTTTTTTCTTTTTTTCCGTCAACGAAAAGCACATGCGGTGATTCGTAATATACTCATATATACTTAGTAAGATGTTCGCCTTCATATATGTCGAATGTGACTCAACCGAAAATCTACAAAAAAGCGTTGCTCGCCCATCCCTAATTCGTGGTGATTTAAAAGGTCTGTTACGATCATCACCAAGAACAGTGCAATAAGTATATCACCTCTTTTTATTTATGTTTGAATAAATCTTAAGCCAATCGGCTGTTTGTCATCTGGAAAGAACAAGAGAGCCATCATCAGTTTTATTTACAAAATATGCGAATATTGTTACCTCTACAGGAATATCAAACTGCTTAAGTTGTATTTAAACATTTTATATGTGTAGCGGGTGAAACTGTTACTGCTGTCGACCTAAATATTGGCCACATAGGAGATGAGAATTAATCTACAACAGAGAAAGATATTCATACATGATCTCACCTTGATAATTAACAACTGCGTGACTCGATTGAACAAAACATGTCCAAATTCGTGGGCTTCCATCGTAAGTCAATACTAGAATTTTTATTTTTTTAGTAACTCGCTTCTTTCAGAACTGAAAATGCTTTCTACATTTGGAAAAGGCAAAGTTACACTGCGTTTCGCAGTTGCACTACACTCACACAGTAACTAGCTCAGCTCTGTCAGATCGCAGGTTGGAGGAAATCGAGGGGACACCACCTCCATTAGCATTGTACATAGTGAAGCTTTGTGATGTTCAAAACATCGTGCTGAATCTTTTGTTATTCAGCAGTCATCTACGAACTGGAATAACGATAGGCGTCTACTTATAATACTGACTAAAGAAAACAAATCTCTTTCTAATTTTGGAACTACATTAACTCCCTAATAACAAGACGCTACACGACAATGGTTTTACTTTGTCAGACAGCCGTCGTCTAGGAATGCCTGTAAAACAAGGAAAAGTATTTTTGAGAAAATGAATTATACTTACTGATGAAAAATTAGATTTTCAGTTGACCTGCATATATAGGGTGAACATTAACAAAACCGACAAACTGTAGGGTCTGATTTCTGAATGGAAATTGAGAAAAGAAGGTCCTATGAACATGTGTCTGGAAATGCGTCGTTGATGGCTGTGACAAATGACAGTTCCTCTGGCTAGGTGCCGTGTGTTCCTTGTACAGTGAACAGCCGAAATCTTATGACCACGTGCTTAATAGCTCGTTCGTCCGTCTTTGGAACGAAATGCATCACCGATTCTGCATATCAGGGATCCGATAGTTTGTTAGTAGGTTTGTAGAGGTATGTACCATCATTAGCTGTCCACGCACGGCTCGTGCAGTCCGCTTAAATAATGGGCCGTTGATTTACGTACGCAGTGGTGGCACCCGATAGCGTCCCAAATGGGTTCCATTGGATTTACACCAGGCAAATTTTATCACCGAGGCAATCAACATATAACGCTCCTGATACCACTGCAGTGAGGTTCCGGCTCCGAGACACGGGCAGTTATACTGCTGAAAGATAAAATGGCCGTCGGAGAAGACATTAAGCATGAAGTGATGCAGCTGACTCGCAGCTGTCATCCTGTCTTGATAACTACCACAGGTCCCATTCAAGGGCAGTGGAATGCCTATCACAGCATAAGACTGCTCCCACTACACTGCCTCCGTGTTGCACTGCACGTTTCAGCCGGCGTTTGTGGAGACAGGTATCGACATAGTGTAGCAAAAATGTCCACTGATCGACAGTCGAATCCCGATGGTCCAGCGCCCACTCCGAGCGTCATTGACGATGTCGTTGGGTCATCACGTGAACACGTTGGCGTGGTCTGCTGCGGAGCTCCAAGTTCAACAATGTACGATGAACGGTGTGCTCGGAAACATTCGTGCGTGAACCAGCATTGTGCTCTCGGCACAGATTAGAGATATCACCATTTAGCTTATTTTACAGAGCATACAAGCATACAAACCCCATGTTACCCATGCACGGCTCTTGTTCATGCCATTTATTGTTTGTCATCTTCTATTACGGTACTACCACCTCTTTCTTATTCCATTTACTGGCGTCAATAACTTCCTACCTTCCTTGCCTGTGAGCTGCTGCAGCAGCAGCGCGTATCCAAAAGTGCACTGTCTTACCACCACTGGGGCGACCGATAGTATTCCCGGATCGTCGTGTGTCTGGCAGTCAGTCGGGACCCAGCAGCAGTGACGTCGGGGACGGAGTGCCGTTGAGGCGCCAACAGCCAGTGCTCGGCGACCTCTGGCGACACACATGAACTGTCCGACGGAAGGAGACTGGTTGGTCGTTCGGTTGGTCGTCTCATCGGCCGACGTATATTTGGTCCTTTCACCATTTCCAGGCCTTTGCTGTCGGTCAGTTGGCGTGGAGCAGTAAGGAGTAGGTTGGGTTGTTTAGGGAAGGAGACCAGACAGCGAGGTGATCGGTCTCATCGGATTAGGGAAGGAAGTCGGCCGTGCCCTTTCAAAGGAACCATCCCGGCATTTGCCTGGAGCGATTTAGGGTAATCACGGAAAACCTAAATCAGGATAGCCGGACGTGGGATTGAACCATCGTCCTCCCGAATGCGGGTCCAGTGTCTAACCACTGCGCCACCTCGCTCGGTTAGCAGCAAGGAAGTCTCCGTCTCACGGTCTTGGGCCGCAGCCGCTGGCGGCATGCAATCGCGGTTGGAGTGTGAGATGGTGCTTGCGAGTGCTGCGAAGTTCGTCACCCGCCGATCTTGGACATGAAATGTAGATTCCTCACTTAACCTACTATTGAGCCTCAGCTGCTTACATTGGTTCGTCTGATCCTGGTTGTCACTTTTGGAACATACCCGAGAGCAACGACGTGTGTCTTTTCTAGTCAGCTAAGATTCCAGTCGTATTCCTGTGGCGTTTAACTTAATTTATTACCTGTTATTAAAGTTCACCAGCGGCATCTTCTGTCCTGTGGCCGTTGACGTTCCGGTTACCTGCCCTGGCCGTAGGCAGTGTATTTTCCTCGTCGTATTGTTGCTGTCCAGCGTGCGTGTAGTTCGACAGCTGAAGAGTTGTTGTTCGTTGTGGGCGCCAGTATTGTGTGTGTCGTTGTATTGAATTCCTGTGGTCGTTTTGCTGGTTGCGTGGAGCGGAACTGATTCGGCTGATTGGTCGGTCGGCTGCCTGACAATTGGATTGCCTTCAGATCAAGAAGTCATTGCACAGGCTGTCTATCTCACCTAAATGGCCGTTAGTGTTACAATCCCAGGCCGACCCTTGGGAACTTCTGAAGGCCGTTCCTTGTGTGTTGCACAGTCATTTCCCTGTTTGGGTTGTAGTTTTCGGCCAGTTTGGCCAAGCGGTTCTAGGAGCTTCCGTCTGGAAGCGCGCGACCGCTACGGTCGCAGGTTCGAATCCTGCCTCGGGCATGGATGTGTGTGATGTCATTAGGTTAGTTAGGTTTAAGTAGTTCTAAGTTCTAGGGGACTGATGATCTCAGATGTTAAGTCATATAGTGCTCAGAGCCATTTGAACCATTTTTTTTTTAGTTATTTATTTGACGTGTGGTCCTCACACGAGTATCAACATCTCTTAAATTAATGTTCTTGTCTTACCCTTTTGGCATGAAATTGTTATTCTTTATAGGGGCCTTCAACCGAATTTCATATGAAATGTTTCTGCCTTTTAAATCTGAAACTCTTCTCTCTTGGGCTTTATCTGTTAGTGTTGATGTTGCGGCCTTCAGCCAAGTTTTAATGTCTCTTAAAATAATGTTCTTTTCTTGCCCTTAAGGCAAAAGGTTGTTATGCTTTAGTTTTGAGATAAGACCTTCTGCCTTTTTATTGAACTCTTCTTATTGCTTAATATGCGGCCTCCAGCCAAGTTCCATTAAAATTAAATTGCTAAGGCCTTCAGTCTCTTTAGATTGAAAATTTAGAAAATATTCTTGGGTGAAACCTCCAGAAGACCGTTTTATTTCACTTTCTTGCTTAGGCCTTGTGTCTTGGATTTTGAGTGTGGCATTCAGCCGATCTAAGATTAATCAAAGGAGGTCGATTAAAGTTTTGGGTGTTTTGCATCCTTGTTGTGATATTGTGTGTTGATGAATAAAGATTGTATGTTGTGTGAAACTGACAGCAACATTATTTGGCCCCTTTCCATAATATAATCCACTCTGTCCTGCTAGCCGAGGCACTTTACAACGCTCTTTGAACATTCGTGGACGTCCAACCATTTGACGCATAGTGATCAATTGTCTGTCCTTCTACCTATTTCCGTAGATGCTCACGAAAGTAACACATGCAAATTCGACCAGCTTCGCCGTTCTCGAGATACTCGTTCACAGGCTCCGCACAGTAATAATCTTTCCTTTGTCAAAATCGCTCATCTGAATGAATTTCCCCATTTGCAGTCCATTTGTTTGCTATAGTATTCCCTCGTCCAGGTCTGCTCCGCTTACATAGTTTTGCTACCGCGTCACGTTCCTGGAAAGCCACCAGGTGGCACCCAACGTCCCGGTGGGCAGTGGCGTGTTTTGGCTAATCAGTGTATGTTGTAGGCTGTGTAATTGACGCAGTGTACTGTAAGCAGCAGAATGGTCCGGTATTCATGTCGGGAATAAGCCGAGATGGTGGCTGTGTACAGCCAAGCTGATGGAAAGGGTCGAGGGGCAACACGGCTATGCCAAAACATATACCCTCACAGACACCTATCACGTGACACAATTTTCAATTTTTCAGGCTCCTTTCGGGCGTTTGTGTGATCATGACAGACGAATGTGCAGGGAGGCGTCGGTCTCTGCGTACACCAGATTTCGAGGGCTAACCCTACCACAAGCCGCGTGCAAGTGGCCCGCCAACACAGTGTCAGCTAAAGTATAATTAAGTGCATCCTGCATTACAACCGCTACCATCAACTGTCATCTACAACACACAAGGAACAGCCAGGAATCCGTAGCTGCACTTCCCGGTTTTATTAATGTTTACCCTGAATATCACTGCTCCTCACACGTAAATGCTGTTGCCGCTGAATGCAGCGGGTTACGCTTGGTAGTCAAGGGCCGAACCATCTACTCGCATAACGTAGTACCCGACAGCCGCCCACATTGCCGGAATGTTGGTGGCACTGCGACGCTATTACAGTAGCTAGTAACGCTGGCTCTAATTAATTTGTCCGCTCTAGCGAGACACGACCTGTTAATTACTGATGCGGCGATAAATTGCTGTCGTAGCAGCGACACCACGCAAGCTACTTCGTATCCGAGAAGAACATTACGTTTAATGATTCCAGAGGGCGGACAGCCAAGTAAAGTGGATGTGTCCTGGATGCGAATAATGGAGCTGAAGTATGTCGCAGTGCTCAAGTGTTAATATTCTGCCAACAGCTGCGTCATCGAAGCGTTAACGATCATCATAATACTGACTGAACCACGTCTCCCCGAGAAATCAATATCGTTTGCGAACAATATTCATTCATACTACTATTGACCAGTTCGGCGAGAGAGTCATTCTGCAGTGCACCAACATCTACATCAACAATTACATAGCTAACGCGCAAGTCACTGTGCAGTGAATGACGGAGAGTACCTCATAACAATATTCTTTCTATTTCCATTGACGTATCACTGACAATCAAATAGCAAGCGAAATAATCCAAAGAATTTTAGACCATCGCAGTACTATGTCACTTCCAACAATTACTGAAAGGATTGAACCTCGTCATACAGTATCTTTAGCTGAAGCAGTCTCCTTAAATATCCTTTTCCTAGAACTCACCATATCAGAAAAAGCCTATTTTTACACTTATTAATTACTTTTACAACGTTCATTATAATTATTGTAGTTATTATCATTATTACTATTACTACTAATATCGCTACTACATACAACAACTACAGTAGTATAAATACTGCAAATGTTAACTTTATTAGTTCAAAGTCAGTATCATTTACTCGTATTACCACTTCCGACAGTCAGATCATTTGAATACTATTTCTGATATTAAAATTGTTCTTTCTCAAGTAACTACGATGTAAGAAAGGTATGTGTGAATCCCTGGTCCGTTGCGAGAGAGGACCCGATGGTCCTAATCAAATAAGGTTAAACAAATAATAAATAAATAATAATTTAACCTTACTTATACCTTAACAGTATGAATTTACACCGAACAATAGCTGTACTAGAGAGCTGATAAATTTCTAACAGTTTATAGAAGATGGTTTTGAAGCTTGTAAGTTGACAGGATCATATTTGTTGACTTATCAGCAGTGTATGATTCTGTCAGTCACTAGCTACTGCCAGGCAACATCTACAAACTGATCAAGGGTTTTAGCCCAACCAGGCTCTTCACCACTCTTCGCAGAACCACAGGTTCTTCGTCGACTTCCAAGAACGGCGTAGTCAAGGGGGGCTAGAGAAAAACAGCTTCTATCAGGAATGTATACTGGCTGCAGTTCTGTTCAATATATACACAAATGGTCAAGCTATAGCATACAACAGCAGGAGTATCCTGCAGATGACCTTGCTCTAGTCACCCAGAGGAGAGATTCTGAAGCAGTGGAGAAAACCCTCAATATTGCCCTTAAAGAGCATTCCACATACTACAACACAAATCACCTTAAACCAGTTCCCACAAAGAAACAAATCCACACTTTTCATTTAACTATCAGGGAAGCTAAACAAAAATTGAAGATGATGATCAGTTACCGAATTCGAACACTGTAGACAATGAGTGATACTTGACAGATCTATTACTTTCAAGAGTCATTGCATGAACCTCAAGTCAAAAGTTACCACCAGGTACAATTTTCTACGGAAGTTAGTTGAATCACGATGGGGGAGGGGGGACGGAGAGAGGGAGGGAGAGAGGGGGATGGAGGATGGAAAGGAGGAACGCCAACCTGAAAGTCTACATACCTTTACAGTGGTAATATGGTATTCTTTGGCAGAGTATAGATGTCCTGTTCGGTATAATTCAGCGCATGCCAAACAGGTAGACATAGCTCTCAATGATATCTAAAAATCATAACACTTTACCAGAAATCTACTCCAGTGGAATGGCTTTATCATCTTTCTGGGGTATCTCCAACTCCGAAGAGAAATAGCTGCGAATGAGGAAAGAAAGAAAGTGGCGCCGGAGATAATGTACCCTCATTATGGACACGAATCGGGACCATGGTGACTGACGTCAGGGAGGAGTTGCCTTAGAATATAGACAGCACTTAGAACCACAGCTGAAAAAGCTAGGGTACAACTATAGAGGTTTACCACCAGACTTCCTCCTAGCTGAAGATGAATTTCAGAAATACTACCTCCTGGTTGTAATGGGAAATAGGCGACTTGGAAGTTCAAAAATGGCTGTGAGCACTATTGGATGTAACATCTGTAGTCATCAGTCCCCTAGAACTTAGAACTACTTAACCCTAAGGATATCACACCACACACAGCCATCACAAGGCAGAGAAAATCCCTGACCCCGCCGGGAATCGAACCCGGGAACCCGGGCGTGTGAAGCGAGAACGCTACCGCACGACCACGAGATGCGGGCGACTAGGAAGTCCCTGAACGGACTGAGATCTCGATTTGACAAATCAACGTTTAAAATGGCAATATAGGCCTACTCTGATCAAGATGATATTCAGTGTAACTGTTGAGGAGACCAGACTGTTCATCATAGACTTCAGTGTCGACTGTGTGCACCGTCCTGCACGGAAGAAGAACTTCATGAAAGAACTGAAAACCCATTGCAAGTGACCAAGGTTTGGACAAAATTAATACAGTATTAACAGTGTAGAATAAATGAGAATAAATAGACGTATTAAAGGAAGAGAAAATGACTTCACTCCTCTGTGTGTGTCCTAATCTCCCATAAGTAAAAATGCTTACCAATTGCTAAAAGCTGAGAAAAAATTAACTGTACGGGGTGATTCCATGATGATGATATATACTTTCAGGGATGATGGATGAGGATAAATATATCAATATGAGGTAAGAATCCTAATCGGGAAACCGCCGAAACAAAAGTTACAAGCACAAATCGTCCTGACACCTCTGACATAGGATCTCCTCTTCTACAACCTCTTTGCTTTCCATATATTGGCGGAGGTAGTGTGGACCATAACAAGAGAAAATTGTGCGATAATAATGGGCTCTACAATGCGTACCTTAAGGTTTATGACCACTTTTTTAGGAGAAGAGATGTATTTGACAGAAAAAAAGATGAACATGTGCTCAAGGCTTTTAAGGTATTCAGTATAGCACCTACATTTACTGCATTTTTTACCCCGTGTGTTGGTTGATAGTGCCTCCTTGCAAAACGTGGAAAGGAAAAAGATGGCAGTAGAAGTGGTCCATTGTCAGAAGCATCAGAAAGATTTTCACTTATAACTCTCGACACTATCGTTTCCGCATCAGAGGCCCTTACCTAAAATTGATAGATCGGCCCTCCTCATCATCCATGAGAGTTTGTAACGTCATTACCGAATCGTTCTGTACAACTTACTGTAAAATACTAAAGTTAAACGTTGAAAACTACTTATAGTTTATTTTAAATGACATTAATTAGAGCCTCCACTGATAACATAGATTCCCAAACACTTAACTCGGGAAAATATACTTACCTTATAGATGTTCTTTGTCCTGGGCTTCTGGTTCATGACTTCGAATGTTAATTGGGGTGATCTTTCACTTTTTAAATAATGAACAAAAACTTCTCATGCCGTTTCTTTATTGTTGACAAGGAGCAGTGAGGTAGATTTAGGTGGTAAGATACCGGATCATAAATAAGTACAAATCTTAACCAGAATGTCTGAAAAAAAAAGATGTTGACCTGGCTTCTGCAAAAATGAGAATATTTCTTAAGAGAAAATGTTTTGAAAAACACATCTCAGCCTTTAATAAGAGAACAAAATTTACTCTGTACATTTGTTGTATAATATGTGTGAAACTAACAAGCGATGAAGTTCTTCAAATGGGTAGTTGAATTCGTTAAAAACTTTTATTTTACCACAGAGAAAGGCGTATGCTTCTGAAATTATTAGGTTCACAGGAGTGGACGTAACAAGCCTCCTGCAGCCTAGGATTGGTAACAGCAATTAGTCAGGATAAGAATAATGCAGAACTTTAACTGGGAGACTGAGACAACAAGACAATTAAAAATAGCATTGCATCGATAAGACACAAATTCAAGCAAATAGTAACATTTGGCTATAAGAAACACGGGAGGTCCGCTATATACCTCTTCATTAAACAATCCAAGGCATAATATGTGAGATATGCTGTGAGAAAATTTAAAACGATAGAGTGAAATTTAAATACAAGAATATAAATTAAAAGCATTAAATATGACACTCAATAGTTAGGAAACGACCAAGGGGAAAATCAGTCGTACTCTGCAAACATTGGTAGCTGCCATCACTCACACTAACTTTCAAACGGTATTGATAGACACGCAAGTAAAATATTAACAACAGCAACCACAGAATCTCCAATTTTCTGGTGAGATCCAAAGCAATTACAGCAACAAGTTTAACATGAGATTCTCGCTGTATAACGTTCCTCTGTGATCATACTGGAAGTCTTGGAAAAGCGGATTCACAGCCTTTGGTGTCGTGTGTCAAACATAATTCACTCTTGTAAACTTCCTTCTCAAGATAACTGCGAGGCCCGGACTGCAGGAAGCGCACCTGAAGTGGAAAGGCGACAAAAAGAACTTCCTCACGGTAAAACTGTGGGCCAGTGCTCCCGAGTTGGACTGTACAGTGATTCTCGACGGATTCGCATACTGACGAAACGTGGAACACGATTTGGTGACCCATCCATTGTGGAAAGAGACTGCTGTCGATGATGATCCCTAATTGTGCGGGGGACGGGTGCTGTTGACCACACAAACAGCTTATCTTAAATCAGCCAGGTTTAACTGCTGTCAGGTATCGTGATGAGCTCTTGTGATCAGCCAGGTTTAACTGCTGTCAGGTATCGTGATGAGCTCTTGTGATCTCCTGTGCGATTGTTGCAAGGTGTTTAGTGCTCAGACTTCTCACTGAAGGACGATAATCGTCGAGCTCATAAAGCACAGGTGGTTGATGTTTTCTTGGAATCGGAAGATATTGCACCCCTGTCTGTTCGCTCTCCAGATTTGAGTCCGGTGGAGCACATCTGGAATGCACTAGGAAGTCAGGCTGCATCACGTCAGTATCCACCAACCACTCTGAAAACTTGCGAGAAATGCTGCAGGAAGTATGGGTCTTATTGCATCAAAAAGTGGCTGGTGACATCATTCACATTTTGCGCCGTCATTTGTCAGCCCTGCATTGCTGCCAGGGCTAGTCATATTCCATACTGAGTGCAGTTGTCGGAATGTGTGTGTGTATCCGGTAACAAAAAACTTTTTTGTCTAACGTTATCCATGTTGCAGTTGTTTTATGTTCTATATTATTTAAATTGTTTCTACTTCACTGCCACGTGATTATATTGTTTTCTGTGGCAAAATAAACGTTACCTTGCAAAATTTCGGTTTGTTGCTTTAATTTTAGACACAAAGGTGCCTTACAGTGAAAAGAGGTGCTAATGCATATGCAGTATCTATGGCTGGAATTGTGTGGAAGCTCCCGGGCAGCAGACGCTACAAATTAACTACAGACTTTGTGTGGTTGGCTATGCGGATCATCAACAGGAGCGAAATAAGTTCACTGTTGTCTGTGTCTGACGTCACGTGTTTGCGCGGAAGTGAGACCCATGTCAGTTGTTCCAGCGCAGTCGCATGGTATTGCTGTTATTCTGTTTGACTTGAGGTTATTAGCAGGCAGTGGGTTGTTCATTCTCTCTCTAGCTCTCTCTGTGCTTATTGCTTGCTATAAGCGTCCTCCAGTGACCTTCTACGCTGTTGCGGCGGAACGTGATTACAGATTTAATTATGATTGTATGTGCAATTCTTGTTTGGTTTTCTTTTTTTCTTTTTTTCCACATGCGAGATAAAAGTGCAGGGTTTCCTCATTATTTGCATTGCCTGTAAAAGTAATACACGCGTTACGTATACTGGTGATTTGTATACCAGGAAATGTATTGGAAGTTTGCCACGTTCAATGTGAGCAACAAATTCATGATTTGGCAAATTGTGGCAAGGCATGGTCGGCGTGGCCTTTGACAGAGGTTTCCAGTGTATTTGTACGTCAGAATATGGGTACAAGAAATTTTCTTTCGCCAAATAGGGCCGCCCCCTCTGAACTTACTTGTGGTGCATCACACCCCCTTCGGCTAGTTTACTGATTACTTATGTAGCACAAGAGGTATCTATGCAGATATAGTGCCGGTGAGCTGGTATGTTTCAATTTATATCTATTTTAAGGCGCGCTAAGCTATTTAAGTTCTTCCGCTCGAGAAAACAAGTAGTTGGGCGATGCTTTTGTGTGTACAAAGCATAGTGCGTAATGCCGTACCTTTAAGTTGTGTTGTGTTGTCCTGTGTAAACTGGTCACCAGAGGTTCATTAGCTGTTAAACGTGGTGTAATATCCTCCTGATCTATTACATGTGGTGCAATTTGTTTCGATGGGGTAGTGCTTTTCAAATAGAATAAATTGAATGCAATTGGAATTTACTTGTCTTGAATACTTTGTTAAGGAACAGTAAAGTGCTGATGCTGATCATTTAAATTTATACACTTTATTATTAAGTTATGAAGGGTGATGGAAATGGAAGAGGAGGTAGATGAAGATGAAAAGGGAGATATGATACTGCGTGAAGAGTTTGACAGAGCACTGAAAGACCAAAGTCGAAACAAGGCCCCGGGAGTAGACAACATTCCGTTAGAACTACTGACAGCCTTGTGAGAGCCAGGCCTAACAAAACTCTACCATCTGGTGATCAAGATGTATGAGACAGGCGAAATACCCTCAGACTTCAAGAAGAATATAGTAATTCCAATCCCAAAGAAAGCAGGTGTTGACAGATGCGAAAATTATCGACCTATCAGTTTAATAAGTCACAGCTGCAAAATACTAACCGGAATTCTTTACACACGACTGGAAAAAATAGTAGAAGCCGACCTCGGGGAAGATCGGTTTGGATTCCGCAGAAATGTTGGAACACGTGAGGCAAAACTAACCATACGACTTATCTTAGAAACTAGATTAAGGAAGGGCAAACCTACGTTTATAGCATTTGTAGACTTAGAGAAAGCTTTTGACAATGTTGACAGGAATACTCTCTTTCAAATTCTGAAGGTGGGAGAGGTAAAATACAGGGAGCGAAAGGCAGTTTACAATTTGTACAGAAACCAGGTGGGTGTTACAAGAGTCGAGGGACATGAAAGGGAAGCAGGGGTTGGGAAGGGAGTGAGACAGGGTTGTAGCCTCTCCCCGATGTTATTCAATCTGTATATTCAGCAAGCAGTAAAGGAAACAAAAGAAAAGTTTGGAGTAGGCATTAACATCCATGGAGAAGAAATAAAAAGTTTGAGGTCCGCCGATGACATCGTAATTCTGTCAGAGACAGCAAAGGACTTGGAAGAGCAGTTGAACGGAAGGGATAGTGTCTTGAAAGGAGGATATAAGATGGACATCAAAAAAAGCAAAACGAGGATAATGGAATGTAGTCAAATTAAGTCGGGTGATGCTGAGGGAGTTAGATTAGGAAGTGAGACACTTAAAGTAGTAAAGCAGTTTTGCTATTTAGGGAGTAAAATAACTCATGATGGTCGAAGTAGAGAGTATATAAAATGTAGACTGGCAATGGCAAGGAAAGCGTTTCTGAAGAAAAGAAATTTGTTAACATCGAGTATAGATTTAAGTATCAGGATGTCATTTCTGAAAGTATTTGTATGGAGTGTAGCCATGTATGGAAGTGAAACATGTACGAAAAATAGTTTGGACAAGAAGAGAATAGAAGCTTTCGAAATGTTGTGCTGCAGAAGAGTGCTGAAGATTAGATGGGTAGAACACATAACTAATGACGAGGTACTGAATAGGATTGGGGAGAAGAGAATTTTGTGGCACAACTTGACTAGAAGAAGGGATCGGTTTGTAGGACATGTTCTGAGGCATCACGGGATCACCAATTTAGTATTGGAGGGCAGAGTGGAGGGTAAAAGTCGTAGAGGGAGACCAAGAGATGACTACACTACGCAGATTCAGAAGGATGTAGGCTGCAGTAGGTACTGGGAGATGAAGAAGGTTGCGCTGAATAGAGTAGCATGGAGAGCTGCATCAAACCAGTCTCAGGACTGAAGACCACAACAACAACAAACAACAAGGGTGATAACGTTGTAAGTAATCCCTCGTTAGTATATTGATCTCAGGAAGGTGTATGTGGCTCATTACAGGGGGATCGTTGGTGCCTGACTTCCGCTCCTAAGATCGTGGTCCCGCAGCTACGACGGAATGACCACTGCCTCCGAGATTACTATCACAAATTAAATCTTCAGTAAATGCTATTGAGCTCAGACTCGTCAGTCACGAAAATGCCAACCCATTACTCCCAACCACTAAAACTCTGGTCCTAGTGGTAGCTGCAGAGCGTGGCTGTGCCTATGGGACGAGTGAGGTTGAGCAGGTAAATTAAAACTTGTTTGTCATGCGTGCTGAATTGTTTCAGCATCCAGGATCCTGGTTTCTGATAAGGCAGCTGCATTCACGTCGAGGGAATTTAGAAACATCTGGCATTCTTCGCGTACAAGTCTATTCCATCGACGCAGCTTCACGAAGGAATTCCCAGCCATGCGGCCGATGGACCACGTGCTGGGGCTACCCCTCTTGCAACGGCCAATGTCCGGCACCACGCGGCTGCCTTGCCACCCCTCTGCTAGCCGAGCGGCTCGTGCGGTCACGCCAACTCCGAACTTAGAATATTTTCAGGGCGCCACACTCGCTCATTACCTCACACTCTTCACATTTTCTCTTTGCCTTTAATGGAAACGAAAACAAAAACATAAGAAATGCAAAAGGTTCATCATAACATGTAGGTTAGACACGTGCGCACCACCCCATATTATCAGAACCCCTCTTTTGCGGGCAACGTAACCAGCTATGTGCGAGCGGCAGTCATTGCATAAAAAAAAAAACCAGACTCTGTAGGATGAACCATATGGCGTTCGTGCTGGACTGCGAATGTTTGACAATGAAATGTACAGTGTAGGTATAGATAAACTTTCGCTTCTTGAGACAGGAACCTGTTTACTGTGTGGCTGCCCAGCTTTATAGGGATGATGTTCAGACTGTGCCCGTTCTTACAAGGGAACCTCCCCATCACAACCCCCTCAGATTTAGTTATAAGTTGGCACAGTGGATAGGCCTTGAAAAACTGAATACAGATCAATCGAGAAAACAGGAAGAAGTTGTGTGGAACTACGAAAAAAATAAGCAAAATATGCAAACTGAGTAGTCCATGCGCAAGATAGGCAACATCAAGGTGGTCTGAACTCAGGAGCGCCGTGGTCCCGTGGTTCGCGTGAGCAGTTGCGGAACTAGAGGGCCTCCGTTCAAGTCTACTTTCTTTATTTTCGCGAAGTTCTGTCCGTTGCTTCATTGACGTCTCTGTTCACTGGAATAAGTTTAGTGTCTGTGTTTTGCGACCGCACCGCAAAACCGTGCGATTAGTAGACGAAAGGACGTGCCTCTCCAATGAGAACCGAAAACGTTTGATCGCAAGGTCATAGGTCAACCGATTCCTCCACAGGAAAACACGTCTGATATATTCTATACGACACTGGTGACGACATGTGCGTCACATGACAAGAATATGTTGTCGACCCACCTAACTTGTACACTTGGCGAATGGATAAAAAGATTCTTCTCCCTTGCCCGATTTAGGTTTTCTTGCGGATGTGATAATCACTCCCAAAAAAAAGTGATGAAAACATAAGAGTTTGTCACATAAACTGCTGCAAATCAATGCAACAGTTTCACAGTCGCACAGTTTTCCCTGTGCTCTGTCAAAACATATGTTTTTTAACGTTTTCAAATATTTCCGTCTTTGGAACATCAAATCTTGCATATGTCCAGGCAAATCTGAACATGTCCTAGAATTTTGGAGAGTGAAGTTAATTATGTGTGACTGCCTGAACTTTGATAGTTGACACACGATCACGTAAACAATACTGTTCTGTGTACCTGTGCAGCTTCGCAAAATCATAGAACCTTTTCACAAAGTATTTCACTTGAATCACGTCTACTTCCACACTAAAATTGTCTGAAAGTAAAAAATTGAACTTTTCCACTCTAGGGAAGACTTGAACCAAGGACCTCCATCCAGTTCGGGAGCTGCTCAAACTAACCACTGGACCACAGCGCTCCTGAGCTAAGCCTACCCTTGATGTTGCCTATCATGCGCATGGACCATTCAGTTTGTATATTTTGCTTATTTTTTTCATAGTTCCACACAACTTCTTCCTGTTTCCTCGATAGATCTGTGTTCAGTTTTTGAAGGCCTATCCACTGTGCCAACTCATAACTAAAACTAAATCTGAGGGAGGTGCGATTGGGAGGTTCCCTTGTTAGTAGTATCTGTGTCACGACTTCCTACTAGGCCCCAGTAATGATAATGTACTGTTTCTTCAGGGTGGACTTGGGTTTTAAGAAATGTAAACTATATGTTACGATAAATTTTATAAATAATCGACAAGTACGCCAAAGAAGAAGAGACAGGACTACAATGGACATGTTATTCCATGCACTCGTGCGCTTCTATGCATGATCTATACTTCCTTCGTCTCTCGCTTGTCTTATCTGCTTGGATTCGGACCTAACAGGATGTTCTTGTGTAAAGCTCATCTTGCTGTACCAGCTGATAATGTAAGTTGTACTTAAAACCCGAAAAATATAATGGTTACTTTGTCAAAAGAATTTGTGTATGTGGACAATCAATTGTTGGTCTGTTGCCTGGATTGGCTTAAGCAGATATGGGCCTTAACAAAGACTTTCCATTGTTAGGCGCCATCTTAGTAAAATCTTTAACATTTTTCTTTTAGCTCATCTACGAGACGTACCGTCGATTAGGACTGTAGTATCATGGAATAGTAAAGAGTTGGAAACGTGGAATATTGTCAAAGTTTCGTTGCCTATGCCAAGAGCCAGAGGCAGTAGGTTAGCCTAGAAGTAAGAGGATTGCACATGTGTTGGAATGTGTCATCACACAGGTGCAGAGGCCTGATTACACACAACAGGCGAGAGAGAATTGCTTAGCACTCGGGTTTGTGTTAGACGGAGACTTTCGTAGAGTGTAAGACAGAGGTATGGCGTCAGCTGTACTGCATTTCATAACTTCACGTAAGTCTGCCGTAACAACACGTAACTCTGTCACGGGAACACCTAAGGGGCGAGTACGACAAATAAATCAGCAGTATAAGTGGAACAAATGCATTCATTACAGACGAGCATGACGCCAGGACGTCGCTCGTGCTTTCTTTAAATACGCTAGCTTTGATAACAACAAGGCATTTGCAGTTAAAAAAAGTGGTTCAAATGGCTCCGAGCACTATGGGACTTAACATCTGTGGTCATCAGTCCCCTAGAACTTAGAACTACGTAAACCTAACTAACCTGAGGACATCACACACACCCATGCCCGAGGCAATATTGGAACCTGCGGCCGTAGCAGTCGCGCGGTTCCGGACTGAGCGCCTAGAACCGCGAGACCACCGCGGCTGGCCATTTGTAGTTAGACTTGCAGTTAGATGTGTACTGGGACGCTGGGTAGCGCTCAGCTCGGTCATCGACATGTTAATCTTTATTAAGGAAATGTTGCAGTAAGGGCAGCCCATCCAGCTGCAGACATGAGGGACAGTACCAGCTCTGGTCCTCTCTGCTGCCACTGTCAATCATCAACCCAGGATTAGCAGACATCGCGGCAGACTCACTCGCCGCCGATGCTGACCACATCAGCGAGCCGTCGTCGAGATCGTGCTGGGCCTAAACCCTGTGCATCCGCCGTCACAAACGTGTGAGCCGACGACGCTGGAGGACTGCAGCCCATTCCGCCCGTCCACCGTGGACGAGCCACCAGGAGGAGCAGGAAAGAAGGCGTGGTAGGATAGAGTATACTCCGCACTACGAGAACGCCTCTCGTGCCAACAACGCCGGGACTCCAACCCGGAGCCTCCTACGCGCAGCGGAGTGCTGTCCGCTGCCGAGCAAGCCTTCCAGCCGGGTGCCGCCAGCCACGCGCGACCGATGTAATGGCATTCCATCGCTACGTCACAGCACGCGGCGGCTGCGAAAGCAATACTGGTGCGGCGCGGAGCTCCGAGTCAACGAGGGCTCAGGGAAAGTCATTGATATCACGAAGGTCAGCCAGCCTGTGTAACGCGGGCCACATTGTACTCAGCAGGATTAAAGGTATCATGAATTAATAATGTTTCTTTGGCGTTTCTCACGCGTCCACTGCCATTTCCTAGCATCCTGGCAACTGGAGAGGTCACCGCTCTGCTTCCAGTCCACGGTAGGCGACCGGGACCACAGGGGCGCCTACAGGGCAACTAACTTTATTTGATCCCACGAGACCGGAGGCAGCTACCAGTAATTGAGCCCGCATCTCGTGGTCGTGCGGTAGCGTTTTCACTTCGCACGCCCCGGTTCCCGGGTTCGATTCCCGGCGGGTTCGGAGACTTTCTCTGCCTCGTGATGGCTGGGTGTTGTGTGAATGTCCTTAGGTTAGTTAGGTTTAAGTAGTTCTACGTTCTAGGGGACTGATGACTATAGCTGTTAAGTCCCATAGTGCATAGAGCCATTTGAACGATTTTGAACCAATAATTGAATAATTTTATTAACAGAATTTCTTTATATAACGAGATAACATCCCAGGCATAAAATGACTGCTCAGAGGATTCCAGTTCCATTATAGGAGTTCATTTGTAGATGCTGCTGTCGTTATCTTATATTGGGGAATCGAAACGAAACCACGAAATTAAGTTATTTATTACAGTAGTGTTCATGGAACAGACTTGGCCAATATTCTCTGGTGCAATAAGCACACAACTTATCACGAGCTGGAATAATACCCGTAGTGTTGGGAAATAAGAAAAGGACAATTAACTATCGACGATTACGTAACTACCCTGAGAACTGAGCTAGTTTAGTGAGTGCTTATACACGTCGGGCTAAATTAAACAACATATTACACTGTTCAAAAATGGTTCAAATGGCTCTGAGCACTATGGGACTTAACATCTATGGTCATCAGTCCCCTAGAACTTAGAACTACTTAAACCTAACTAACCTAAGGACAAGACACAACACCCAGCCATCACGAGGCAGATAAAATCCCTGACCCCGCCGGGAATCGAACGCGGGAACCCGGATTACACTGTTAATAATATTCCTACACCAGTTACTTCTCTTTTATGCTGAGCCATTGCATAAGTATGTGTTTCTTTTTTATGTAAGTCACGGCTCATATTCATTCTATTACATTACACTGATAGCAAAGAAATTGAGTCACAAATAAAAATTTTATTTTATTATATTACAATATGATGATAGAAGGTTCAAGGACACGGACTGCAAACACCAAAGGCATGAAGCGTGAACGCCACACGTTGCTGTGATCTGCTTTGCCAATACGTGATCATTGCTCATCGGGACAGAGCTGCTTTGAACTCAATTGTTTTGGTGCAAAATGGAAATCCACCTTTCGTTGCTCGTGATATCACTCGACTGCTCCGTAACGCATTTGAGGAAAACGGAATCACTGGACGACCGTTCTGAACTGCGTGACCATCGGGATCACCAGATTGAAGCCCCTGTGATATACGGCCTTGGGGTTCCTGGAGGGCTGTGTTTAGCAACGGGACACTAACACGCGTTGCAGGTTGAAGAAGGACACAGCGAGGGAGGTAGCCAACATCCCACCAGAGATGTTTCAGGCAGCAGTAGAACAATCTATTCGGATCCAGGTTGTCGTGTTTGAGATGGTCGTCAGACTGAGCGACGTCTGTAAGCTGGAACGCAAACGTGTTACGCAGTTAATATAAGTTACCCTCTCATGTGGAAATTCAAATATACTTCAACCGATTAATTATTATTTCTCTTCCAAATGTTCTTACGACTGTTTCCAAAGAGTTTCACTATCCTGTGTCACTGGCTTTCCATGGGAGCCTTCTCAAATTGCGAAGGTTTAATTACAGCCACTCTGCAAATTAAAAAATATTACCTCTGTCAGTGTCTTTTTATTCTTTTCCAAGACGTGCTTCAAGGGCTTACATTCTCTTCTTCAGATGTGTGAGTGGATTACACTACGTTTTCGTTTACTGGCTGGAGCTAGTTGCCTGTTTTGAGTTTCATTTCGCTACAGGTTAGGTGTAATGAGCACTCGCTAGCATAATATGTAGGCGAGTGGTCTGCGCGGCTGACCGCTATGGGGGGAACCGGGTTCGATTACCTGTACAGCCGGGGATTTCTGATTAGTCAGAAGACTGGTACTGGATACACTCTGTCTCGTGAGGCCAACCGATTAGTAGCGGTTGCAAGGTCTAGAATACCGAGAGTGGTGCGCTGGCCACATGCCCCCAACACTAATGCTACTTACAATTTGTACCAGCAGAAAGACTCCAGAGTTTCGTAATAAATTTATTTTCACCTTGAGATGTCACGGAACACGAAACGAAAACGCAGTCCAGAGATTTTACGAATGTAGAAGTACAGTGCTTTGTAAGTCAAACGGTATCCGTTATTAGCTTACATCGTGAATCAACGACACACTGTATAAAAAAGGCTGTATCACCTAAGAGTCATTCCATAGAGTATAACTATCTATGGAGTGAACACTCGGATGAGCAGAACGACAATCCTGCCCGCAGTATCCCCTGCAGATTAAATCACTTGATTTTGGGACGGCGAATTTTAGCTCGTATAGCGCTTAGCCTGTTTTGGGTGTCATTACTTCGCTGCTACAGATAAGATCACCTTCAAATGTACCGTGAAACTCTGTATACCTGTTTTGCAGTATGATAGTAGGAACTGAAGTTGGCTTAAAGATGTGAAGAGCAGCTTACGGTTTTTAGGTAGCTGGACAGGAAGTGACAGCCAACAACATTCTTTTGCGTTTTTTCGACAAAATTATTCATTTTGTCGAATCTCTGTTCAAATTAATTACGTTACAGTGATACTGCAGACTGGGCCGATGTGTCATGAAGAAAACAATGGCGTTGGAACTATGAAATTGTAACAGTAAATACGGTAAGCGATTTGCAGTACCTTCTTTTCCGCCATTATTTTCTCTCTTTCCGTGTTTACACTTCTGCTGCTTGTAGGCGAGTAAAATATGTATAACATTTTTTGCTATCTCATCACAAAAGTATAACCATACAGTAAGCACCAAAAAATTAAAAAAATACAACATCATGCTCGAATTTTGGAGTAATAAGAGAAGTGACATAGAATCTGTTCTAATTAATTCCGTTACAGTGATACTGTATAAGAAACTCATACATAAATAATTAGACACACACAATGGTGTAAGAACTGGTACAATTTGGAGGATATTATTCAGACGGCCATGTATAAGTTCATCTGCATGTGAAGATAGCATCGAATGTGTTCTAATTAGTTACGTTACAATGACACTGAATAAGAAATACTTAGATACACGCAAGGATTTAAGAACCTGTATAAAGTGGAGGAAAGTGACTAGACTGCCATGTGTAAATTTTATCTGCATACCGACATAGCACAAATATATGTACGCTGACTGGCTGTTTACTGTCACACACTTGCAAATTTATCTAGCACTTTTGTCGTAACCACATAGCCATAAAATCGCAAAAAGTTATCTCTATAAGACAGAACTTCGTAAAAAAGTGCCTCGATGTTTTTCAACACATAAAGTGCCTCATATCAATACGTTATTCACATAATACATTTGTTGTACGTACCTTTGAAAAGTAACTGGTTCTCTTTTCGCATACTTTTCTTTACATCCGTAGCAATTACAATACTGCACCAAAGCTGTTACTAAAACTCAAACGTGCATAAGCGTATATAAAAACAGGGTGAATAGGTGTAATACTCCTGTTTCGTTATTTCCACAACTCGAAGACAAACAGCGTCGTCCCAAAATCACGTGCCTATCCCGGTTTGATGTTGAGAACATGTACAGTAGGCTACGCTCACTCTGTAGATACACGTACCCTATGAAGTCGGCACGCGCATATTGTCTGGTGTTTCAGAAGATATTTACAATTTCGTTTTTGCATTGTGTAGGCCCAAACAAATACTGCTCATCACCTCTTTCCAGCAACAAACAATCTTTTTTAAAAGTGAAATTTTACTTGTCCATTTGATAGAGCGGCCCCAGATTATTTGTTTTAACGATATGTACTAACAGGGTAAAAAAAAGTTCAAATACGTGTTACTTCCGAAGGGACCAAACTGTAGGGGTCATCGGTAACTAGACCTACACACTACGTAGACTAACGTAGACTGACTTATGCTGAGAACAGCGAACACACACCCATGTCCGAGGGAGGACTCGAACCTCCGGAAGGAGGGGCCGCGCAATCCGTGACATGGCGCCTCAAACCACGCGGCCACTCGGCGCGGCACTAACTGGGTCAGTAAAACTGCTATTACCAAACAGGCAGCGCTACGAGTCGTTCTGGACTGCTGTTTACTCTTTCTGTTGTTTTTTTTCTGTCCCTGTTCATACATATCGATAAAACAAATATAGCACTAGGCTAATCCGGGATCGCTCTATAGAATCGGTACGAAAAATTACGCTTTAAAAATAATTATCTGTGTTACTATAAACAAACCGACCGTTTTTTGCTGAAAGGGGACGTCGCATGAAAGACGTGAGGAGCAGTAATTCTTTGCCCTGACTCCAGTAACAAAATGCAAAAACGAAATTGCAAATATGTGCCGAAACATCAGATAAAATGCGCGTGACGACTCTCTGGAGAGACACCGATTTGTATCACACAGCTGACCGTTTTCAACTGGTTTTTGAATACTGTTCTTAACTTTTTATGTTTCCTTCCTCAGGTGCGTTCATATATTTTATGAAAAAGCATCTGTTGTGTTTCTCCAGTAGTTACCTACTCTGATAACCGTGTTTGCGTAGAATTCTTACGAACAAAACAGTTTATTCATTTGAAACTGCTCCTTATTTTTATTTGTCCATGTTTTATAAACGGCTGTCAGTGCAATTCTGAGCTGAGTAAAAAAGATAAAGGTTCTTCGATCTGAATGATTTTTTTTTCACACCAAGCTCAAAAATAACAGGTACAATTTCTACATCCATCACGCGGAGATATTTTACAGGTGTGGCCACCTATATCAAATTCAATCCTTCCTTCAGAGTAGTAGTTGACATACTGAAATATTGTAAAAGACCAAATGATACACCGTAGGGTTTAGTCAAGACTTAACAGTGATAGATACGGTCCCTGAGAAAAACATTTTACTCTCCAGACACAAAAGAAAGTAAATGGACTTACTTGAATCTTACAACCTGGTACAGGCAGTGGACATTCCGAGTACAGTTTATGGAAACAGCATCAGACAGCGGTGAGAATATCCGTCTGCTGTCTGCAGCATCTCCAGATACATCTTCGGTGGTCTTCGGGGCTTAATTCGAAGCGGAAATCCTCACTGAAGACAATTCTATTCCACGCAGTGAGATTCCAGGCCGAATGTGCCCGAAAACACTGCAAACGGTCTTTTTGGTGAACACAGGTCAATCAATGGGAGTCGGCGCAAGGGCGCCGGGAGTTCAGTCCCATTTTCTGCGAGCAAGATGGCGCCGCGTGTAGAGTGCAGTCACATCACTCCCGGAAAAGAATAAAATAAACAGTGAATCGCGTAAGAAGTGGCAAAAACGTGTAGTTAAAGGAATTCTGTGCATTAAGTGCAACTTTTAATTCCATGAAAATGGAAGTATGTTTAAAAGTTATTAGTGATGATTTACAATGGTCGTGTAGCGACTTCTTAGAACATGGAAACGAGTGTTTAGCATCATCAGTGTAGTCGGAAGATGAAATTATAAAACTGTTATTGATATAGACGATTTGAAAAGAAACTTAGGTTTATTTGCGGAAAAAAATAGAAACCTGAAGCGTCAAGGGAACTTTAGTTGCGTGGAAACGACAATCATTGCTGACGATAAGCAAGAAATTCAGCAAAACTTTGTTAATGCAAAAAAAGGCAAGAATCGGCGGAGTGATACAATTTCTCACCCTTCAAAAGGAAGTGTAGGAGTTTTGGAGTAAAATGAAGATTGTAAACCCGGTCGCTGTGGCCGAGCGGTTCTAGGCGATTCAGTCGACAACCGAGCTGCTACTACGGTCGCAGGTTCGAATCCTGTTTCGGACATGGATTGTGTGATGTCCTTAGGTTAGTTAGGTTTAAGTAGTTCAAGTCTAAGGGACTGATGACTTCCGATGTTAAGTCTCATAGTGCTAAGAGCCATTTGAACCATTTGAAGACTGTAAATGAATGAATGGATATAAATGGACAAAAGTGACATATAATAAAAAGTGAATAAGCAGAGTGGTAGTGAAACATTATCGGTTACAGTATGGTGAAAAACATCGAAGATCCAAATGCAAAAGTTGTTGTATGCCGAGGAACCAAGCATAAGAAAATGAATAAACACCTCTGGAATGTATTATGATGGGAAGACGCTACAAGACACTAGTCAAGTCGGAACTACAAAGCTGTATTCCTGCAAATGGGGAGAAATTTTCTTTGAAGCAGCAGAGAGGAAGAAATCGTCAGTAAAACAGGAAGAAACCTCGACAAAGCTTCTGCGATTGTAATAATCAGCATAATATGCAGAACATTTGTGAGCAAAAAATACATAATGAGAGTACGTTCTAGAATCAAGGAGCATTACAACAGTTTAGGAACTGCATTTATACACCCCAAAAAATTCTCAAGCAATATATTTGTGGGGGAAGATGGTTCAAATTTTAACAGAGTGAGGTCCAGAACACTTAGCATAATGTTCACTGGTACTTGTCATATCACAAGAAATAAGGGAAACTAATAAGTGCTGATGGGGTTGTTAACGAACCTGAACGACTTTCAACCAATAATAAACATAAAATTATAAACAGAACTGGGAGTATATATATAATGCACTGGTGTGTAAATGGATTAAATGCTGAACATTAGAGCTACAAAAGCTTTAAAATATGTTAAGTTCAAAATTTTTTGTCTGAGTTTAAAAATATTACCTTAATTTATTTAAATCAGCACCACATAAGTGAAGGTAAATAAAAATTCTTTAAAATAATCGAAAACTTTAAATTAGCTACCAGCTTTTATAGGAAAAGTATTTGTGAAGATTGCTGTGTCTGATTAAGGAACTTCAATAGCGATTTATACAATCCCAGGAAATGTCACAACTAAGAATTTTCTACATAAATTTCAGGTTTTACTGGAACAATTCGGTCAAGAGATAAAGAAAAAAATTTTAGTTGCTGCTGATTTCAATAGCAATGTGTTGAATGAAAATGGAGAAGAATCAAAGTTCATTGGCTCAGTCAGCTACATGTATTGACAATATTTTAGAGAATTACGTTTTTGAAAAAGAAAATAAATTTTGTTTGTATCTACGAGTTTCTGATCATTTAGCATTATTCAGTGACCTGAGATCAAGTAACAAAGTTACATGTAAAAAGGTCCACGTTAAAACGAACCTTAATGGGCAAAATATGGCTTTATTTCATGAAAAGCTGAATGAGGCAGAATGGCACTTTGAACAAATTATTTTAAATATTGTAAATTTTGAAGCATTCATAAGTAGTGTTTTAAATATTTTCAGTGGAACATTTCCACCAAAAACTTGTTTCAATAAAGTGACCAAAAGTTGAAATGGGTCACAAAAGATATAAAAATCTGTATTGCTGAGAAAAGACTGCTACATAATGAAATAAGGTACAATCAAAATACTGACTTTATTGAATACGTTAGACGATACAAAATTGTATTTAAGAGAGTTGTAAGGCAGCAAACAAATGGAAAATAATAGTTTCATTTTAAGGCAAGAGAATAAGTCAGAAGTATTGTGGCCAGTTGTGAAATCTGAATTAGGTATTACATCCTCTGTTCATGAAATATGTAAAATCAGGCTTGAAGAAGAGCTTATTGTAAATCCAACTCAGATTCCTGAATCATTCAAAACTTCTTCATTAATGCAAACAACTCAGAAGACAATGTTGCAGATTAGGACAACAAAGCATGCCCCTTCAGACTAGACCAAATGACGCAATGTTTTACAAAATTTAAAATTATTCAGCAAAGAAGTAGAAAATATTATACAAATGCCAAAAATAGATCTGGTGGTTAGGATGCAATTCCCCCAGAAGGTTTCAAATTTGTGCCTAAAATAATAGAAAACCAACAAACTGGAATAACAAACCCATCTTTTGAACATAAATGTTTCCCAGAGGTGCCAAAATTTGCAGAAGTAAAGCCGCTGTTCACAAAAGGATCAAGAGAGGATAAATGAAATTATCATCCCATACCTCTTTTTCCAGTCCTGTAAAAGTATTCGAAATAGCTGCTGCCACCAGATTCAAAATTTTATTGAAAGATGATTATTTTGTAAAATTTATTTAGCTTCCAGTGTGGAAAAAACACTACAGAAGCAATTAAGTTTTTTGACAAGATTTGTACATCTTTAGACAATAAGAATAAAGTTGCAGTGATCTTTTGTGACCTTAAAAAAGGCTTTCATGCCCTTCTTTCCACTGAACTTGACAGGTATGGAATTAAGGGTAAGGTTCTACTTTGGCTTACTTCATACCTGTGCAACAGGAAACGAAAAATGGCTGTCTCTATAAATGCAGCAAATTATTCTTCCTTATGGAAGACAGTAACACATGGTTTCCCTCAAGGTTCTATCCCAGAATGTATTTTGTTTCTATTCTACATTAATGCCCCATCAGTTTCATTTGCAGATTACACATCTGTATTAATGGGATGGCGTGAGCCAGTGTATATCCCTTTCTGTATCATCAAGTCAATATGTAATTTAGAAACACAGTTTCATCTCAGTGGTTTAATCCTGAATATCTCAATAATCATAAAACATTAAAATCAGAATCTAGGAGAAGTGTAGTCTGTGAATATTGTAGGATTAAACCCAGACAAGAATTTATATTGGAACAAACATGTGGAGTACCTAGTAAACAAAGCATGTAGTGTTGCATTTGCAAACCAAATGTTCACAAGTGTCACTGACATTGACACAAGGAACGTAGTGTACTGTAGCTACTTCTAGTCAATTATAAGTTATGGTATTGTTTTTCGGAGAGTCTGAGCAACTTAATGTGCATACTAAAATTACAAAAAAAGAGTTATTAAAAACGTATGTGCTGTGCATCCAAGGAGATCATGCCATCCATTATTTAAAACTCTAAAATTATTAACAGTACCTTCCCTAGATATATTTGATATTATCATTTTTCTGCAGCAATTTAGAATTATTTAAGGATTGATCACACTAACAAGAGAGAAAGAAAATTCTATGTTATCTGTTCATGGTTTAAGCTTATACGCTCATATTCCCAGTATAGAGGAATCAAAATTTACAACAGACTGAAGCTAAGAACATTCTGAGTATGAACATAGGTTCACTGAAAAGAAAGCTACATTATACTCTGTTTTAGAGAAGTTACTAATAAGCTGCAGATTTCATGAATGATGAACTGTATATTTGAACAGTTAGTAGGTGTCTTGTTATGCGAATATGTAAAGAAATTTTTTCACAATAAAGTTACACTGATATTTAAATACAACTACAGTTTATTACTTACAGTTTCATATCAGTTAAATTGTACAACTATACTTTGAAGTGTCTCCTGTACTCTAATGAAATGAGTAGCATACATGCGTTATGAGACAGATGAACTTATGAGATGAATTAACCACAATTCACAGTTCACAATTCAACCTGACTGTCGGCTGCCATATGGCCCAACAACCAGGAGTGAGGGTCTAGGGTCCCATTTCATTTGATAGCAGGACCTGTACAGTTCTCATCCATGTACCCTTGCAGCACAGTGGTATGTCGACGATACACACTGCCCTGCTCAGTTGTCCTTCATGGTAGACTGTCCTGAGCTTACATTTCAGCAAGATAATGCCCGCTCACAGACGACGGTAAATTTGTGCTGCTAGTCTTTGCTCTCGCTAAGTCCTACCTTTGCCATCAATGCCGTCAGATCTCTAACCAATTAAGGAAATTTCTAACATCGTGGACAGTACCCTTCAACCATTTCGGGATTTTGACGATCTAATGCACTAATTGGACAGAATTTTGTGTGATGTGGCTCTATAAACTCTATAAATAAATACCAAGATTAATAACTGTTTGCATAATGACCAGAAGTGGACTAATTACTGACTTGCTTAATTTGTGAATTTCTTTCTTTTGAATACATTATCCGACTTTTCTGAAATTATAATCAATTGTTTGTCCATATATGTACATTACATCTGTTGATTTTCATCCATTTTTTCATAACAACTTAATCTCATATACAGATACATGTAGTTTTTAAACAACATAGTCGTATGGAGAATAAACAGCTATTAATTTACTTATAATCTATTATTCAAAATGACAGGTAAAATCGCAATATTTATTTTGGCGCCAACCGGTTTCAATCTGTGATGGGGTTGGGGTCATCTTCAGGGCAAATTACACTCTATAGTTATAGTATTAGTAAGTAATATTACACAGATGATACTTACTAATATTATAACTCTACAGAGTAAATTGCCCTGAAGATGACCTCATCGCTGGTTGAATCCAGTTGGCGGCAAAATAAATAATGCGATTGTGTCTGTCATTTAGAAT
The DNA here is from genome assembly GCF_023897955.1 of Schistocerca gregaria. NCBI lineage: Eukaryota > Metazoa > Arthropoda > Insecta > Orthoptera > Acrididae > Schistocerca > Schistocerca gregaria. The sequence goes on from NC_064922.1 coordinate 887,550,310, forward strand.
AATTGAGATACATTTAGACCTCTACACTCATAACCATAGTTCACAGCTTAATGCCCACGCTCTGCTATTAGCAAAAGGAACTACACAAATATTGTAACTCTTCATAAAATAATTTATTACCTTTTTCATATATGTAAACTTTCTACCACATGTTCATTTTTCCTCCATAAAAACCACTTGCCACATGACAAAATTTAACAGTTTTTTTTATAATCCTAAATTCATCATGTATGTAATCCCGCCCATATGATGCCAAGGAATCACCCAAATTGGAGCTAACACAAAGGTAATGTTGGATAACACACTGCACAATGTTGTTGGATGCATTCTTCACATTATCACTTAGAGGGTATATCTTGCCAGTAGTGAAACATATCGTATAGCGTAACAACTAGACGACTGGAGCACTTCTTTTAATAATACACCATATGTCGTCACACACTGCAGTAGTTTCAGTGCTGTGCCACTAAAAACACTATAGTTGTCAGTTGAGCCACCAACATGACAAGTTGCGAATTGCAGTTACTGACATAAAACATTCTCGTGAATAGCTGCATCACATTCACGACAAAGTAAGTTGCTGGGGTTATATGTACGCATGTAGTCTCTCTCTCTCAGTCCCCATATCAGCTGCTATTGTCGACTAATCACCTGACGACACCTATATAAAGGATATTTTACTTATTAAATAAGCCGAGGGTTGTACACTGTGACGAATGATTTCTTCCATAAATCGATTGTTGTAATGTTGCACGTCAAGTGCCACAGATCTTATGTGTGTAACGTACTGCACATTAGGTGTGGCAGTGGCGTAATGTACACTCCTAGAAATGGAAAAAAGAACACATTGACACCGGTGTGTCAGACCCACCGTACTTGCTCCGGGCACTGCGAGAGGGCTGTACAAGCAATGATCACACGCACGGCACAGCGGACACACCAGGAACCGCGGTGTTGGCCGTCGAATGGCGCTAGCTCCGCAGCATTTGTGCACCGCCGCCGTCAGTGTCAGCCAGTTTGCCGTGGCATACGGAGCTCCATCGCAGTCTTTAACACTGGTAGCATGCCGCGACAGCGTGGACGTGAACCGTATGTGCAGTTGACGGACTTTGAGCGAGGGCGTATAGTGGGCATGTGGGAGGCCAGGTGGACGTACCGCCGAATTGCTCAACACGTGGGGCGTGAGGTCTCCACAGTACATCGATGTTGTCGCCAGTGGTCGGCGGAAGGTGCACGTGCCCGTCGACCTGGGACCGGACCGCAGCGACGCACGGATGCACGCCAAGACCGTAGGATCCTACGCAGTGCCGTAGGGGACCGCACCGCCACTTCCCAGCAAATTACGGAGACTGTTGCTCCTGGGGTATCGGCGAGGACCATTCGTAACCGTCTCCATGAAGCTGGGCTACGGTCCCGCACACCGTTAGGCTGTCTTCCGCTCACGCCCCAACATCGTGCAGACCGCCTCCAGTGGTGTCGCGACGGGCGTGAATGGAGGGACGAAAGGAGACGTGTCGTCTTCAGCGATGAGAGTCGCTTCTGCCTTGGTGCCAATGATGGTCGTATGTGGGGTTTGGCGCCGTGCAGGTGAGCGCCACAATCAGGACTGCATACGACCGAGGCACACAGGGCCAACACCCGGCATCATGGTGTGGGGAGCGATCTCCTACACTGGCCGTACACCTCTGGTGATCGTCGAGGGGACACTGAATAGTGCACGGTACATCCAAACCGTCATCGAACCCATCGTTCTACCATTCCTAGACCGGCAAGGGAACTTGCTGTTCCAACTGGACAATGCACGTCCGCATGTATCCCGTGCCACCCAACGTGTTCTAGAAGGTGTAAGTCAACTACCCTGGCCAGCAAGATCTCCCGATCTGTCCCCCATTGAGCATGTTTGAGACTGGTTGAAGCGTCGTCTCACACGGTCTGCACGTCCAGCACGAACGCTGGTCCAACTGAGGCGCCAGGTGGAAATGGCATGGCAAGCCGTTCTACAGGTTTACATCCAGCATCTCTACGATCGTCTCCATGGGAGAATAGCAGCCTGCATTGCTGCGAAAGGTGGATATACACTGTACTAGTGCCGATATTGTGCATGCTCTGTTGCCTGTGTCTATGTGCCTGTGGTTCTGTCAGTGTGATCATGTGATATATCTGACCCCAGGAATGTGTCAATAAAGTTTCCCCTTCCTGGGACAATGAATTCACGGTGTTCTTATTTCAATTTCCAGGAGTGTATATGTAAGATATACAATGACCTTCAATGCATTAGAAATAACAGCCAACCAGTTGCAAAATGCAGGTTTATTAAATCTTGACCACGGTTCTGACAGTTTTAAAACCGTCTTCTCCTGATGATGTAGGACGTAAAGTCAATTTATCAATAGTTAATGTGGGAGCCGTTGACTCTGACTAGTACATGTCGTCCACATAGTCACCATGTAAACACAAGTAGTAGCCATCTGCTGTAAGGCTTTGTCATAAAACTTCTGAATTCGTTTCTTAAATGTCACATATTTTACGATGGATACAACGGTATATAGATTAAGAGGATGACATGTAATAGACAGTCAACCACTCTCACTTTGACTAAAGACAGCGTGATTTTATGTCTACCTCCACAAAAAAAATGTTTTTAATCCATCGAAACCATCGTCACGCTTTGCTAAACCTGTTTCTTGCAACTTGTTGGCTGTTATTTGTAATGCATTCAATCTAGGGCATGCACAATTTATTAAGTGCAGCCATGTTCAAAATCTTCAGATATACAGTACTGCTGGTATAATTATCATCTGAGTTACTTTGAGTTTCTTCCGTGGAATATTAGGCCATACATATCGGTTGGTTTTCAGAGATGCTTAAGGATCTCTGATCGCTTTGATAGTACTAGCGTTATGGGGGTTTAAATTAGGGGAAAACGCATCGAATCTGAATTAACTTCGTTGTTTTAAGTGACTGGGTTATGTCTACATCATGGAAAACTAAATATTTCATCGCTGGGGTTATCAAGCATGATTGAGAACAGGTATTTGCTAGTTACTCATGTATGGCCCACTAGTACTATGTTAAATGTTCGAATACCCAAGCAACCCTTTCTGTTGGCAAATCTCATATTAATGTCTAGATCATATACAGTTTTAGATGATAAGGTTTACGTTCTCCAATAAGTGGCTATTCACTTCTGTTGAACACACCCTTATTGGAAACGTCATGAAAGAAAAGAGTTACAGTATTCTGCATGTTGCAGCTGGAATCAATCTCTCAACATGGGATGTCTATTGCTACAGCTTCTCATGGTTGACATGGGAGGTAATGTTTTCTGGTGGGCGACTCCTCGTCAGTGAAAATACTGTAATGTTGTTGCTATTGCCATGGTAGCAGCTAAACAACTTGTGTTTGGAAACCCATCTATGTAGCTGTGTGTCACACTTAAGGGGCGAAAGTAAATATGCCAGTTGTATTTCTGCCATCACGTAATTCAGGTATGCACTGTTTTGCATGACGTTCGAATAGGTTTTATTAGTAGTTGTTGCTTAATAATACTTCAGTGTGCTTTGAATAAGTTAACGCTATAATATACAAACACAGTGTGTGAAGGGTATGTAATGACATCATGCCAATGATTACAGCAGTCCATTATTAGTTTACAAAAAAAAAAACAATTACTACGGTATCCCATCACAGTCCGTTATTTAAAACAATTTATTTGGATGCTTTGACAGTTTATTTCGAATGATTTTTTTCTATGTTTCGCTACGCTGCTTTTGTTGGAATATAGGACAGTTGCTGAATGTGTGAAACAGATGTCAGCGGCATGTGTGTGTCCCAGTCAAGGTCATATCGACTGTGACGCATCTTTGTGAGTAAGTGAGATGAAGACACACACATTGTATGACGAGATCCAACAAACTGCCAGTCTGTTACACTTCATGTATCGTTCAACAATACTGCTGCATCTGTTTCATTTTGTCTCGTGATACTGCAGTACACACAGTCCAACATTTTGCATCAAAAGCCATTGTAGTGATCCCTACCTGCCATCTAAAAATTTGTAAGTTCTTTAGTTTTTTAAAATAGTAAATACTGATTGATGATTATGGCTTCAGTGACTTTATAGCTTCTCTGTTACAGAGGTATAATTACTCTACTTCAGTAGTGTTCTGCCTCAGGTAGTGATGGCGTGCCATAAACATACTAGATTTGATCATGATTGGGAGTGTACTGCTCAGTATTCTAGTTTATATATATATATATATATATATATATATATATATATATATATATATATATATATATAAAAACTGTTTTCGGTAGTCTAGTAACAGGGAACATAATACACAGCACTCATTGTGTGAAGGCACTAAATTTTTAGTTAGTGTTAAACCCCTCAATCTGAGTAACACATAGTGTTATCTTACAGATTAGCCTGATAATACATATACTTTCACTCTTCTTCTGCTTATAGTGTTTCATAGTGGCCCTACAGGTGGTTACGTGGTTATAACTGAAACTGCGCTACTCGAGTTCGTAGATGGAAAAATTATTTTACTACAAGGGTACCAAAGTTCATAGCAATGATGTTCAGACTGTTTGCCGTTTGGCCCCAGTATTAGTTTGGCGAAACACAACCAGACAGTCAGCATGGGTGCAGTGAAAGTGAACATTTCTTTATCCATGCAGCTGTTTTACCACAGTTTTCCAACAGTTTGCTCCACATTCTCTCACAGAATCGATAGACATGTGGCTACCAGCTGTCCTCCTCTAGACAGTACAGTTCCTGTCATTAAGTCGTTTATCTGGTTGTGGGAAGTCTACTGCTGATAGTGTTTTCACCTAGGTCCACTGAGGGTAGAGAGTGTTCCCATGGAGTAAAGCTGCAATCTGCATTGAAACATTACATAGACAAGTCCACCCTCACATATCGGATTTTCGAATACCACCACTGGATGAAACTTTCTCTCCAACCCCATCCCCATACTGATGCACTTTTGTAAGCTATAATTGACTTTAAACAACAATATTTCCAATGATACGTTGTTTATATGTATTTTAGTAACGTTCTTAAAGAGCCTACGTGTGGGGGAATTATACTTTCGAATGATTTGTTATGGTTAATATAGAATAATTTCGCTGCTCCGCACTGAGGAGCTTCACAGCGATCATGTCTCTTTATCCAGCACCGTTCCTTCTCAAATACGTTCTTTGTCATGGCTGCCGCACGCTGTCACGTGCCAGCGGCATCTCAAAGGGCTGACGTGCAATGCCACATTTGCGACAAAATCACGAAGTGTGTTCATCAACGCCATGGAAATGTTGCACTCGTGATCGTGCGCATAAAAGGTTATATGGTTCTCATATAGGACAGTCACAATGCATCATGACATTGATGCCAGAATACCACATACCACTGTAATGTCTGTTTCATGTCATCTGATCATTTACGTAATTTTGGAATGATTTGTTGCAGCAATAAGAAACTGTTCAGTGTGTCTTCTGACTGCACTGCATAGAAGTAGTGTTTTGCGTTGGACGACCGCCTACCCGCCTGTACCTTCGCTGACACTCCCCTCCCCTGGATGGCCTTGCAATGTGTCGCCAGTGACCTTCAAAAACCAATGAACAATTACGTCAGCGGCAAAACGACACCAAACATCATTTGATGGTTTTGAGAACATACACTGCCTCTATACTTTCAGGATTTCGTTGGGATGAAAAGGTTAATACACGGAAGGAGGTTGTGAAGGGTTGCCTCAATACAGTTGGGAAATTAATTACTCAACAGGATATGGGCAAAGGGCTTATATACTTACGAGCCAAAAAATTTTGACGTCTGATATCGTGTTGGTCCACATGTGGAATGCAATACAGCAGTTATTCTGCATGACCTGGATCCGGTAAGGGGGTAGCTGATTTGTGGAGGCATATGGCATCAGATGCGTGTGCAAAGAACATGCAATTCCTCTTAATGCTGCTGGTTTGTGGGAGTGTCGCCTGACACTTCTCATATGTGATCCATCAGGTTCAGATCAGTGGCTCAGAGACGAATGTAGTTCATATGATGTGGTATGATTCTGGTACTGTGAAGGGGACGATGATGCTTCTCGAAGATGGCATCGCTAACAAAGATTCACAGAGGGCTTGAGATAGTCTGCGATAGTATTCCTGGAGTTTGCAGCTACCATGCTTCCTTAAATTACAAACAAATGCCCCACTGAAGAGCAGGTGAATGTTCCCCTAGCGTTACAAAGCCACAAACACTGTCTGCATGCTGGTATGCATATCTCAAGCAGTACTATGCGTATATTGATACGATCATCTGCCTGTGTAGCAAAAACCGTGATTCATCTGACCAGGCAACAAGTTTCTAGTCGTCTACAGTACCATGTCGATGACCCAGTCGCTACTGAAATCGCAACTGATAACCTCGTTAGGTCAACATTTGAACAGACACGGCTCATCTCCTATACACACGTGTCTTCAACAATCTGGATTGAACGGTGTGGTCCGAAACACTTGTGTCTGCTCCAGCACTGTATTCTGTCGTCATATCTGCCACAGATCGCTAGCCATCTTCCTCCATGATCTCTGACGAGGTTCTACTATTTAACAACCCGTCACCTATTTGTAGTTTCACCGTCCTTCAGCCACTCTTCACCGATGCTCACGAAAATGCACGTGAGCAGCCTACCACCCTCGCCTTTCCTGAGACGCTCGTTTCGAGGCGACAGGCCCTAAGGTGTAGTGGAAGGACGTTAACAACAAGATCGGGCGCAGTCCACACCTGGTAGTAGGTCCCATGGACCTGAATTACATCGCTCATGCCCGCTGAGGCAAATAGGCCGGGTGTATGGTTTGGGTGTGTGGATTTTCACCCCATCTTTGGGGCAGAGGCCTAAGAATCTGCGTTTTATCAAAATCGCTGTTGACAGCGGATATCACAGCTGATGCTCCATCGTCCCTAAGATGAATGCCCATTCATATCTGCTCCACTCACAAGCTTCCCTTACCGCGCCATATGGCCTTGAGTCTCTCAGAGTTCAGTGGTCATAATGTTTTTGCTGATCAGTGTATCATACTTGACATTAGAGATAGAACTGAAGCGTACTGGGACTATTAGCTACACGAATCATTGTTGACAGAGTGTCGTTGAGGAGATTTGGGTACTGCTCACATTCTTTACAAATGTTAATGATTCAGTAACGCGTCATGAGAACGGGATTAGAATCCAATTATAGCCTCACAAATAAAATTTAGGTTGTTGACAGTTTTGGATATTGCGGTCCATAATTGAATTTTAGAAAATGATTACTGAAACTCCATAAAGTGTCGATAACTTCGGCTGTCGGGAAGACTGGCTTGAGGTTGTCATGCGTTGCCCTCCATACTTCCCGTTGAGGAATGGCAGTCAGTGCAGTGGCCGAACTATGTGGCACCCGGCATTCCGGATTTTGTCGAGTTTACTGATACTAATAAACACAAATGACAACAGTCATCAACGTAGCTAAAATTCAGTTTATAATGTCACTGTGTTAAAATGTGAAAGAGATATACAGATGTGACGTAGACCACCAGTCAAATAAATCAAGACATTCTTGTGCAGTGAGTTTAGTTAAAGAAAACGAACTCAATCTGACTTTGAAGTGCTAGGAATATCAGACCAGCAGCGACTCTGAAACACTTGAAGAGATGTTGGGATGGAAGCGATGAGTGTATTAAGATAACGTAATCCAGTGAACATCCAAAAAATTTCAGCAGTTTTTCTTTGCGTGGGACGTCTTCTGCTTGCTAGTCATCTTAACTAGGGTTCAGCCAATTATAATGACGTTCATGTACGAATTTACATGCTACACTCACCTACCTTTCGGCAACTGCTCAGTAATTTTACTCGGCCGGGAACATTCTGACTATGAAGTTAACGAAAGAGAAAGGGGAGTGGGGCAACTTAGAGTTTTCCGGAGGGAGGAAGCCGCGCAAGTTTACTGAACTGGCGAACTTTTCGTTACTCACGATTCGCCGCCCAGCTCTCGCCTCTGTAATAACTCAAGCGTCGCGAGGCGAAGTGGAGGCGGAAGGAGGCCCCAGCACTTCATTTCGTTTCGTCATAATTAACTGAAAAAGTGCTCAAGGTAGGGTCGCAATTGCCCGACTGTTATTACTTACCTTATATAGAAACTGCAGTTACGTGTGACAGGTATTGTCTCTACTGGGCGAAATAGGACATTACACTTGACGAAGCCTATTTATACTGGCATTAATTGCACTACACTGTAGGCTATCTTGTATTTCGGAAGCTGTGTTGGAAGACCTTCACACTTACAGCAATGCACGCCAGCTCCTATCCTATCGATGGGAAGTAGAAAAACCTCACTCGTCAAGAACAAACGGGAAAATGTTATTTATATGTGTTGTCTCGAGAAACCACGGTCTTATTATACAGTAGAATTAACAGTTCTGTCTTTCAAGATGACAAAGGGTATCCACAGTGGATGTAAACTGTTGCTGCGTTATTGTTAAATATTCACAAACAGTCATAAATCTAGAATGAGATCTTCACTCTGCAGCGGGGTGTGCGCTGACATGAAACTTCCTGGCAGATTAAAACTGTGTGCCCGACCGAGACTCTAACTCGAGACCTTTGCCTTTCGCGGGCAAGTGCTCTAACATCTGAGCTACCCAAGCACGACTCACCCACGAGAGCTTCTGTAAAGTTTGGAAGATAGATGACGAGGTACTGGCAGAAGTCGTGAATCGTGCTTGGGTAGCTCAGTTGGTAGAGCACATGCCCACGAAGGCAAAGGTCCCGAGTTCGAGTCTCGGTCCGGCACACAGTTTTAATCTGCCAGGAAGTTTCACTCATAAATCTTATTTTTCCGGTATAGTGCCCGGTAATAAAACCCATGCACTCTTTCCGTGTCAACACGGAGTGATGCCCAGTTTCCAAGGATAGCATTCCTTTAACCTGACAGAACTGCATTGACTGTAGTAGTCTACCACATCCAAAAAGTTGTGGGGGATGTCACAGCAGTGTGTATCTGCTGTTAAGAGTGGCGAAGAAGCTAGACGCCAGCGTCCATGTTAGAGTACTGTTTAACCCTATGAGATACACATCAGGGCGGATTCATCGTCGTCATCCATTTCTGATACACTACCGGATAAATACAAGGGGCGATCAGTAAGTACTGCAACACATTTTTATTGAAGGAAGTGGGGAATTTGTTGTCGGACAATGTGGAATATTCCCAGTTCACTCCACATAGTTTCATGAAGTTCCAATAGGTGGTGGCGCTATACGTAGCTTTCAAGATGACGTCTGTAAATGGCTTGCCAACCAGACAGCTATCATTCAGGTTCTTTCTGCAGTAAGACATAGCATCACAGATATTCACAGCTGCTTGGAAATTTGTGGTAAGTTCTATGAGACCAAACTGCTGAGGTCATTGGTCCCTAATCTTACACACTACTCAATCTAACTTATGGTAAGGACAATCTAACTTATGGTAAGGACAATACACACACCTATTCCCGAGGGAGGACTCGAACCACCGACGGGGGGAGCCGCGCGAACCATGGCAAAGCGCCGTAGACCACACGGCTACCCCGCGCGTTATAGATGCTTGCAGAATATATACTTACTCAGGGCGGTGAACAAAAGCACGGCGAGTCGTAGGGCAAGTCGACTGTCATCATCGTAACAAGGTCGTTCAAAAGCTGTCTGACCTCCCATTTGCCGCCCGGCCGCACGCAGTTGTGGCTCCTACAACGTTGGAACGTGCAGACACTCTCTTTCGAGGTGATCGACGGACCACAAGCAGACACTTCACTGCACAACTGAACGTCTATGTTGGTATTCCCGACACATTCGTCCAGCAGCTGGTTACTCAAAGCTGGGTAACAGAACACAGTGCCTTCCGATTTCTATCTGTTTGGCTCAATGAGGGATGCACTCCGCTGAAGCAGTATGTGGATTATGGGGAAGACATTGATCTTTTAAGGCGTTGTTTCTGACGTTGACCAGTGGAATGCCGATGCAGGCATATAGGCCCCTACAGGAAGGTGGCAAAGGACAGTCGCAATGAACGGACGTTTTGTTGAAAAATAGGGCTCTGTAGCCGAAAGAATGGGGAATAAGAATGGTGTACTGGAATCCTGGATGACGCCAATTTGCTTTTAGAAAAAAAATTGTTACATATCTTATTGAACACCCTTCATACTAAAATCCTGTACCTATGTCCCACTCGCCCGCCTGTAAGAGGGACGTTACTTCATTTAACTTTTCTTATAGTCAGAAATATCAAATCCAGTCTTGTTTGCACATTGAAGCCGTTCTAGATCCCTTGTATGTCCTAACTATCTCCTAACTGCATTTCTCCAATGTTGATTTTATAATTAAAAGTCCATGAACGTCTGCCATTAGTCAAAACTGGAACCACAAAGAGTAAATTTTCTACTTCCGATACATTGGAATTTTTGTCAGCCGGCCGCTCTCGTCGAGCGGTTCTAGGCGCTTCTGTCCGGATTCACGTTGCTGCTACAGTCTCAGGTTCGAAACCTGCCTCGGGCATGGATGTGTGTGATGTCCTTGGGTTAATTAGGTTTAAGCAGTTCTAAGTCTTGGGTACTGATGACCTCAGATGTTAAATCCCATAGTGTTTAGAGCCATCTGAACGCATTTTAGTCTTGAAAATATTATTCATGTTTCTAACAGAACGCTACGTCGATTTTCTCTTCTGTTTATACTTTATTTTGTCCATTCTGTGGTATATCTCTGCCTGTAGTTTCGACGTAACGTAAGCTTTCTAGTGTGCCGTTATTAGCGTCTTAAAGTTTTTTTCCGTATTGGTTTTTGAACTTTCTACCGGTTAGCTTTTTCGTCGAGTTGGTATCTGTCCGGCTGCCTAAGCTGAGAGACAATAAATCATCACGATACTAAATCAACTGGATTTTTGAGCGCGGACGAGTTTCACTTTGAGGCCATGGAATTGCTTCTCACAAAAATCTTTATAAAGAGAGTCAACGTTATTTCGGTGTAGCGGATTATTTCAATAATTGAAATATTAAGGGGAAATGTTGTTGAGCAAACTTGACGGGAATTAAATAATGCCACAGAATTTACCCTCATATTCGCAGAAAACAAATAAATGTCGTCAAAAGAATTCCAAAATCAAATGTAGGACTTCTCCGAGAAAAGTGAGAAGCTGAGATGCAGACATCAAGAGTCATTCTAAAGGCGAAGTAAATTACTCTGTACACATTGCGACTATTACAACCTACAGATCGTTGATGGTCAACATAAACAAAACAAAAGTGAACAGCAATCGCAGATACGGGTGACGCTGTATTCGGTAGGTCATCCCTTACTAACTGCACAACTCTTACACAACCTTTCAGAATTGCCATGCACGTGTCGTTAACATTCCAAAACAATTTCACTCACATTTAATTAAAACGGAAATACATCGTCAAATGACCTGCAGAATTAATTACTGAAACAAACGCATTGCTGTCCCCTTTGATAATTAAAAAACAAACCATTCGATTTAAAATGAATAAAATCGTCAGTGTGTCTAACGCCCCGCAGCGTATCGCTACACATAGGGCAGATCATCTCATAGGTATTCCTTTACTGTGAGAAAAATCGATACTCTCTGAAGTGACAATTAAAGTGCTGTAAAATTACGTAGATCCGCAATAGAGTTAGAGGGATTAAAATATTTATATTGGTGGCCATTACAACTGCAACATCAGGAAGGTCGCGTGCGATAAACGTCAAACTGGAATGAAGCGTATGACAGGTTTGGATGGGCAGATTATTAGCGTTTCAGCAGAATCATACAAAGTAGGTACGAGCAACGCCATCTGCATTATGTAAAAAGAAAAGTAAAATTAAAGTAATTACAGCCCTCGGTCGCGAAAATGAAGCCTTTTTGACCTAGGTTTCGGCCACTTCTAAGAGTGCCTTCATCAGAAGTAAAACATTTGAAATTGCCATGTCACGTATAAAATAAATACAAAGCGATGTCGCTTTAGTCACAAATTATTAAATTAGAAAACATATAGAGGCAGGAATCTAGGGGCTGCACCACATATCGAGCCGCGATAACATCAGACTGAGGCGCCCGAGTTAGCAATTGCGGGCAGGTGAACGTTACACCAAGAGTGCCATCTAGGAGCCGCAAATACAAACCGCCTTCTTAGAATTCCAAATATAGACTGGTGAAATGTGTAATACATGAAGTAAGAGGCATTTTTTTCTGACAGCAGCAGACATGGTAACAATTTGTCTACATAAGGGCTTAATGGCTGAAAAATGCCATTACAGAATTACAAAAGGAGCTGAGTAACTCAGCGAATACAAAAATGTTATAACATGAAATGTAGTTAATATAAACCATTTAATGGACAAACAGTTACCAATAGATAGAAGAAATAGATAGACAGAAGAAATATTTCGGCGACTGCACGAGGGAACATGAAATAAATTATCAAGTAACGGCTTTTTACCGTTGAACAAGTTTTTATTGCGTAATTGTAGCTGTTCATTAAGAATGAGTTCATGATTTCGAGAAAGATGTTTAAAATTTTCTAATTCTTCAAGAACATCTAATTTACGCCCTTTCTTCGCAGTGTGCAAAGTGTTGATATCGTGAACAGCTTTAGGCGCTTGACCTGTAGTTAGGCAAAAGACGAATTTTGGGTTCTAGTGTCATTTTTTTCTTAAAATATGTTCTTCATATCTGACTGTAAATGCACGTCCTGTTTGTCCTGTGTAGTAAGAAGAGCAGGTGTCGGGAAGAATCTTATAGACACCAGAGTTTTTCGAAGGGGATCGGGTAGATCTTAAATTATGAATAAATTTTTTTTCAATCTATTATTGATTGAAAAGGCGAAATTACAGTTGTATTTTTTACGAAGAAGGCGTTGGATCTGGTATGAGATGGGAGCCAAGAAAGGAATAGAAAAATATTTCTTCTTAATGCTGGACTGAATGATAGAGGTGCGGAGTGTTGTAACTTTTTTTCAATTTTCTTTTTAAGTATGTCATCCACTATGGCAAGTTCGTATTCGTTATTAAGTGCTATCGTTTTGATTATATTAATTTATTCCTCGGATTTTTCTTTCGAGAGTGGAATAGAAGTAGCTCTGTGAATAGCAGAGTGAAAGAAAGCGTTCTTATGAGAACTCTGTGGGCATAGAAGACGCAGGTACGATCTGATCGGTATATGTTTCTTTACGAAAAATATTAAATGAGAGTTATTTTCTTCTACTGTAAGCGTCAAATCAAGAAAATTCAATTGACGTACCTCGTTTTCGAGTTCGCTGGTGAAGGATATTTTCTCGTGAAGTTCATTGAAGAGATTGAAAATCCGTCAATGCCATCAACAGGCCCTTTATAGATGACTGTCATTGACATATCTGAAATAGGACAGAATACCTAGCGCTGTAGCTGAGAAATAGTTGAAGAACTTTCCTTCTCGAGAGTTAATGAAAATGTCACTAAGGATACCAGCCAACTGTTTTCCCATAGTGAGATCGTCGGGTTTCTGATACAATTGTTTATTAAATTGAAAATAGTTTTACTTGACTACCACGGTAATTAGAATCGTAAAGGCATAATTTGGTCGTCTGAAAGTTCTTTTATGAAAAGGCGTTTTTTTTTTTTTTTTTTTTTTTTTTTTTTTTTTTTTTTTTTTTTTTGCACGACTGTAAGCGTTTCTTGCAGGAGATGTTTGATGTCTAGAGAAAACAACTTGGTCTCTGTGGTGCATTCTAAATCTTTTATTTTATATGTACTAAGGCGTCACTATTGGGTAGGAAATAATTTTTCTCGAAAACGAACGATTCTTTCAGAATTTCATGAAGAAATTTGGCTAAATCATGGTACGCACTATTTATAGTATTAGAAATCTAGCGTATTGGATGGTTTCATTTGTGAATTTTCAATCAGTCGTAAGCAATTTTTATATTAAAACTTGACTTCCTCCACTTGCAGCTCTTGTAACAAATTTTGCTGAATGCTTTTATTATCTCGACGTAATACCTATGACCTTAAACCAAGTATGTCTCTTTTTCTCCATCGCTTTTCTTCCAATGGCTCAGAATAGTGCAAATGGCTCTGAGTACTATGGGACTCAACATCTGAGGTCATCGGTTCCCTAGAACTTAGAACTACTTAAACCTAACTAACCTAAGAACATCACACAGATGCATGCCCGAGGCAGGATTCGAACCTGTGACCGTAGCTTATAATCTCTCAGCCACCGCGGCCGGCACATACACAGTGAAATTGAGTACTAGCAACTGCCGCGCACAATAACAAGTTGCTGTCCGCCATCTTGAAATTTGTCGAAAAATACGACGACGGTGTAATACCCTTCGTTTTCAAAGACATATGATAGTGTAATACCAGCCTTACATTGAGTTGTTCAATACAGGATCTGCAGACGTCAACGGTGTTTCGCATCGGTAAAACAACGTGATAAACAGTTTCTCGCATCATTTCCAGTGGAACCTGAGCAATGTGTTCCTGTATATTGGCCATCGGATCAGGTTAGATACCGAACGTGTCCCTGGTAAACGAGCTCTCTAAGGTATCCCCAGAACCAGATCAGTTAATGCACCTGGGAACCTCTGTAAGGTTGTGGAAGGTTGCATTAAGCAGATCCTTGACTGGGGACAGACACGAGGTGTTGTCCCTTCTTGGATGCAAGCCGCGGCTTCGATGCAGTTGCGCTCTTCCAAAGCACGAATCACATGATGCACAAGGAGTTCACGAAAACGTCAGGACGTAACGGTACAACTGACAGGACGCCTGGCTGTATTGTCTTGAAACAAGAACTGGCCGTGAATATAGGTGCTTGTGAATCCACGCCACACAGTCACATAAGGAAAGAACAACGGCTCTTCGTGCACAACACGCGATTTAACAGAACTCCAAATTCAGCAATTCCGTGTACTCACTGTAGCAAATAAACATTGGATCACAGTTCAAATGGAGCTTGTAAATTCACCAACGTCTTCCCGTCTTTACATGCTCTAGCCACATGAAAAGTCTTTCACTGTAAAGTTTCTTGTCCTTTCGACTGCATCCATCTTTCATGCAGATAATGAATGCAATATTATTCACAGAGTCCAAATCCACATTCTCCAAAATAGCAGTTACAATTCTGCTTAGGAGTACAACGTACTCCTTAACAGCAAAATTAATTTTAGCGCACGTGTCACATACAAATATGTTGTTGCTGTTGTTGTCGTCAGTCCTGAGACTGGTTTGATGCAGCTCTCCATGCTACTCTATCCTGTGCAAGATTCTTCATCTCCCAGTACCTATTGCAAACTACATCCCTCTGAATCTGCTTAGTGTATTCATCTCTTGGTCTCCCTCTACGATTTTTACCCTCCACGCTGCCCTCCAGTACTAAATTGGTGATCCCTTGATGCCTCAAAACATGTCCTACCAACCGATCCCTTCTTCTGGTCAAGTTGTGCCACAAACTTCTCTTCTCCCCAACCCTATTCAATACATCCTCATTAGTTATGTGATCTACCCATCAAATCTTCAGCATTCTTCTGTAGCACCACATTTCGAAAGCTTCTATTCTCTTTTTGTCCAAACCTAACTAACCTAAGAACATCACACAGATGCATGCCCGAGGCAGGATTCGAACCTGTGACCGTACACTCCCATACATGGCTACACTCCATACAAATACTTTCAGAAATGACTTCCTGACACTTAAATCTATACTCGATGTTAACAAATTTCTTTTCTTCAGAAACGCTTTCCTTGCCATTGCCAGTCTACATTTTATATCCTCTCTACTTCGACCATCATCAGTTACTTTGCTCCCCAAATAGCAAAACTCCTTTACTACTTTAAGTGTCTCGTTTCCTAATCTAATTCCCTCCGCATCACCCGATTTAATTTGAATACATTCCATTATCCTCGTTTTGCTTTTGTTGATATTCATCTTATACCCTCCTTTCAAGACCTATCCATTCCATTCAACTGCTGTTCCAAGTCCTTTGCTGTCTCTGACAGAATTACAATGTCATCGGCGAACCTCAAAGATTTTATTTCTTCTCCCTGGATTTTAATACCTACTCCGAACTTTTCTTTTGTTTCCTTTACTGCTCGCTCAATATACAGATTGAATAACATCGGGGAGAGGCTACAACCCTGTCTCACTCACTTCCCAACTACTGCTTCCCTTTTATGTCCCTCGACTCTTATAACTGCCATCTGGTTTCTGTACAAATTGTAAATAGCCTTTCGCTACCTGTATTTTACCCCTACCACGTTTAGAATTTGAAAGAGAGTATTCCAGTCAACATTGTCAAAAGCTTTCTCTAAGTGTACAAATGCAAGAAACGTAGGTTTGCCCTTCCTTAATCTTTCTTCTAAGATAAGTCGTAAGGTATTGCCTCACGTGTTCCAGTATTTCTACGGAATCCAAACTGATCTTCCCCGAGGTCGGCTTCTACTAGTTTTTCCATTCGTCTGTAAAGAATTCGTGTTAGTATTTTGCAGCAATGGCTTATTCAACTGATTGTTCGGTAATTTTCACATCTGTCAACACCTGCCTTCTTTGGGATTGGAATTATTATATTCTTCTTGAAGTCTGAGGGTATTTCGACCGTTTCATACATCTTGCTCACCAGACGGTAGAGTTTTGTCAGGACTGGCTCTCCAAAGGCCGTCAGTAGTTCCAATGAAATGTTATCTACTCCCGGGGCCGTGTTTCGACTCAGGTCTTTCAGTGCTATGGCAAACTCTTCACACAGTATCGTATCTCCCATTTCATCTTCATCCACATCCTCTTCCATTTCCATAATATTGTCCTCAAGTAAATCGCCCTTGTATAGACCCTCTATATACTGCTTCCACCTTTCTGCTTTCCCTTCTTTGCTTATAACTGGGTTTCCATCTGAGCTTTTGATATTCATACAAGTGGTTCTATTTTCTCCAAAGGTCTCTTTAATTTTCCTGTAGGCAGTATCTATCTTACCCCTAGTGAGATAAGCACTCTACAGCCTTACATTTCTCCTCTAGCCATCCCTGCTTAGCTATTTTACGCTTCCTGTCGATCTCATTTTTGAGACGTTTGTATTCCTTTTTGCCTGCTTCATTTATTGCGTTTTTATATTTTCTCCTTTCATCAATTAAATTCAATATTTCTTCTGTAACCCAGGGATTTCTGTTAGCCCACGTCTTTTTACATACTTGATCCTCTGCTGCCTTCACTACTTCATCCCTCAAAGCTACCCATTCTTCTTCTACTGTATTTCTTCCCCCATTCCTGTCAATCGTTCCCTTATGCTCTCCCTGAAACTCTGTACAACATCTGGTTCTTTCAGTTTATCCAGGTCCCATCTCCTTAAATTCCCACATTTTTGCAGTTTCTTCAGTTTTAATCTGCAGTTCATAACCAATAGATTGTGGTCAGAGTCCACATCTGCCCCTGGAAATGTCTTACAATTTAAAACCTGGTTCCTAAGTCTCTGTCTTACCATTATATAATCTATCTGATAGCTTTTAGTATCTCCAGGGTTCTTCCATGTATACAACCTTTCTTCATGATTCTTAATCCAAATATAGACACATAAAATAGGAAAATCTTACATTTTAAGCTAAAAGAAACGTTACATTTCTGTTTACTGAATTCATATATCTAAGGAAAAAAAGTCGAAAAACCACGAAGGTAATACCAGAATGGGACGATCAGTCGATGTGATGTATATGTACAAACAAATGACAACAATTTTAAAAAAACAGACATCATCTTGCTAGAATATACTCCCAGATGGTTTGCAATGAATGCCAACAAAACGGTGCGCCGGACGCTGTGGCAGAGCGGTTCTAGGCGCTTCAGTCCGGAATCGCTGCTACTACTTTCGCGGGTTCGAATCCTGCCTCAGGCATGGACGTCAGTGATGTCCTTACGTTAGTTAGGTTTAAGTAGTTCTATGTTTAGGGAACTGATGACCTCAGATGCCAAGTCCCATAGTGCTTAGAGTCATTTGAACCATTTTGAACAAAAACGGTGCGAAGAATGTCGTTAACGTACTGGTCTTCTGTAAGGGTGCGGCGGATTACAACGAAAGGGGTCCTTCTATGTAAAGAATCGCACAATAGTCCATCACTCCTGGTTGGTAGGCAGAATGGCGAGCGCCAGTCAGTCAGGTTGGTACCCCTCTACTGTCTGGGACACCTCCTGTTGCATCTTTGATGGTCTTCGGAGCTCGACTCGAAGTGGGATTCATCACTGAAGACAACTCTACTGCACTGAACGTGACGAGTCTGTAAATGCCCCTGAGAGTCGCCCTCCACACGGCCCCGCACCCAGTAGTGATGGTCTGGATTTCCATTCCATTTCACAGCAGCATTCCGTTAGTCATCGCCCACGGCACAGCTGTACGTCTGCGATATAATACACATGTTTTTGTTGCCCTTCATGGGAACGCTCCTAGGTTTACGTACATCAATGCAATACTCGCCCGCACGCGGCGAGAGATTTCATAGCTTCTCTTCTTGCTTGCCAAACCCTATCTTGTCCAGCGAGGTCGCCAGATCTCTCCGCAAATGAGAATGTTTGGAGCGTTACAGCAGAGCCATCCAAATATCTCTGTGTTTTGACAGTCAAATGCCCGAATTGGACAAAATTTGCACGATGGCTCTCAGAGCGATACTCAGCACCTCTATCAATCAATACAATTCTGAATAACTGCTTGCGTAACGGTCAAAGGTGCACCAATGGTTTTATTGACCTGCTCATTTTGCAAACTTTTTCTTTTGATAAATCAAAAACTGTGAAATTTTGTTTAGCTGTTTATGTACAGTCATGCTTAAAAGTATCCGAACGACCTGAATTGCAATTCGCCTGATTCCCATGCAACGCACATATCGCACCTGTCTAGCAGGTCCTCTAATCGCTCCTTGGTACAGTCGTTTGACTATTGAAAATGGTTCCTTCAAGTCACCACTAGAAAACACTGCTGTGTATCGCAAAAACTCAAGATTTAAAGTAATACCACGATACTACATGTATAAGGGAACACCTCATTGAAGATAATACTGTCCTTAAGGCTTGTTAGCTCACATTAATTGCAATAAATGACATACCTGAAATCTTAGCACTCTTATTATTACGTCAGATAGGTAATGCACGTAGAAAGTTCGTCGTTTTTTATGATTTCCTCTTCAAAGTAACATACCATACTTGTTATTTAACACAAAATGTCATTAAACATTTACGTTATTCACGAGCAGCTAGTTGAGAATATGTATGAACTTCAAATGACACGACGAACCGCCTCGTTCTGCATATGGATTCAAACCCAGGTCAGGCAGGCTAAGATTTCGTGGCTGACGGAAATTAACAGTCATTCCTGACTAGGCATAAAGAGAGTGATATACCTCATTTTTGGACAGTATCAGTTAGCAAATATCAACTTAAAATTACATAACGTAAACATTTTTAACGGACGCGAATTCCTACCCAGCATCTATTGTCCCTGCTTACGAACTGCGAGAGATGTTAAATATTTGCTTCTTCACAAGTAGCTTACTTGAAATGCAGTGAGGTAAAGCTTTGTGTTGGACAGGGATTCGAACCCAGAACCTAATCGGATTGTTATCGAAGCACAATCAACTTTGACATATCGGATTTTCTCGGCAGTAGCTAGATGTATTAACTGAAATAACGAGACGAAACATTAATTTTTCCTTCCCAGGACTCCAACCCGGCACGTATCGCTGTTATATTCTAGAGAAAAGGAACCTTAAGTATGGGTTCGTTACACCAGCAGCGACATGTGAGCATGTTCGAACTAGAAATAATATGACGAAGAGTTCAGTGCTGACTGAGAATCGAACCCCAAACATATCGATTTTGACTACACACAAAGAGACGACAGTTACCGAATTTTTCTCCACCAGCAGCTCGGAATAACATCCTTGAACTTACAGTGATCTCGCAAATAGTTCTGTGTCTCAATGGGAGTGAAAAACATCAGATATCGTTAGTGTTGACAACGAATGAAAATGCATTAAAAATAAAAATTATTATCCACCAGCAGATAGGTGTTCTCATGCCAGAGCTTGATAATACATAGTGAAAACCTTAGTGCTGGGCCAGGATTCCAACCCATTAACGCGCAATATGTGCAGATGTTGAGGAATGTGCCGTTTTGAATAAACAACAAGTTGTAGTCGAGCTGTATTGTCACGAAGGGATCAAATTCCGCGTTAAGGTCGGTCTGAGTTGCATTCCCGGTTCAGAACCTATTTTATCGCCATACAGAAGCTCAAATAAAATATGGAATAAGTGTCATGTGAGCCTACTCAGGATTTGTTTTGTCACTAGAAATAAATAACTAGTATAAGAAAGGTTACTGGTGATAGAGTTTCTACATGTCGCCACTCCTTACTTTATTGTGGTTCCACCTAACGTCTACTAGGTAGAGAAGGACCACAATGCCATTATACATTCTTCACTTGGCGTAGCCAGAAGAGAATAGAATCTGTCTCTCCCTATCAAACAACATCGGCAGAAGTTGGAATCGAACCCAGACCATCATCATATGAAACTGTCATCAGCCAACCATCCACCAAACCCTATTCTCTACGACTCATTTCTCTATCATAACACCGTTGCGGCACACGAGATGAGAATTCTGACATACAGGCTCCCTGTAGTGGTTTGCAGGATATTAAGTACATTCATTCACTTGGTTGACCGAATCGCCATGAACTAGCTACCTTGGATACCCTATTTTGTAATCACCGAAATAAAATTACGTAACTGCCACATACACAGAACTGCCAACAGCATAGGATGCAGAAATTTAAATAGGAAGTGTTGTTTTCCATTTGAGTTACTCTATTGCGCTATCTGCTTGTTGACGCCGTCGTGCAGTGGAACAGAAATGCTGTAACTGTCTGTCTCTCAGAAGTCTAGATCCGGCCATATGCATTATCTTACAGCACTGTGGAATGCGGATGTTCTGAAGGAGCTGTTGTTTACTTCCAGAGCTGCTGTAGCTACGTCACAGCTAGTAGCGTAACGGAAAGCGCCGCACACTTTTGATAAGCCGTCGCGTGTTCTATTACATTCGCTGCTGCATTTTTAAAAAAGTGCAATTCTGCTGTCTGCTGAAGTTATCAATTTAATGGAACTTCGATCATAATTATCCTCACTTCTCAACCCACAATAGTCGCATGTGGAAAACTACTGCGTCATTTTGTTCTTTTCAGGTTTAACAGATGGCCAGGCAGCAGATGCGCTTCGAAGCTTTTTTATTATGTATGGGGAGAGCGCATCGTGCCAAAATAGTCTGAAAAGTATTTTCTACATTAGCTGTCGTCTCGTAGTGGCGTTTTATTCTTCTTCAAACCGTGTTTGACAGCTTTAACTCAGAACAAGTTTTCTACATGCATGTAATCAATAAACTGCATGTGCATTGTCAGACTGTTGTAGATAACATCACAGAATTCGCATATATCGCTGATGATTAAATTGTCTCTCATGTTTAGTATTGTTTTAACAACAAAAAGAAAATTTACGAAAACTGTGCACAGTATAATAAGAAACGAAATACAATTACCCACGATAACCTTACGACAAAAGACTGTTTTAACAAAACTGAGTATCTGTACATATTCGTGCCTCTATCTGGACAAATTAGTAAAATACTACTCACTTAGATTTCGATTGGGTCTGTGTTCAAATGGGATGCTGTGTCGTACTCAACAGGTATGCAAATATGGCATTTCATAAATAAAGTTAAGTATTCCTAGAAACCCAAAATTTGCTTGTCAGCAGCGGAAAGAGGCGTTATCTGTTGTGCAGCATTGTAAGTTTTTCACCATTGCACTTTGAACAGAAAGTATTTTCTTACGATTTTCTTATCCATGTTTGATCTGACTGCTTGCAGCTCTCACACAGAAGGGACAAAAACGTTACATTCAGCGAGTCTGGAACCGCGAACCATAATAGGCGCTTTTCCACAGGTCAGTACGTCAACACAGAGCTAGCGGATATATACGATTTCCGCATTCCTCTTACGAAACCAATAGTGGGTAAAACTCGTAAACAGCTATTTACAGGACGAAATTAGTTCCGATTGCCACGTTCAATGACTTTGCTCCGCTGAAAACCGTAAATTTACAATCTTCTGTTACACCTCAAGCGATAACAACTCAGATTATTCAATGGAAATGACAGGAGAAATCAAGTGAACTTCGAGGCTTAATTCCGTGCACACCAGGAAGTAGCTCGTCGATCACAGAGTTGCCAAACATACCTTGCGTTGTTGCCAAATCTCAGTTACATTACCAGCATGAAGAAGAAGAACCGATATGATCCTACAGCGGGCTGGGAAGTGACCATAGTGGCTCCTCAAAGACGCGGCTACTACGGCCTGGAATACGTAATGCGTCTGATTCGCATTTCTGTAACTAGGATTTCGGGACTGGAGCTTAATTACTAATAATACTCAGAACTGACTCTTACTCAGCATCATAAATCAGTAACTTTCAGCTGGCCTGAGTCGCCGAGCGGTTCTAGGCGCTACAGTCTGGAACTGCGTGACCGCTACGTCGCGGGTTCGAATCCTGCCTCGAGCATGGATGTGTGTGATGTCCTTAGGTTAGTTAGGTTTAAGTAGTTATAAGTTCTAGGGGACTGATGACCTCAGCAGTTAAGTTCCATAGTGCTCAGAGCCATTTGAACCATTTGAAGTAACTCTCATAGTTGTTTTTATATTTCTTTTTTAACTGTACTCAAAACTAAGAAACTCACTCACGGACGTTTTCGTGCCTCGCCGATAGTCGAGCATACCAAACAAATAAAAATAAAAAGAGAAAGTGTGAGAGAGAAATAAACGACGACAGTTCGTGTAATAAACCGAGACTCCTATCAAGACCCTTTCATCGCTGTTAACTAACCACGAAAGATGTCTGATATACCTCCATTCAGAAGTAACAAAGTGTGTATGCATTTAAAGATGAAGCGCATGATGTGGAGTTCTACGACCGAGATACGAACCCAAGGCAAGATCGTATTGTTAACTAAGTAAAATCAAATGTTACGTATCGTTTTTTCTTCCCAGCTGATAGGTGTTTCAATCTAAAATAAGGATACAAATTTTTGTGCCTTAGTGACAGTCGAACCACTCTCCTATCGTTCTTCTTTATTGTCCACGAATATTGCTTAAGTATCAATAGCCTACTCACCAACAGCAAGATGTGTGCCTGTTTGTCCAGAAATTGTTGGGAACATGAACAGACATTAAAAATGCACGTTAATTTTCACTAACAGGCCGGTGTGCCCCTGGTAGGGCTTGAAATGAAATTATGAATATTTTGGTACTGAATCAGGATTCGGACCCACATATTTACCTTTGGAGGAGAACTAGAGAAGACTGCAGTCTTGGGAAAAGGAATGAAATGATTGAACTATACTGTTCCGAGAGATTCAGATCCTCTATAGAGGAGATACGAATTCGAATCACAGTCCAGCACCAAATTTTTCAACGTCTCTAGTTCAATCAAGTACAAGTAAAATAAGAGCCCTGTTTCTTTAGACGGCTATCAGTTCATGAAATAAAATAAAATTTTCTAATGTAAGTAAGTTTACTGGCGACAGTATTTCTGTTTTCCTTGACCTCCACCTATGTCATTTTCCAACGTAAACCTGCTCTTCCCATTTTGGAATGAACGAACGTGATGTTTAATGCGGATTCTGGATTATAGCAGCTTTCTCTTGAGGTTACCAGAAGTAAGGCAAATATGTTTGTGCCTCTTAAAAGTAAATGCCTGAACCCTCGCATTGCACTTGTGATAGTTCGTTCCACCAGACCATTGTGGCCACATTTCCCAGCCCCAGGAATCTGCTGTAATGGATGATGTGTTTAGCTTACAAAACTAGTCACGCTGGAAAAAAACGCGAGTCTATTAAATGGTTAAGTAGAAGCAAGCTTCTGACGTGGAGATTATGCTATTCTCATGTCAGCAGGATGTAAAGACTCTTCTAGGCGTCATAGCCTCGATTTGAAGCCATTTTAAAATTTTCACTAATAATTTCTTAGTTCGGGAAAACCCACTGTGACGTGTGAAGTTACCGGATAAATCGATTATCACCATCATTATTACTACCATTTTCTTCATACCGCTGCTGGAACACATTTGTTTGAAGATCATTTAAGGCCTTTTGGTCATTATAGAAGTAGCTGCCCAAGAACTCGTAATTTCCCTGTCTACGGAATCCTTTTCATGTTAATATCAAACATCAGCAATTACTCGTGGATCACATTAAAACTAAAGTAATTGATGAAGACGTTACTTTATAACGGAAACGCGCTGCCTTTCTTCATTTCATTGCGCCTAGAAATGGCTATCGGATACTGCTAAACCAAAAGCCAAGGGATCTTACTGCCTTCCGATATACGTCGCTATCAGTTCTTCTATATGATTTCGTCGACGTGTCCTGTTTCAAGTTGTGTATGACACAGAATTTTTTAAAAAATTAATTGTTTTCCTTTGCAATAAACAGAAAGATTTTAATTCTAAGCTATCCAAGTCCAAAATTTTCGCAACATTACTTCAAATTTAATATTCGCTTCCACAATGTAAGGAAAGTATTTCACATTTGCAAAACCCGCATCCGACTCACTGTCCTTACACTTAGTCGCTTTGCCATAAATTCCAGCTCAGAGTGACGCCAGTTTAAGTAACCTAATGTAGCGAAGACTGTTTGCCAGTGCTCTTTCTCACCGGAAAATAAGCAATTCGCTCATTGGGCTCCATAAGGACCCTGTAATTTCTGTGTGTATGCAATGCATACGGATTATAGAATTTAGTAGTGCTCTTCTGCGTACAATATGCCTGACCAAAACGGGCCCTTTATCAGTACAGGCATTGGGCGGTGCAACATCATATTGACAACAGTAATGTGCTTATACTGACGACCTCATTGTTCATTTTACCCGATTTTGTAATCATTTAAGTAAAACAACATGACCTTCGAGTGGGAGACATTTCTCCCCCTTTTCCTTCTGTGAAATTTGTCAGTAAGCTTTTTGTCTTAGAACCAGCGAAATGCGGCAGAGTACGGCTGGTAAACGATTTACAAACCACTATTTAGTGCCGTTAAGACGATTTCTTTGAACAATGGCATAGCTGAAGGAATTTAGTTTCTTCTTAAATCGTCTTATGCAGCAACGTTCAATGATATCTCAAATAGGAAAAGCTCTTTATCCAGGTACGAAGGTTGTAAAACAAACTTCCCACAGTTTGTGTGAGGTAGATCTTATTCGTCTGATAGCACTGCGTAAGTATTTTGTCTTAGAGGTATTAAAGTAGTGTTCCTGTAGCTGTGGGAATCATTGGTTGAGAACAAGTTTCACACCAGTGGGTACAGTACTGACAAATACTCAAAATGATTATCAACCTAAGTCTGCGTTCATCCACAAACTGAGGCGTATTTGTAATATTGAAGCTAAACTATGTATCCTTGTCTTCCTTGACCGGGCATTGGAAGGCGTTTAGAGACACGTATACGAGGGTAATCCCAAAGGTAAGGTCTCCTAAGAGACACGCAAGTGCCAACGCAGGCACAAACGAGAGATCCTTAATTTTACTGGCAAGCAGAAACTACAGTGTTGGCTGCATGGTGGCAAGGTGATAAAGAGCAAGAGTATGGATGCGAAGGTCTCAGGTTCGATCCCTCACCAGTCCCACGATTTTTATGTGCCGTTTTACACATATTTCCCCTTCGAGCAGTGTTTGTTGATGCGAAAAATGCCGAGTTGCACTGTAGTCCGAAAGCCACGTAAAACTAGGTTCCCATATTAACTGGCTAGGTAAGTCAACTCAAAGGTCGGATGAAAGCAACAGCATACCACCTCCAACAAGACCGTGGCTATTAAAGCACTGTGGTGTTCAAACCACTCCTCCGACTGATGACTGCTTTACTGTCTATGGGTTCCAAAACTAATGATCTTCGGGTTATTAAAATTTTTGTGTTTTCATGCTGTAGCTTTGATACCAGTAAACGTGAGTAACCGGCCGAGCACTGTCACCGTTCGAGTTGTCAAGGTGGTAGACGACGATGCTGTCGACCCCAGTTACCATTTTGGTCATGGCTATGTTTCAGTCGATTACCTCTATTTTGTGTCTTGCTTGCTTCTGTGATAGGTTTCACCCCACTAAATGCGAGCAAGCTCACGAATAGACTGTCAATAAATGAAATTACGCAATAACACATTTAAAAGTTGTATCTTTGCATTATGTATCCCGATGAAAATAACTGTAAACAGGTTATATGCCTACTTGCTTATTATCGCGCTTCTCGATGCTTTCCTCAAAAATTAAAAGAAAAATAAAAAGAGTGAGAGAGACAGAGAGAGAAAACAGGAATGTAATTCAAATAACAACTCAGTGACGCCATGTTCGTCTCGTGATGTAAAGCGAGGACGGTTGATAGGCAATATCTTGTTGTACTAGCGATATGTATGGCTACGGGTTTCTTCGTATTCTCTCTGCAAACAACTAGAACAGAATTCAGTAACAACGTGGTAAGAACACCTACTCAGTGCACCAATTAAACATTCAGCAATTCTTGGTTATTTTGATAATCTTCTGTAATGCAGTAAACATCTTTGATTATTGATTTGTAAGGTATCAGATAGATTATATAATGGTAAGACAGAGATTTAGGAATCAGGTTTTAAATTGTAGGACATTTCCAGGGGCAGATGTGGACTCTGACCACAATCTATTGGTTATGACCTGTAGGTTGAAACTGAAGAAACTGCAAAAAGGTGGGAATTTAAGGACATGGGATCTAGATAAGCTGAAAGAACCAGAGGTTGTACAGAGTTTCAAGGAGAGCATAAGGGAACAATTGGCAGCAGTGGGGGAAAGAAATACAGTAGAAGAAGAATGGGTAGCTCTGAGGGATGAAGTAGTGAAGGCAGCAGAGGATAAAGTAGGTAAAAAGACGAGGGTTGCTAGAAATCCTTGGGTAACAGAAGAATATTGAATTTAATTGATGAAAGGAGAAAATATAAAAATGCAGTAAATGAAGCAGGCAAAAAGGAATACAAACGTCTCAAAAATGAGATCGACAGGAAGTGCAAAATGGCTAAGCAGGGATGGCTAGAGGACAAATGTAAGGATGTAGAAGCTTATCTCACTAGGGGTAAGATAGATACTGCCTACAGGAAAATTAGAGAGACCTTTGGAGAGAAGAGAACCACTTGTATGAATATCAAGAGCTCAGATGGCAACCCAGTTCTAAGCAAAGAAGGGAAGGCAGAAAGGTGGAAGGAGTATATAGAAGGTTTATACAAGGGCGATGTACTTGAGGACAATATTATGGAAATGGAAGAGGATGTAGATGAAGACGAAATGGGAGGTAAGATACTACGTGAAGAGTTTGACAGAGCACTGAAAGACCTGAGTCGAAACAAGGCCCCCGGAGTAGACAATATTCCTTTACAACTACTGACGGCCTTGGGAGAGCCAGTCATCAGCTGGTGAGCAAGATGTATGAGACAGGTGAAATACCTTCAGACTTCAAGAAGAATATAATAATTCCAATCCCAAAGAAAGCAGGTGTTGACATATGTGAAAATTACCGAACTATCAGTTTAATAAGTCACAGCTGCAAAATACTAACGCGAATTCTTTACAGACGAATGGAAAAACTGGTAGATGCGGACCTCGGGGAGGATCAGTTTGGATTCCGTAGGAATGTTGGAACACGTGAGGCAATAGTGACCTTACGACTTATCTTAGAAGAAAGATTAAGAAAAGGCAAACCTACGTTTCTAGCATTTGTAGACTTAGAGAAAGCTTTTGACAATGTTTACTGGAATACTCTCTTTCAAATTCTGAAGGTGGCAGGGGTAAAATACAGGGAGCGAAAGGCTATTTACAATTTGTACAGAAACCAGATGGTAGTCATACGAGTCGAGGGGCATGAAAGGGAAGCAGTGGTTGGGAAAGGAGTGAGACAGGGTTGTAGCCTCTCCCCGATGTTATTCAATCTGTATATTGAGCAAGCAGTAAAGGAAACAAAAGAAAAATTTGGAGTAGGTGTTAAAATTCATGGAGAAGAAATAAAAACTTTGAGGTTCGCCGATAACATTGTAATTCTGTCAGAGACGGCAAAGGACTTGGAAGAGCAGTTGAACGGAATGGACAGTGTCTTGAAATGAGGATATAAGATGAACATCAACAAAAGCAAAACGAGGATAATGGAATGTAGTCAAATTAAATCGGGTGATGCTGAGGGAATTAGATTAGGAAATGAGACACTTAAAGTAGTAAAGGAGTTTTGCTATTTAGGAAGTAAAATAACTGATGATGGTCGAAGTAGAGAGGATATAAAATGTAGACTGGCAATGGCAAGGAAAGCGTTTCTCAAGAAGAGAAATTTGTTAACATCGAATATTGATTTATGTATCAGGAAGTCGTTTATGAAAGTATTTGTTTGGAGTGTAGCCATGTATGGAAGTGAAACATGGACGATAACTAGTTTGGACAAGAAGAGAATAGAAGCTTTCGAAATGTGGTGCTACAGAAGAATGCTGAAGATTAGATGGGTAGATCACGTAACTAATGAGGAGGTATTGAATAGGATTGGGGAGAAGAGAAGATTGTGGCACAACTTGACTAGAAGAAGGGATCGGTTGGTAGGACATGTTTTGAGGCAACAAGGGATCACAAATTTAGCATTGGAGGGCAGCGTGGAGGGTAAAAACCCTAGAGGGAGACCAAGAGATGAATACACTAAGCAGATTCAAAAGGATGTAAGTTGCAGTAGGTACTGGGAGATGAAGCAGCTTGCACAGGATAGAGTAGCATGGAGAGCTGCATCAAACCAGTCTCAGGACTGAAGACAACAACAACAACAATTACTACCATTGTTACTGTTATTCGTCACCCCGCAACAGCTTTCCTATCACTCATGGCCGCCGATGCACGTAACTAATGGATCAGGATGAATGGAATGTGGGCTGTTTCGTCACGGAGAATATACACATTTATCTCGGCGCCTAGTGTCAGGGTAATATGAAAATCTCAATAAGAGAAGACGACAACGGGTTGCCGGTGATGCAGGCAACAACAACCATCTATTTCTGTCCACTTAACACCATTACCACAGAGAAATTGGGGTCCTTACTGTATTTGGATTATAATTCGTTAGCCTTTTTGCGACCTCATTTTAATACCTCGTGGGAGCAGTCATAACGTTTTGCTTTTTGAACACCGAACAATAACACACAAAGATAGTAGATGGAAGGATACAAAGAAAAATTCAGACTCATGGGTGTGGATCCTGTTCATCATAAGAAGACTAAACAAGAGGGAAACATTACTAAACCAATGAATACGCTGGTTAGTATACATTATTTGTATAGATCTGAAGTTGAAAAAGCGCAGATCTGGACAGTGCCAGCATCTCCACATTAGTTTCTGTCTTAATGGGCATAATTTTTAGTTTCTTCTCTTCTGAATTATCAAATGAATTGATTATTACGTGGTACAGAATAATTAAGTAACTGTGTTTCTCACAGCTTCCATTCGCACCAACATTTTTCTACATTCTAGCGCAATTCATGAAATTCTACTTGTATGATCAAAGGACTGCACATAGATGCAATCGATTTCGAGGTGCAAAGTGTTTGTTACCTTACATTTCGTGACAGGTGGGCAAAGTTGATTTCCAAAGCCTTTTTATTGTACTGAAATAATCTTTTGTCACAAAGTAACATGGTAAGTGTTTTATTCGTATATATTTTGTGGGAAACTGTAATCGTGATGGAAGATTAAACACCTGAATATTTGACACAGCTGGTAGGAGAAAACGCTGCATATTAACCAAACCCCGCGTCTCCTCTCCGTATCCTTCAATGAGACGATCACAGGATTCTCCTCCTATAACGCTACAGAGCTGTTCCTAGCACAGCTGAGAATTGGCAACATCGTCACAAACATTTGGCAACACTGTGACAGTGCAATCACTTCCGCGTATGGTACTGAATTGATTCGCTAAATTCACTTGATATTCCCTTTCCATTTGAATGACTTGTGGTATATAATCCTCACGTAAACTAACACACTGAGACATAAATTTCAATTTTTTCGCTAAAGAAATACTGTTCTTCACATAAGTGACAACTTTTAATATCTTTCACGATGCGTTATGAGGCTGGGCGACAAATGCCATGACGAGAGTGGCGTGCTGGCAGCAGTGTGTCCGTAGCACCGTGGTACCGCGCCTGTCTCGTGTTCAAACGGTTAAGAGAATCGTCTGTTCTAACGGTGGTGAGAGCAGCGCGTGTGAGCTTTTTTGTGCATTATTTCATGGAGCCGCGAATTCCCAGAAAAAATTCTGTAACAAAATCAGAAGAAAACCTTTACACATCAAATCCTCATGTCAGCTCGTCTCAGTAACTTGTGCAAATGTTCGTAGATCTCGACTTTCTGACTGCCAAGCTGCTGTACAATACAAGCGTCTCTGAAGAAATTCGAATCGACCGTCAACGATACGAAATTCAATGTTGTTCTACACTTAAGACTCTCATGCCAGGGTCATAAGTATGAAGTAAATCAAGTGATTAGCAAATCACAAGAAAATACTTTCAGCTCAAAGTGCCATGGTGAAAAACTTACAATGCTGCACAACAGATAACGCCTCTTCCCGCTGCTGAGAAGCAAATTTTGGGTTTCTAGGAATACGTAACTTTATTTATGAAGTGCCACAGTTACACGCGTGTTTAGTACGACACAGCATCCCATTTAAACACAGACCCAATCGAAATGTAAGTGAGTAGTATTTTACTAATTCGTGCAGATAGAGGCGCACTTGTGTACAGATACTCTGTTTTCTTACATCAGACTTTCGTTGTAAGGTTATCGTGGGTAATTTTTTTCGCTTCTTGTAATACAGTACACAGTTTTTCTAAGGTTTCTTTGAGTGTTGTTAAAAAAATACTAAACATGAGAGAGAAATTAATCATCAAAGATATATGCGAATTCTTTGATGTTATCTATAACAGTTTGACAATGTACATGCAGTTTATTGATTACATGCATGTTGAAAACTTGTTCTGTGTTAAAGCTGTCAAACAAGGTTTGAAAAAGAATAAAATGCCACTACGAGACGACAGCTAATGTAGAAAATACTTTACTGACTATTTTGGCACGATGCGCTGTCCCCATACATAATACAAAAGCTTCGACATGCATCTGCTGCCTGTCTGTCTATTAAACCTGAAAAGAACAAAATGTCACAGAAGGTAGCTCTTTTTCCACATGCGACTATTTTGTGTTGAGAAGTGAGGGGAATTGTGTTCAAAGTTCCATTACATTCGTAACTTCAGCAGACAGCAAAATTGAGTTCTAAAAAAATGTAGCAACGAATGTAATAGAACACGCTACTTCTTATCAAAAGTGCACGGCGCTTACCGTCACGCTACTAGCTGTGACGTGGCTACAGCAGCTCTGGAAGTGAACAACAGTTCCTTCAGAACATCCGCATTCCACAGTGCTGTGAGATAATACACTCCTGGAAATTGAAATAAGAACACCGTGAATTCATTGTCCCAGGAAGGGGAAACTTTATTGACACATTCCTGGGGTCAGATACATCACATGATCACACTGACTGAACCACAGGCACATAGACACAGGCAACAGACCATGCACAATGTCGGCACTAGTACAGTGTATATCCACCTTTCGCAGCAATGCAGGCTGCTATTCTCCCATGGAGACGATCGTAGAGATGCTGGATGTAGTCCTGTGGAACGGCTTGCCATGCCATTTCCACCTGGCGCCTCAGTGGGACCAGCGTTCGTGCTGGACGTGCATACCGCGTGAGACGACGCTTCATCCACTCCCAAACATGCTCAATGGGGGACAGATCCGGAGATCTTGCTGGCCAGGGTAGTTGACTTACACCTTCTAGAGCACGTTGGGTGGCACGGGATATATGCGGACGTGCATTGTCCTGTTGGAACGGCAAGTTCCCTTGCCGGTCTAGGAATGGTAGAACGATGGGTTCGATGACGGTTTGGATGTACCGTGCACTATTCAGTGTCCCCTCGACGATCACCAGAGGTGTACGGCCAGTGTAGGAGATCGCTCCCCACACCATGATGCCGGGTGTTGGCCCTGTTTGCCTCGGTCGTATGCAGTCCTGATCGTGGCGCTCACCTGCACGGCGCCACACCCCGCATACGACCATCATTGGCACCAAGGCAGAAGCGACTCTCATGGCTGAAGACGACACGTCTCCATTCGTCCCTCCATTCACGCCTGTCGCGACACCACTGGAGGCGGGCTGCACGATGTTGGGGCGTAAGCGGAAGACGGCCTAACGGTGTGCGGGACCGTAGCCCAGCTTCATGGAGACGGTTGCGAATGGTCCTCGCCGATACCCCAGGAGCAACAGTGTCCCTAATTTGCTGCGAAGTGGCGGTGCGGTCCCCTACGGCACTGCGTATGATCCTACGGTCTTGGCGTGCATCCGTGCGTCGCTGCGGTCCGGTCCCAGGTCGACGGACACGTGCACCTTCCGCCGACCACTGGCGACAACATCGATGTACTGTGGAGACCTCACGCCCCACGTGTTGAGCAATTCGGCGGTACGTCCACCCGTCCTCCCGCATGCCCACTATACGCCCTCGCTCAAAGTCCGTCAACTGCACATACGGTTCACGTCCACGCTGTCGCGGCATGCTACCAGTGTTACAGACTGCGATGGAGCTCCGTATGCCACGGCAAACTGGCTGACACTGACGGCGGCGGTGCACAAATGCTGCGCAGCTAGCGCCATTCGACGGCCAACACCGCGGTTTATGGTGTGTCCGCTGTGCCGTGCGTGTGATCATTGCTTGTACAGCCCTCTCGCAGTGTCCGGAGCAAGTATGGTGGGTCTGACACACCGGTGTCAATGTGTTCTTTTTTCCATTTCCAGGAGTGTAAATATGGCCGGATCTAGACTTCTGAGAGACAGAGTGTTACAGCATTTCTTTTGCACTGTACGACAGTTTCAAGAAACTGATAGCGCAATAGAGTAGCTCAAATGGAAAGGAACACTTTGTATTTAAATTTATGCATCCTACACTGTTGGCAGTTCTCTGTAGGTGGCAGTTACGTTATTTTATTTCGGTGATTACAAAACAGAGTCGAATGATTGCACTGGGTAGCCAAGGCAGCTAGTTCATGGCGATTCGGTCAACGAAGTGAATGAATGTACTGAACATCCTGCAAACCACTACAGGGAACCTGTGTATCAGTATACTCATTTTGTGTGCCGCAACGATGTTATGATAGAGAAATGAGTCGTAGAGAAGAGGGTTTGGTGAATGGTTGGCTGATGACAGTTTCATATGATGATGGTCTGCGTTCGATTCCAACTTCTGCCGATGTTGTTTGATAGGGAGAGACAGATTCTATTCTCTTCTGGCTACGCCAAGTGAAGAATGTACATTGTGGTCCTTCTCTACCTAGTAGACGTTAGGTGAAACCACAATAAAGTATGGAGTGGAGACATGTAGAAGCTCTATCACCAGTAACCTTTCTTATACTAGTTATTTATTTCTAGTGTCGAAACAAACCATGTGTAGGCTCACATGACACTTATTCCATATTTTATTTGAGCTTCTGTATGGCGATAAAATAGGTTCTGAACCGGGAATGCAACTCAGACCGACCTTAACGCGGAATTTCATCCCTTCGTTACAATAATGCTTGACTACAACTTGTTGTTTGTTCAAAACGGCAGATTCCTCAACATCTGCACATATTGCGCATGAATGGGTTGCAATCCTGGCCCAGCGCTAAAGTTTTCACTATGTATTATCAAGGTCTAGCATGAGGACACCTATCTGCTGGTGGATTTTAAATGCATTTTCATTCATTGTCCACACTAACGATATCTGACGTTTTGACTCCAAGTGAGACACAGGACTATTTGCGACATCACTGTAAGTTGAAGGATGTTATTCCAAGCTTCTGGTGGAGAAAAATTCGGTAA
This sequence comes from Schistocerca gregaria, assembly GCF_023897955.1. Taxonomy (NCBI): domain Eukaryota; kingdom Metazoa; phylum Arthropoda; class Insecta; order Orthoptera; family Acrididae; genus Schistocerca; species Schistocerca gregaria. The sequence continues at coordinate 887,584,368 of NC_064922.1, forward strand.
CTGTCGTCTCTTTGTGTGTAGTCAACAACGGTTTGTTTGGGGTTCGATTCTCAGTCAGCACTGAACTCTTCGTCATATTATTTCTAGTTCAGACATGCTCACATGTCGCTGCTGGAGATAATTCAGAGGCTTCCTTCACCAGAACACAGGTTGGCTGGCAGCTTTTCTAGGGGCTCTTTGCGGTGGGGGGGAGTAGCCATGTACGTGAAAAAAGGTATTCCACTTTAGTCAATTGATGTTTCACAGTATTGCACTGAAAAGGTGTTTGAATGTTGTGCAGGTGTGGTTAAATTTATGGGAGCTAAGCTTCTTACTGTTGTTATTGATAGATCCCCAGACTCTGATATCACAACATTTTTGCTAAAGCTAGAGGAGGTTCTTGGTTCACTTCATAGGAAATACAAAAAGTTAGTTGTATGTGGTGACTTCAATATTAATTGTATAAGTGATTGTGCAAGGAAAAGGATGCTGGTAGACCTCCTTAATTCATATAATCTTATGCAAACCGTGTTCTTTCCAACGAGAGTGCAAGGGAACAGTAGAACAACCACAGACAATATTTTTGTTCATTCCTCATTACTAGAAGGACATTCTGTTTGCAAAAATGTGAATGGCCTTTCAGAACATGATGCACAAATTTTAAGTCTAAAAGATTTTTGTGCTGGAACACATGTTAAATATAGTTACTAACTTTTTACGAAAGCTGATCCAGTTGCTGTAGAGACTTTTGTAAACCTTATCAAGGAACAAGAGTGGCAAGATGTTTATAGTGCTGATAAAGTAGACGATAAATATAATGCTTTCCTCAAGACTTTTCTCGTGCTCTTTGAAAGTTGCTTTCCGTTAGAACGTTAAAAACCGGGTTCTAGCACAAACAGGCAATCTGGGTGGCTGACTAAAGGGATAAGAATATCTTGTAGAACAAAGTGGCAATTATATCAGAGATTAGATTAGATTAGATTAGATTAGTTTTCGTTCCATAGATCCGTGTTGAGGAGATCCTCGTCGGTGTGGAACATGTAACCTTTTTTATTTTTTACTTTTATTTTTTTTAAGCTGAAATAACAATACTAAAAGTATAAATATATACAACACATCATTTGTTTCTATTAAAAAATTCGTCAATGGAGTAGAAGGAGTTGGCCACTAGTAAGTCTTTCAGGCTCCTTTTAAACTGATCTCTATTTGTAACTAAATTTTTTATGTTTGCTGGAAATTATTGAAGATGAGTGTTCCTGAGTAGAGGAACCCTTTTTGAACTAAAGTAAGTGCTTTTAAGTCCTTGTGCAGATCATTTTTGTTCCTGGTATTGTATGTATGAACTGAGCTGTTTGTTGGAAAAAGAGATATATTATTTAGGACAAATTTCATTAAGGAGTAAATATACTGTGAGGCAGTAGTTAGTATATCCAGTTCTTTGAAGAGGTTTCTACAAGACGTCTGTGAGTTTATTCCACAAATAATACGTATTACACGCTTTTGGACTCTGAAAACTTTTGTTTGACTTGAAGAGTTACCCCAAAATATTATACCATATGTCATTATGGAATGAAAGTAGGCAAAGTATGCAAGCTTTTTCACTTTTATGTCGCCTATGTCTGCTAACACTAGAATTGCAAATACATATTTGTTAAGGCGTTTCTGCAGTTCTGTGGTGTGCTCCTCCCAACTGAATTTATTATCAAGTTGTAATCCCAGGAATTCAAGAGTGTCAACCTCTTCTATCAGCTCATCTTCGTACTTTATGCATATGCTGGGTGGAAACCTCTTACAGGTTCTGAATTGCATATAGTGAGTCTTTTCGAAGTTTAATATCAGTGAGTTGGCTTTAAACCATTTATTAATATCCATGAAAATATCATTAGCAGATCTTTCTAGAACTACACTCGACATCATATTTATTGCAATACTTGTGTCGTCTGCAAACAAAACAAACTCTGCTTCTGACAGTGTAACTGATGAGAGATCATTAATGTACACAAGAAAAAGCAATGGCTCTAAGATGGATCCTTGTGGGACGCCACATGTAATTTCTTCCCATTCTGATGATGACTTAATTCACTAGTACCTTGCACTGACACCCTTTGTTTCCTGTTAGCAAAGTATGACTTGAACCATTTTGCAGCACTGCCCGTGACACCATAGAATTCTAATTTATTTAAAAGGATGTTGTGGTTTACACAATCAAATGCCATTGACAAATCACAGAAAATACCTGCTGCTTGTAAATTGTTATTTAATGAATTCAGGACATTTTCACTGTAGGTGTAAATAGCCTTTTCGATATCAGAACCCTTCAGAAATCCAAACTGTGTTCTTTGTAATATGTTATTTGTGGTCAGATGGTTGAGAAGCTGCCTGTAGATTACTTTTTCTAAAACTTCTGAGAATGCTGGCAAAAGTGAAATCGGTCTGTAGTTTGATGGCATGTCTTTATCCCCTTGCTTGAATAGAGGCTTAACATCTGCATATTTCAGCCAGTCAGGAAACGTCCCAGTTATAATTGACTGGTTACACAAGTAACTTAGAATTGTACTAAACTCACAAGAACATGCCTTAATTAACTTTGTTGATATTTCATTGTAACCACTAGAATGCTTTGTTTTTAAAGATTTTATTATGGAAGTTATTTCTTTTGGTGATGTGAGTGACATATTCATGTCCCTAAAGCTATTTGTAAAGGCTAGTTTCAGATATTCAAGGGCATTATTTACTGATCCTGACAATCCCATTCTATCAGTAACGGACATAAAGTACTTGTTGAATAGATTTGCCACACTATGCCCATCGGTTACTAATGTGTCATCTACCCTTAGTGCTATTTGCGCCTGTTCCTTTCTGGTTCTATCAGTTCCTCTTTCACTATATACCATATTGTTTTTATTTTGTTCCCTGACATTGCTATCTTCTTCTCGTAGTGTATTTGTTTAGATGCCTGAATTACTTTTTTTAATATTTTACAGTATTCCTTGTATTTAGCTAAATCATCATCAAAACGTTAGAAACAGTCACAATGTAAATGCAGCAGCCCATTACAAACAGTATTACAAGGTGCTTAAAAAAGTTATTAGGAAGGCAGATAGAATAGCAAAGTCTCAGGATAAAATTAAAACCATATGGTCAATCGTAAAGGAAGTGGCTGGTCTGTGGAGACAGGTCGAGGATATAGAATCAGTGCGTAGTGGGGATGTCAGTGTTACTGATAAGTCGCATATATGTACAGTATTTAATAATCACTTTCTGATTATAGCAGGTGAACTAAATAGAAACCTAGTCCCAACAGGAAATCGTATAGCGCTCGTAGAAAAAAGTGTTCCAATACTGTTACCTGAAATGCTCCTCCATGATACTGACAAGAGGGAGATTGAGTTAATAATTAAATCACTAAAGACCAAGTACTCTCATGGATATGACGGGGTATCTAGCAGAATACTGAAGTATTGTTCCATGTATGTTAGCTCAGTACTAAGCCATGTCTGTAACTTTTCCTTTAGGAGTGGTCGGTGTCCTGACCGATTAAAGTACTCGGTAGTGAAGGCACTTTATAAAAGGAGAGACAGGGATAATATTGACAATTATAGACCTATTTCTATGCCATCGGAGTTTGCTAAAGTTATCGAGACGGTTGTATACACAAGGTTACTGAAGCATTTAAATTCACATAATTTGCTGTCAAATGTACAGTTTGGTTTTAGAAATGGCTTAACAACTGAAAATGCTATAGTCTCGTTTCTCTATGAGGTTTTGGACGGATTAAATAAAAGGTTGCGGACGTTAGGTGTTTTCTTTGATTAAAGGAAGGCTTTTGACTGTGTTGACCAGAAGATATTACTGCATAAGTTGCACCATTATGTAGTAAGGGGAGTAGCTTACAATTGGTTCGCCTCTTGCTTTAAGAACAGAAAGCAGAAGGTAATTCTCCGCAATATTGAGAGTGGTAGTGATGTTCAGTCCCAATGGGGCACTGTTAAATGCGGCGTTACTCAAGCGTCGGTGCTGGGGCCGCTGCTGTTTCTTATTTATATAAATGATATGCCTTCCCGTATTACAGGTGATTCAAAAATATTTCTATTTGCTGATGACACCAGCTTGGTAGTGATGGATCTTGTGTAGAATATTGAAACATTATCAAATAATGTAGTTCATGAAATACGTTTGTGGCTTGTGGAAAATAATTTCATGCTAAATCACAGTAAGACTCAGATTTTATAGTTTCTAATTCACAGTTCAACAAGAACTGATATTTTAATCAGACAGAATGGGCATATTATGAGCGAGACGGAACAATTCAAGTTCCTAGCGTTTGGATAGATAGTAAGCTGTTGTGCAAACCCATGTTCAGGATCTTGTTCAGAAACTAAATGCCGCTTTATTTACCATTAGAACAGTATCTGAAATAAGTGACATTTCAGCACGAAAAGTAGTCTACTTCGCATATTTTCATACGCTTATGTCATATGGTATTATTTTTTGGGGTAATTCTTCTGATTCAAGAAGGGTATTTTTGGCTCAATAACGGGCTGTTCGAGCTATGTGTGGTGTAAGTTGGAAAACCTCTTGTCGACCCCTATTCAATAGTCTGGGAATTTTGACATTGCCCTCACAGTATATATTTTCTTTAATGTCGTTTGTTGTTAGCAATATTAGCTTATTCCCAAGAATTAGCAGCTTTCACTCAGTTAATACTAGGCAGAAATAAAATCTGCATGTGGAATGACCTTCCTTGACTCTTGTGCAGAAAGGAGTGCAGTATTCTGCTGCATCCATGTTCAATAAGCTACCACAAGAACTCAAAAATCTTTGCAGTAGCCCAAAAACTTTTAAGTCTAAACTGAAGAGTTTCCTCATGGCTCACTCCTTCTATTCTGTCGAGGAGCTCCTGGAAGCGCTAAAAAATTAAGCAAGTTCCAGTGTTACATTCTTGATTTTCTTTATTTAAACTAACGACTTGTCGCCTGATTATGTTTCTTAGATTTCATTTTATCTGTTTCTACAATCTACAACTGAATATGTTTCTTATACTTCATTTTATCTGTTTCTACAATCATGTTATAATTTCATGTATTGACTCGTTCCACGACCATATAGACTTCTCCTTAATGTGGTCCCACGGAACAATAAATAAAGAAATAAATAAATAAACAAACCCATACTTAACGTTCGTTTTTTTCTAGAATATAACAGCGATACCTGCCGGGTTGGTGTCATGGGAAGGAAAAATTAATGTTTCGCCTCGTCATTTCAGTTAATACATCTAGCTACTGCCGAGAAAATCCGATATGTCAAAGTTGTTTGTGCTTCGATAACAATCGGATTAGGTTCTGGGTTCGAATCCCTGTCCAACACAAAGCTTTACCTCACTACATTTCAAGTAAGCTACTTGTGAAGAAGCAATATTTAACATCTCTCGTAGTTCGTAAACAGGGACAATAGATGCTGGGTAGGAATTCGCGTCCGTTAAAAATGTTTACGTTATTTAATTTAAAGTTGATATTTGCTAACTGATACTGTCGAAAAATGAGGTATATCACTCTCTTTATGCCTAGTCAGGAATGGCTGTTAATTTCCGTCAGCCACGAAATCTTATCCTGCATGACCTGGGTTTGAATCCATACGCAGAACGAGGCGGTTCGTCGTGTCATTTGAAGTTCATACATATTCTCAACTAGCTGCTCGTGAATAACGTAAATTTTTAATGACATTTTGCGTTAAATAACAAGTATGGTATGTTACTTTGAATAGGAAATCATGAATACGACGAACTTCCTACGTGCATTACCTATCTGAAGAAATAATGAGAGTGCTAACATTTCAGGTATGCCATTTATTGCAATAAATGTGAGCTTAAAAGCCTTAAGGATAGTCTTATCTGTGATGAGGTGTTCCCTGATATTTGTAGTATCGTGGTATTACTTTAAATCTTGAGTTTTTGCGATATACAGCAGTGATTTCTAGTGGTGACTTGTCGGAACCATTTTCAATAGTCAAACGACTGTACCAAGGAGCGATTAGAGGACCTGCTAAACAACTGCGTTATGTGGGTTGCATGGGAATCAGGTGAAACGCAATTCAGGTCGTTCGTATACTTTTGAGCACGACTGTACATGACATCTACCGATTTTCGCACCATCCGGATAATTCCTTCGTCGTGCGTAATTTCTTGTGTCGTAGATTGTATTAACATTACGATAGTTTGAGAGTTGGCAATACTCTCTTAGGATTTAAAGGTTGGCTACAGAGCGCATACACAAGCTCTGGAATCTAAGATACTGTTGTCGCGCTTCGCAGCACACGGATTAACTAGTGGCAGTTTGGAAGGCAGTGTAGGAGCCCGCCTGCGGTGGTGCGCACGTGTGTTGGGCGAGGGGTCGTCGCCGAGCTGCCGAACTGCCGCGTCCGCCAGCAGTGACACAGGATTTGGTATTGAGTGGATATTTTTTATAATTTGCAGCGCGCTTATTAATTTAAAGAAAATGGTTTGTGTATGTGCGTAATAGCAGACGGCAATTTTGATAATGGTAGGAGTTGAATTGTTAAGGGAAACCATTGTTAGGCGAATAGAGTAAGTATTGATTTTTGTCATTGATTTCTTTTGTAATTGTCAGGGAATTGTTTCACTATGTATTTAATTGAGAAGTGTTTCACTCTGTCTCTAGAGTTTGATTAATTTGTAATATTGCTCTAATGCCTCTGGAGGCAGATTTACGTACGAAACGATTGTTCAAAGAGTTTCTAGTGTTTTGTTAGTTGAATGAGAAAGAATCGCTTTCAGAATATAGTTCTTGAAATAAGGAATACTTGTTTGGGTTATCATTTACCGGGCTTAGATTTGACCAAACCCTTTCTCTTGAATTATATGTAGTTGTAGTAAACAGCAGCAGCCGCGGCGACAGCAGGGGCCGCCATACAGAACATCCATTGCACTCAGCATGAATAATAGGTTTTCTTATGTTTTTGTTAAATAATGGAATGCAGCAGATCAAGCAGTGGCAGCAGAAAGACCAAGTAAGTTATTTGTTGCACACAGGACCAATTAAAAAAAAAGTTTAGGCGATCTCTGTAATAGCAAAGTTAACAAGAGTACAAGCACGAGATTTTCAGTAGAAAACACGAGATACGAAGATAGAGCTTGAGACTTTCAAGTTGTTCAAATCTTCAGATGTGTGTGAATTCCTAAGGGACCAAACTGCTGAGGTCATCGGTCCCTAGACTTACACACTACTTGAACTAATTTGTGATAAGAGCAACACACACAACTATGCCCGAGGGAGGACTCGAACCTCCGGCTAGAGGAGCCGCGCAATCCGTGACGTGACGCCTCAAACCGCGGGGCTTTCCGTTAGGCAAGATAATTGTTATTTTGGCTGTCAACAAATAAACAGATAAATGGATGTACAAGGTTTGCGACAGTCAAGCTGCTCTTCGCGCAAATGCTTTTTAAAGTTTATATCTAGTACAGTTTATATCTAGTAACTTCGAAAAATGTGTGAGAGGAAGGCGCGAAAAATTTATAGGCACCTGAAGTTCAGTGCGCTGAATCGTTACAAGATTCCCGATGTGGCTGTGCTGTACTGCACGGCAGAGAGAACAATGTCTGCCGATTCGAATGCTAATCGCGCGGCGCTGTTGTGGTTCTACACTGTGTTGAGTGTTGTCCTCATGAATCCGCCGAAATCAGCTCCTTATTCACATGACAGTCATTCTGATCCTGACCAACCGCGAGTAGCAAAATCGTGGAATGATAAACAGAAGTGATAGCACCCTGTCCTTCCGCTGGCACCTGCAAGTGAAGGTTTCCTTTTCGTATTCCGGTGATTACACGATTTTCTGACAAGATACGTATTCAAAATGAGAAACGGAACGTAGATGCGCTGAGCGTATCTACTGTACTTCCGGCAGTTGCACTCAAAATGCTTTATTGCACGGTGCTGTAGTTTTCATAGCTATCTGTGCAAAAGTAGAAATACAGCCGATAACATGTAAATATGTCTGTCTTAATTTTTTTCCCCAAAGGGAATGACTTCATGATGTGAACTTTAAATTCCCATAACAATGCAGTGCTGAATGACACAGTAACGATTTCAGGTGATGATGCAAAACAACCTAAGCTGCAAAAACTCCTCAACTGTCAGTGGAGACTGTTCGCAGGTGGAGAAGAGAAATGGGCCCGCAGATCTTAGGCACCCATACTGCTCAACATCACTCAATTCAATTCGCAGCAGAATAACAGGACTTGTTCTAAATCGTAACAAAATGACCCCCATGGAAGTCAGCATCGATTCTAGAAACAGATCAAGTCAAAATCATGTTGCGTTATTCATTCTCGATGTTATACTTGCTATGGGGAGGAGTATCCAGATAGATCTTCCGTATCTAGCGTTATAGAAAGCGTTTCATGTATCATTACATCGACGCATACTAAGAAAAATGTGAGACATTTAGCAAGGTTTGCCACTGAATACCATATCTTGTGATAGGGAGGACAGAGTATAATTATCCTGCATAGAGTGTCATCCACAGACAGACGTAATATTTGGTGCAATCTAGCAGGACCGTCATTTATGATGTTCGTACGTTGCTTATAGTTTCAGCTACAATAACTGCCTTTCACAGATGATGCAATAAGCTATTAGGAGTGAAATCGTGATGAAAAATTACCTGGGTGTAAAGATTGGCTTGTACCACTTAATACACTAAAATCTGAATTATCTCCCATAATGAATTGTAAAAATGAAATAGGCTGTATCATTCATGTATATGAAATGCAATCAATCAGATAAAACTGTTTAAACTAGTACTTATTAACAATTTCGAGTTGGAATGCTTTTTGATGGGTATGGGACTCAGGAATGACTATGCAAAACAATAAAGATAAGTGTATGCGAGCAAAGAGTGTCCGACTTCCTGCAGTTTGTTTGGTGAACAAGACACTATATTGGTTTAATACACTATTTATGTATTAAAACATTTGTAGCCTTTGAACATAATATTTTGTGCAGTATATAAGAATAATTACATGTTTTTCAGTAAGAATGAGGCGACAAAAGCTATGGTATAGACATATGCGCACATACAGATGGCCGTAATACTGCATAGCCATGGTGTACAAGGGCAGTGCACTGGTGGAGCTGTTATTTTCATTCAGGTGATTCATGTGAAAACGTCTCCTTCGTGGTTATGGTCCCAAGACGCTAATTAACTGACTTTGAACGCACGATGGTAATTGGAGTTAGACGCATGTTCATTCCATTTCGGAAATCGTTAGGGAATTCAGTTTTCCACGATCCACAGTGTCTAGATATTGCCATGAATACCACATTTCAGGCATTGTCCCTCACCAATGACAACGAAGTGGCGGACGGCTTTCACTTTAACGGCCGACAGCAGCTGCGTCTGTGTCAACGAACGTATCTCTTAGGACAATGCGGCGAAGCTCGGCATTAATGGGCTATGATAGCCGGCGACCGACGCGAGAGCCTTTGATAACAGCATGATCTCGCCCGCAACGCCTCTCCTGAGCTCGTGACCATATCGGTTTTACCCTAGAAGCCTGGAAAACCATAGCCTGGTCAGATGAGTCCCAGTTTCCGTTGGTAAGAGCTGATGGTAGGATTCGAGTGTGGTCCAGTCCCTACGAAGCCATGGACTTAACAAGGCACTGTAAAAGCTGGTGGTGGCTCTGTATAGGTGTGGGTTGCGTTTACGTGGAAATGATTGGATTTTCTAGTCCAAATGAACACGTGGTTGACTGGAAATGGTTATGTCTGGCATTCATCTACTTCATGTTCCCAATCAAATATGAAATTTTTATGGATGCCAAAGCGCAATGTCACTAAGCCACAAGTGTTCGCCTTTGGTCTGAAGAACATTCTGGATAATTCTAGCGAATGATTTGTCCACCCACATCGCCCGAAATGGATATACAGAGAGGTCAGTTCCTGCACAAAATCGTGCACCGGCAACACTTCCGCAATTATGGAGGAATGTAGAGGCAGCATTGCTCAACATTTCTGCCGGAGTCTTCCCGATTTTTTGAGTCCAAGCCATGTGGAGTTGCTGTGTTACTCCAGGGAAGAGGAGGTGCGAAAGTGTACTATGAGGTATCCCATGATGTTTGTCACAGAGTATTTCCTGCAGTTTGTTTGGTGGACTTAGCCTCGCCTTCCAATGAGCAAGAGAAAACACAATATATTACACTATTTGTGTACAAGACAACACTGTCGTCAGGTTTTAAACATAAGTGAATGTGTTGTAAGGTGTCAGGCAAATCCAACACCTTTCATGAAAACCCTGACATGATAAGCAAATCGAGTAGTATGTCACATAGCTCCGAATAAATCGTGACATTAAATTAACCAAAGTAATACGAGTAGCGAGTGAGCAAATGGAATACCACAGACTAACACAAGAATGCCTCAATGCATGTCATACCTTCCCACCGTAAGACAGACGCAGTTCCGAGGGGAGAAACGAGGACAGAAGCCGAGAGCAGAACCGTGTTAAGCTCCAAGGCCCTACGATAAGGGACAGACTGGACACCCACGTCGCCAGCTAACCATAGGGCAACGCCAGCTGCAAGTTTTAGCGTGAGACTTTTTCGCGTCTCTGTTACGTCAAGGACCACCCCCCAGCCCATGTTAAAAGCTAGAGCCCTCCAGAAAAACAGTATAGATCTTACAATAACACAAAAAGGGCCACACCACCCGCAAGTTTTAGCGTGAGACTTTTTCGCGTCTCTGTTATGTTGCAGACTTTAAAAACATTGCCCACCACGAAAAGTATAACGTTTCTCATTGGATAGACAGAATTTTTGTAGGCGGAGCATAAGGTTGACATTGAGACCCTGATTGGTCAGATGAAAACACAGCCAGACAGTTTTTTTTTAAACCAACTTCGGTAAATGGTAGTAACGAGAAGTTAGGAGAAGAGTTAGTTCCGAGACGGCGAACTGGATGGCTGCTGCGCTGGCAGCCGCCCCCTGACGAACACCAACAAGGTAATGATTTTAGTTAGTATTAAGATTCTTTTACAGGGACTGCAGTGGAGCTGACGCTGAAATCATTAAGTATTTGGTTATATCATCGCTAGTCTCACTGAACTCTTCTGAATTCTAGATGTCATGTGTAGTCTGGCGTCTCCTTACCAGCAACAGGTCCCAGGTTCAAACTAACGCTCAGAGCGTCATTGCGCGAGTGGTAGGGAGACACGATATAGAACAAACAGACACCACCCAGAATGTTAGAATGTTACAGAACATTTAAATAGCCTAGTTACAATTCACGCTGCAAGTTTACTCAGAGTCCTCGGAGACTTGTGGCCTTTCCAAAACTAAAACATAAATGTCAGACGTTCCTGAAGAATATACTTCACTACTTTCCCATGTTTTCAAGCTTCTTTGCATAAATCGATATATGTTCTTGTGTATATGCTGGTAGCATAGACATCTAGATATTTCTGACTGCTGGCAAGTGAAATGGAAACACAGTCCACCATTGCATTCTCATATTATGTCTGCACCCAGTTTTGCTGGTTGTACTCAAACGATAAAAATGAAGTAATTTTGAAGATAACTTTCTATTCTTAGGTACACTTTTAGAAACGCTTTCTAAAGACAGAAGGCCACTAGACTTTGAAATCAGAAATTTCCCTTGCATCCACCACGGTAACAGTATACTTTCAAATGGTTCAAATGGCTCTGAGCACTATGGGACTTAACATCTTAGGTCATCAGTCCCCTAGAACTTAGAACTACTTAAACCTAACGAACCTAAGGACATCACACAACACCCAGCCATCACGAGGCAGAGAAAATCCCTGACCCCGCCGGGAATCGAACCCGGGAAGTGAGAACGCTACCGCACGACCACGAGATGCGGGCCAGTATACTTTCTCTCAGCCAGCAGTGAAGGAAGCAAAATAAAAATTTGGAGTAGGTGTTAAAATCCATGGAGAAGAAATAAAAACTTTGAGGTTCGGTGATGACATTCTAATTCTGTCAGAGACAGCAGAGGACTTGGAAGGGCAGTTGAATGGAATGGATAGTGTCTTGAAATGAGGATAGAAGATGAACGTCAACAAAAGGAAAACAAGGATCGTGGAATACACACTCCTGGAAATTGAAATAAGAACACCGTGAATTCATTGTCCCAGGAAGGGAAAACTTTATTGACACATTTCTGGGGTCAGATACATCACATGATCACACTGACAGAACCACAGGCACATAGACACAGGCAACAGAGCATGAACAATGTCGGCACTAGTAAAGTGTATATCCACCTTTCGCAGCAATGCAGGCTGCTATTCTCCCATGGAGACGATCGTAGAGATACTGGATGTAGTCCTGTGGAACGGCTTGCCATGCCATTTCCACCCACGTGGCGCCTCAGTTGGACCAGCGTTCGTGCTGGACGTGCAGACCGCGTGAGACGACGCTTCATCCAGTCCCAAACATGCTCAATGGGGGACAGATCCGGAGATCTTGCTGGCCAGGGTAGTTGACTTACACCTTCTAGAGCACGTTGGGTGGCACGGGATACATGCGGACGTGCATTGTCCTGTTGGAACAGCAAGTTCCCTTGCCGGTCTACGAATGGTAGAACGATGGGTTCGATGACGGTTTGGATGTACCGTGCATTATTCAGTGTCCCCTCGACGATCACCAGAGGTGTACGGCCAGTGTAGGAGATCGCTCCCCACACCATGATGCCGAGTGTTGGCCCTGTGTGCCTCGGTCGTATGCAGTCCTGATTGTGGCGCTCACCTGCACGGCGCCAAACACGCATACGACCATCATTGGCACCAAGGCAGAAGCGACTCTCATCGCTGAAGACGACACGTCTCCATTCATCCCTCCATTCACGCCTGTCGCGACACCACTGGAGGCGGGCTGCACGATGTTGGGGCGTGAGCGGAAGACGGCCTAACGGTGTGCGGGACCGTAGCCCAGCTTCATGGAGACGGTTGCGAATGGTCCTCGCCGATACCTCAGGAGCAACAGTGTCCCTAATTTGCTGGGAAGTGGCGGTGCGGTCCCCTACGGCACTGCGTAGGATCCTACGGTCTTGGCGTGCATCAGTGCGTCGCTGCGGTCCGGTCCCAGGTCGACGGGCACGTGCACCTTCCGCCGACCACTGGCGACAACATCGATGTACTGTGGAGACCTCACGCCCCACGTGTTGAGCAATTCGGCGGTACGTCCACCCGGCCTCCCGCATGCCCACTATACGCCCTCGCTCAAACTCCGTCAACTGCACATACGGTTCACGTCCACGCTGTCGCGGCATGATACTAGTGTTAAAGACTGCGATGGAACTCCGTATGCCACAGCAAACTGGCTGACACTGACGGCGGCGGTGCACAAATGCTGCGCAGCTAGCGCCATTCGACGGCCAACACGGTTCCTGGTGTGTCCGCTGTGCCGTGCGTGTGATCATTGCTTGTACAGCCCTCTCGCAGTGTCCGGAGCAAGTATGGTGGGTCTGACACAGCGGTGTCAATGTGTTCTTTTTTCCATTTCCAAGAGTGTATTACGAGGGATATTCAGTCCAACAATCTAGGCCAATATCGGAAGAAAAAAAGTGGAATTTCTTGTGGAAATTATGAAATATTATCGCTTGACTTCCTATGGTTTTGTGGACTTCCGATAGGTGGCTGCGAATTATGTAGCCTTCAAAATGGAGTGTGTAACGGAGGTGCGGTCCAAACAGAGAGCTCTCACTGAATTCCTTTTGGTGGAAAACCAGAGCATCGTGGTTATAATTAGGAGCTTGCAAAATGTGTACGGTGACCAGTCAGCGAATAAAAGCACGGAGAGTCGTTGGGCGAGGCGTCTGTCATCAGCGCAACAAGGTCGTGCAAACCTGTCCGATCTGCCGCTTCCGGCTGCGCGCACAGAGGTGTGACTACTGTAAAGTAGGGACGGCCAAACACTCTCGTTCGAGGTGATCTTCGGATCACAAACAACACCTAATTGCAAGACTGGATGTCTGTTGCTAGTGCTGACATGCTCTTCCACCGGTTGGTGTGCTTAAATGTGTGGATTTTCTGGGTACCTCGCCACCTAACGGAAGACCGTAAACAGCGACGAGGAACCATGCACAATTGGTTGCACGTTACGAGGATGATGGGGAGGTTATTGATGTAGTAACACTTTGAATCAGACGACGGCCAGTACAGTGGTACTATGCGGGAATAGAGACCCTCCCAATAAAGTGGCGTAAGATCGCCGCACTGAACGGAGATTATGCTGAAAAATAGGGCTTTGTAGTCAAAAGAGTGGAGAATAACAGGGTGTATTGGAATCCTGAATAAAGCCGACGTGCGTACAGGAAAAAAAAGTGTTGCATTACACATTGAACGCCCCTCGAAGTATGAATCTCCCAACATCTATAAGTGGTGGTAGTGGTTAGTGTTTAACGTCCCGTCGACAACGAGGTCATTAGAGACGGAGCACAAGCTCGGGTTAGGGAAGGATTGGGAAGGAAATCGGCCGTGCCCTTTCAAAGGAACCATCCCGGCATTTGCCTGAAACGATTTAGGGAAATCACGGAAAACCTAAATCAGGATGGCCGGAGACGGGCATCTATAAGTGGCTGAAGGAATCTTATTATCGAATGATCCCGTTTCTGCCCAGGGCGAGCATCTAAAAACTAGTATAATAGCTCTTTTACCTTTCTAGTATACATTAGCAATACAGTTTTTTCACGGAGGAGCAAACTTCGTTGCATCCATTTTTCGCTTGACCTTCGTAGTAAATGTAGAAATGGGAATTTCTCCTTTTGAAGCTATAGCTGTTAAAGACGTTTATCCAAAGTTGTCTACTGCAAAACATTTCCTGGACAGGAGTTTTGGAAATGGGCGATTTTGCATGAAATCGAAACAAATGGCTGCCACACGTTCTTCACTCTTGCTTCTTCTTCGAGTTTCATTGATCTTCCTGTGAATTTCTGTGTGTCTCTTAGTACGTGCTAAATGTTTCTCTCTTCTCTGCGTCATTTAAGAGAGGAATCTTCATTTTTACATTCAGTTTCTCACATTTACAACATGTGTGTACTTGTGGCCTTCCAAACCTGTGTGGGACGTTGTCGTGGAAGTATTTATACATTGCAAGACATCCAAAATGCAACACCAAGAAAGCCTGGAGATATGATAGCCAAACTGATTTGTGAGATAACACATTGTATAAAGATCACAACTACTACCCCATGCGAAGTGAGAAAGGCGATGAACTCAGTATTCTTTCCGCGTATGCTGGCTGCAGTCGTTGCTATACGCTCGGCACTGATTTAAAGAGGCTCTGGATGTGTTATGGTGGTATAGCAGTCCATGCTGCTTTCACGTAGTGCCCAAGTTGATCTGGTGCAGCAGCGGGTGGTGTATGCCGGACCAACCATCGACCAGACGTTTTCGATACGTGTGAGGTAGGGAGAAGAGGGAACTCCGAAGGTACGGGAGGAGAGAAGGCTCCAATGCTTCAGATTTGTAACGCTGGCTGATGAGTGTACCGGAAAGCGTACCAGGAGGGGTGGGGCTTACGGGAGTGGAATCCAATACCAATCCAAACTATAAGGCCGGATACATGACCAGTATGGCGATTGACAAGGCAATAATTCAGCAGTTGCTCACCATGGAGTCTCCAGACTCTAACCCGACCATCGTGGTGGTGCACGCAGAATAGTGATAAGTCGGCAAAAACAGTTCCATTCAGATGTACATGTCCGTCATTTATCAATGCCGGCGCAAAGCCTGTTGCTGTGACTCTGTAGTTAAGTGCAGCAATGGACACCTTGTGGACGGTCCACTCTGCTGCAAACGACTCCGAATGGTCCCATTTGTTGCGCAACAGACCGAATTTATTGTGATATGCTTCGTAATGCGGCAGTGTGGTCAATCACTGCCATGCGCAGAATACACCTGTCATCACGTATAGTCATCGCGTCTTGTGGTGCAAAGAGGTGGGTGCAATCGGTCTCGTAGGTCCGTCGTCCCCTCCTGCACACATCGATTGTAGATCCGCATCACAGTTGCTTGGAACTGTCCGACACCACCACCGATTCCTCTGGAGGACAGTCGGCGACCCCTATAGACAAACCATTCCTCCTCGATCGAACTTCAAAACGTGCTCGAAAAACGATCGCTGTCTTCTGCGTGGCTTCTGCCGTCTGTTCCCCGTTGTACGTGCATCTCTTGTCACCACAAACACATGATGGAAATTTCGCCTGGTTTGGATGCCTCCTTCGGAGTGTTGTATTTTGGGTTCCAACAATGTATGTTATTTTCCTTGTTATGTACTGCAGTTTGAAAAGATAAAGCTTTACTTTCACAGTAAGTTTATCAACGAAGTAGGTTATGTCTCTTCCTCCACAATGAGATTGTTTGATAGGAAATGACTAGATATGATTATAAACTTTAAGCAGTTCTTAACCTGAAGTACTTTTTGAATTTGGAGCCTTACCTCACTCATCTGTTGGTGACATTCAAGCCATCTTGAGTTTATGAAGTCGATCTATGTTTCCCGGCCCCCGAGCAGAGTGGTTCTCATAGCTTCAGTCCGGTACAACACTGTTATTACGGTCGCAGGTTCGAATCCTGCTTTGCACATCGATGTGTGTGAAGTCCTTAGATTAGTTAGGTTTAAGTAGCTCTACGTCTAGGCGACTGGTAACCTCAGATGTTGAATCCCATAGTGCTTAGAGCCATTTGAACCATATGGTCTAGGGTATCCGATGTTTTTCCAAGCAAACTGCTAAGCGCAGATTTACAAATATTTTTGCGAATGCCATTAACATGTTACAGTAATATATCTCCTTTGTCGATTCGTTGTCTTTTGACTAGTATGAAATCAGTTAAGGTTCGGAGATAAACATCTTGTGCAATTTTTGATTTCAAGGAACATGCCTTGCGTTTCCTTGTGAAATATCGTATATGCCTTCAAAACACTTCTGACGACACCTGCAAAAGTAATTTTTTTAAAAAACTCCGCATTACGATATCGTTTGCTATAAATTAAATGTCACGCTATCAAATATGCAGTAATACAATCAAACAAGTTTCATTTTCCTAACATCCATTTATTATTCTATCGGCTCACAGCGGAAGAGAGAATACCTTCAAATTAAATATAAAATAATATATCTGACCTTGTCCTATAACCTAGAATTACCTACTTGTATTGTTCTCCTGTTTTAATTGCATATAAGGGTTTCCTGCAGATTTCCTGGCATGATTTATGTCACTTGTTTCTTGGGCTTCGGATACATGTTCTCAAACACAGCAACCATTCTTCGACAGTTGCTCTTGCGATATAATGAGAAATGAAGGCTGCAGCATGCCTGAAAAACAGCAGAAAGACAACATGCGATGTTATGCTACAACTGTGTGATTTGATGAAGGTGGCAGTTTCGTACTCTGCGAAAGACTTTTAACTTTCTATAAACATACCACAGAAAAACAGGACGAACACTTCATATCGTAGCACGGAATCTGCCTTCTTTCTCTACATCATGATGCATCTTATGTAGCTGAGTGTCATACTCGACTTAAGAAAAATTATCACTCAATCCCCTTTTCCAATTCCTGATTCCTCAGCTGCCATACAGTGCACGCCTATGTAAATCACTATCCATTTTACATAGATTTTTCATTCGGTTTTTACTGGGTACGTTTTCTTGGGTGGAGGAATGGGCACCAACAGCACGAAATGGAAAAGTAATGAAATATTTTTAAAGGTTCTTGACAACAATGTTGAAAATGACGGCAACTAAATGTTTTTACGTACTAAACAACAAATGTTTTTTATCCTTGTCTGAGTGTGTTTCGTGCTCACACGCCATCGATACTGATATGTGCTCTGAAATTCCACGTCATGATGATGGCCACCACGGTGACAGAAGGGATACGGTGAAGGACGTTGGGTAATGGACATTGAAGCCCTTCTTGGCATCAGCCAAGGTATGAGTAGGATACCGCACTGACTCACAGGATGACATCAGGATTGGAATTTCAGTGTACTCTACCAGCATCGGTGACGTGTGAACACGAAACATATTCAGACAAGAATAAGCAAAAATTTTTTGATGTAATTTCCTGTTCTGGAACTGATTAGTGCATAAAACCACTTATGTGGAAGCAGAATACTCGCTGTTCACGCTAAGTTATTAACTGCTCTGAGCACGTCTGATGCGAAAGTATTATACTGACGTAAGATTAACTTTTAAGCAAATCAGCTGAATTTCCTGAGATCATCTGGAGATACTCTCCTTCCGACAGAAGTCTCGTTTCTGCATTGATTCATGTTCTAATTTCCAAGTCACGGAGTGTCTTTTTTTAGCATCAGACGAATTCTTGAAACAAGACCCCATCGGTCAACACAATTGCTTCGCCTCGGCGGCAAAAATACTGTTCATGGTAGCTGACTGTCCCTGACAAACCAGCTTATCACTCTATCTGAATTAGTGTTAACTGTACAGTTTACATCTCATTATGAGACTGCACCAGCCTGTGTCCATGTTTCGTTGTACACTTACATACTAACAACACCTACACATGTAAATTCGTGAGACTCATTTACAGCGTTATTCCACAGCGCTATTCATCAGATGGACGAGACGGTGATTTTATTCGTTGAACGTCCCATAATTACTTACAGATACCAGGACTAGGATACTACTACCCCTCTATCACCCACGGATCCAGCTGAGTTGTGTGACACATGGTGAAAGTAGCTCAGTTCTAATAAATAATAAATCTGTTACAGTGCTACCGGGCATCTTTGCTCCTGTGAATACCTAATACCTTCTTTTGGGTCCACACTCCTGACCCATATTCAGAAATCAGACGAACTCTTCTGAAGATAGTTCGGACTGAAGATAGCAGGGCACATTGTAGATACTCCCACAACTAGTTCGACTTGCACCAAACTTGATGTAGCTTCGATAACGAGCTTGGCTATACAATTTATACGAAATTTCGGTAACCCAGAGAAAAGAAAGTACTCAGTATCCAAGTAACTAACACCATTATATACCCTCACCATTGAGCAAAAGGAATAATTATTGCGATAAGTCAGGCGAGAATTGTTCAATCAACTTACATATAGAACTTTACTTTCAAACTAAATTTCTGTTAACTGAGCTCCAATTGAGAACAAAGGTTACCGTTAAGTTTAAGAAAAGAATAACATGAATTTCTCATAAGCTCTATCAGATAACTGTTTTAAAATTCCGAAATCTATTATTATCTCCTGTATAATTCACAGGACAGAACCTTAACCACTATAACACATAACTAGCCACAATGAAAACACAGAAACACTTTTTATATAATCACATATATACCTAAATACCTAACACAAAAGGTTATGTTCAAAACTGAGAGAAAAAATCTTTTTATATTTCCTAACAACAAAAATGTTTCCTTGAAGGAATAAGACTGGGCACCCATATATCTCTAAGTTGGCTCAACTATATTTATTTAGAGTATTTGCATCAGGACTTGAATAAGTACTAGAGCCTTTAACTCCGCTCTTCCTCAGATACCCTAAAAAGTATGCTCCTGGATTTGGGATCCTTAAAAACTACCAAAGGATTCATGTGCAAAAGTTACCATGTCCTGTTACTCTTGTTTAGGAATGACGAGCCAGGACGGTTTCACATTAACTCTTCCCGTCAACTTCAAACGACTGTACTTTAATCAATTTCTTGTCATAATTTTGTTTCCATTTTAGATTTTGTGAGCTAAATTGAACAAAGCCATTATTACAGTCTCGTATCAGAGCTCTACTATCCTAGGAATATTTTTTCCATTAACTCACTCACTTTTCTCTCACTCTTTCTCTTTCTCGCTTTTATGAAACATCAACTCAGAGGGAGTATAGTTTGTCTAAGAATGAGGCATCTTCCTTACTGTTTCTTCCAAAGATTTTCAGATCAACTCGTGTATCCTTATCTCTTCACCCGCTGCTTGTCTCTTTGGCCAAGGGGTGGGGTAAAATCTATAGCAAAGCATCTCACGCGGAACTGTTTCTAGATGACAGGTATGACCACGGGTTATTCTGAGTTTCTCTTCGAACACATTGACACATTCATGCAACAGGTCAAACAACTGGTTTCTCTGAGCTCCTGGCTTACTGTCTGCCTCTTCCACCTTTAATTACAATTGTGTTTTAATTCCAGAACCTACCGTAGTTTTCTGCAGTTACACTCTTGTCTTACTGTGATCCTTAGCAGCCAAACTGGAAACTTTGTCAATACTTTTCATGATTACCTTATTTTCACAACAACTCCATTTGAACTTTCATATCGATAGAAAAAGAGACCCTTCCCAGAGAAAAGTCAATCTGTTCGTCCATTTCTCATATAAAATTAAGACCTAGTAAGCAGTTAACGATAAATCCCACGACAGCTCTAAAGGTGCATAACTTTGCTACCTTCATAGTTTTGTCTCCAAATACATCTGTGTTATATCTATCAATTGAGCGAGAATTGCTCCACGGAATCTGCAACTGTGAATCAGAACTACTGGTATCTTAGTTCTCTCGGATACCTTCTTCAAAAAAAACCATTAGAGATCAAATTCACAGGGGTACCTGTGTCCAGAACAGTTGTTACTGGAACATCATCAGTGCTATCCATTATTGCTGATTTTGGTATTCATGTTTCTTCTTTGTTCCATTTATTTACATCAGAGCACAGCTTGTCACTTATAGCAGTTCTTTTGCTATACCTTAGCGTACTTACAACTCTGTTGCAGGCCCTATCCTGTCTGCGACCGACATTCTGAGGATACATGTCATCAAGTTTATTTTTCTGCTGATTATGAAACATATGATTACTGTGGTCTATGACCTCTGCAATTATCAGAATTTGGAATCTCCTATGTGTATTGTTCTGTTGCTACTGTTGGTTATTTCGCAAATAATTTTTGTTATTTGGAATACAACCAGGATTAAATTACCTCTCAGACCTCTTGTATTTGTTCCTATTATGGTAAGTTGTTTCTGTTGCTACTGACAGTATTTGATTTTGATAACCATTCTGGTAGCTGTTATGATTGGAATGCACAGTATTATGATCAATGGATTGTCCAGAGCCACGACCATGGCTTGCATTTTGTCCTGCTACCCGATGTGATCTCTGCCCTTGTCTTGACTTTACCTTTTCTTGGATCAAATGTATGGGATCTTACACTCTCATGATATCATCCAGGATAGACTCAGAAACATGTTTTAATTTCTGTCTAATTTTGGCTTGAGAATGCTAAGACTATCCTTATGAGACATTGTCTCGTACCAGTAATTCGTTGTACTGAAATACATTTCGAAATACTTCGTGAGACTTCCATTTTGAAAATAAAAGGTCTGGGGCTAAAATCATCCTTCAGCAGTTTCTCTTCAACGCCACGAGACAAGTATTTTGAAGGAAATGCCTTATCGAATTTTTCATAAGTTTGACACAAATGTGTAGCCTCTGTCGCCCATGAAGCCCCATCACCGTGTACGAATCCCCTCACGAATCTGTTTTTGTGGAACCCCGTCCACAAGAGCAGCTACTCTCCTCTGAATCTGCGAATGAAAACTTCTGGGTGGGTGGTTTTCTTGTCAGGGGAGTATACATGGACTTGCTTATGTTTAGCAATTTTTCTTCTTTAAGCACTGTTGCGCATTTTGATGTCGCTGATATTGTGCCATGAACACAGGACGAAATATTCCTATTTTGCTCACAAGAATAGTGATGATTATATTCCAAGATGTCATTCTATGTCTGAATCCTCTCTGCATCACATATTTCCTGTTGGTAACCCTGTGCTCTCTACAGGACGTCAGTTAACTCTTTGTTAACAATTTAACCTATTCTGGCATAACACCCATTCACTGTGATTAGTCAGCCCCCACTTGTTGTTTTAGTTCTAACAATTCTTGTTTAAGCATGTTCTCATTAGGATCTATGTCAATAGACAAGTTGCTAAATGCAGCGTATTCCTGCTCACAAACGCACAGGGACAAATCTGTCCTTCTTTGCCGTCGTTGATCCACATAGCTAAGCTGATAACTACTCCTTCTGTGCAGTAAAACTGTTCCTGGACATTTCGGTACTGCAATAGTGATAAATTAGTTATTCGTCAGGACAGCTTACTCATAGTTCCGGTCAAAGATTCCTGACTCTCCCTAATGTCATTTGCTTTTGTTAGTTGTTGAAAAATCTTAAGAGTTGCTTCTTAGGCCTTTCACAATTCTTAGATTCCACTTGCTAATTCCTAGCCAAAGTTTCCATTTTTGGGCTAATTCAGTGACATCAGTAAGCACTGAAAATATATCCTAATTGGTTGTCATATCTGATTGTTTTTTGGTTAAAATTTTAAATTGATACAAAATCTTGGCTGAAGAGTCGTGAACCTAGAATTTATTTTTCCATGTTGTACTGCTAATGAGTCCTTATCATAACACAAGTAATTAGCTTTAATAAGAAACTATTATCCCCAACTAATTGACATGACAATTTATGTCCTAACACACACCCAAAATATTACTAATAGACACTGAAAACAGAAAAGCTATTCTCACTTCCAAAGCATAAACTACTAGGACAGTCTCGTACTAGAGCTCTGCAGCCCACCACTGTTGTAAGAGACAGGAATTCTTCTTATGGCTCTAATTACTGCTAGAAGATCTGTAGCAACAATTCAGTACAACGGAGTTTTTAATTAACAGTAGAATATTTGGTGCAAGTGAAGTAGCTAGCTACGGAATTAAGCACGAAAGTTTTCTGACATGCTTTCGTGTTTTGGTGTGAAATTCGTATGTGACAGATAGGGACTCCGCTTCAGAGGTACTCATTCGTCCATCCAAAACTCACAAAATCATGTAGCAGAAATGGGCTGTATTGAGTAGAAATACAACAACGTAATACATTACAATCAGTCGTGTCACCCTGTGAACCAATGTATTGTGAAGAGGCTGAAAAGTAATAATTTTAGTACAACATATCATATAGTCAGTTCCACGTCGTTATCTGGATGAAAAGACTCTTTTAAAAATATATGTTTATGTAATAATACTTTTATTCCTAAATGCACAATTACCTAATAGTTAATCCAATCACCGCCATTATCGATTACAGCTTGGCACCTTTTTGGCAAGATGTTTACGAGATTTTCTCCATATTCTCACGGTGACGATTCAGTATCGTCCCGATTTTATATGGCAACTGTTTCAAATCATATATTGGCTTTCTTTTAGGCTTCATCTTAATATACAACTCCATCTTAATATACGACCAAACATTTTACATCGGATTTGCATTCGGAGACATTGCAGGCCAAGCCATCATGGACCCCCCATTGTCTTGTTTCCACGCTGTACAGAGAGGGCTGTGATGTTTCGGAACATTATCATTGTGAAGCACCCAGTTTGCCTCGTTCGAACCAGGTCGCTCCTTAACGAAGCTCAGAAGCCATCTTTGACAAATACTGAACATTTTTTCAGCTTTTAAATTGGCTTCAAATAGCCAAAACTGCAACCGAAAAAACAAAACATTCAACTCTGGCACTGCTTATCTATACACTCACACACACACTAAGGAACATTGAGTACAGATTCGAGACCACTGCCAGAGTTGTTGCTGCAGATCTTACATTTAAAATTATGGCCTACACTTCCTTGTGGTAGTGTAGGCGTACATGGAGATACTCTAATGGAGGAGATCGTAAATATCAAACATCCGCGCTTTTAACTGACGGAGGCATATACAAAACATACGTACACAACACAAGTATACAGCCGACAGAGTCAGAGATTACCGCTACAGCGGAACTGCAACGCTGTCAAAGAAGTTTTTCGTTGAATCCCTTGATTACTCCTAGGTCACCACATATCGAGCTGACTCTGTTGTTGAACTTATTATTGAGATTAATATGAAGTGGATGCGATGTTGGTTCACTTTCCTTTGCAATATTGAGTTCAATACGTCATAAGATTTTTGAAAGGCTGTTCCTCAATTTTTCTGAATTGCAAATCAGGGAACTAATTCCTTCAAACATATTCCATGTCGTAGTTCCGGATACGAATCGAGTAAAACTTTTGCGTTTACTTCTTCTGAAAATTTAACTCGGAGACTATTTGAATATTAAGCTCAGATTTCAGCGCACAGATGTTACTTAACTACTGTTGGGAAGAGGATGGCTCGTAGTGCAAGGCACCGTTCTGTCGTCGGCCAATAGTCCACAGCTCTCGTATCGTAATTTGAAATGAAACAGTTTTCTCCAAACCGTGATGCGAAGTGCAAGCAGTAAGTTGCCAGACCACTTTCCAAGTATTGTTCCGAGCCGTAAGTTCTTTTCAAGCAAGAATGAAAAAAGTCTATTGAGACTGGTTGTAAGTTTTAGCACACCTTTACTTTCTATTTCCGCAGAAATACGGTTATTACTATTCCTTTGCGCGGAAATTTTCTTTACTAATTAACTTTAATGCTAGACCACAATGTGGACAATCTCATAAAACAGCTTGCGGGGTATGGATGTAGATGTAGAAGTGGAGACAACCTTTCCTTTGCATACAACTATTATTACCCATTTTAGAACAGAATACAGATTCAAATACGTCTTACCCATGTCAAAGCTAACAAGAGAAGCCATTGCTTTCCTCTTCTCTTCGCCAATGTCAGAGAGTAAAGAAAGGACGCAGGGAAGAGGATACGGAGCACATTGCGCTCTTAAATAACGCACAGCAAACATCATCTCTGGCTCATATTCGTTAACAGTGTATTACAAAAGTATTCAAAAAACTTTACAGTATTATTGAAATATTGTAGGCAAATATAATTTATTGATGTTTTCTCTCTAAATGCATAATTAATGTAAGGAACGTAAACAAATCTCATAAAACGGCATTAATGAAGTTGACTTTTTTAACCTTAATCTACATAAAAAGCTGTCAGGTGTTCTGAGTATTCTAGTTGCCAACTTTTTCTCTTAGCAGCCAATGAGATTGGGTGTGAATTTATATCAACAAACGATTTTTAGCAGAGCTTCATTAATAATGTAAAACAAACATACTGTTTCGACAATGTCGTTGAGAACGTTCACATTAACGGTCGTCACAGCAGAGTTGAACTAACTAATAAATAATAGTCTTATAACAATTTGTTATGCCAAAGATGAGATAAAACATAATCACCTATTATGCGGGCAGTACATCTGACAGTCGACCACGATCATAAACAAACGAGAACTTATTCTGCCCAAGCGAAGAGGAGCGGTGCGGGGAATAAGACCCGCGTCCCTCTCGAAGGCTATGTCCGCGTTCTGTGCTTCACGAAAGCAGAACTGACATAACGATCATAGAGATCGCTGATTCCTTCTGTTGTAGTGAGGGTCGCATTGGACCAGGACTGGTCTCATCATTCATTAAAAAAAAGCAAATTGGAGTACAGAAACTATTTGATAGTGGTTACAGCACAATGGATTTTTGCAGTCAAGGCAGGCTGAATACCTGACTAGTGTGGCAGCACCGTAGTGCTTACGCCCGAGAAACGGGGATACTAAGTCGTAAGTTCCAAGTACTCCGCGGTGTTCTTGCAAGCGCAATATCCGCACGTTACATTTCTATACCCAGATGCCCGGCATAACAAAACAGTAAGCACTGGCTGGCGCTTTTGTTTAACAATAAAAGTCGCCTAACATCGCAGTGTGATATGCATGGGTCTACATTTTTTGTGAACAAACCAATGACTTCATTAATTATGATGTTTGATTCTTGCGCAAAGGTGTATTGTACTATGAAACCACTTCACATAGAGAGATCAATTTTCTCAGAGATTTTTTTGTGACAGAAGTTGTTACGTTTTTGTTAAGTTGGAGTTTCCTTGACTGCAGTAGCTCACGAAACCATACTCCAAAACACTCCCTCCCTAAAACTGCCGTGATATGATGTCCAAATAATATTTAAAAGCTTTTAGGTCTACCACTGAACGCAAAACAGCAGGTAGGTTTCGGGAGATTTGGGACGCGAAGTGTCTACGCATAGGTTATGCATTTCCCCTAAATCAGCAAGTCCACAGATCTGCCCTTACCAGCTAGCTCGCGCTCATTACACAGCACGGAGTAAACGGGTGCCAAGTAGTGGTGTTGGAAGGGGAGTGGAGGGCGATATCGGAAGATGTTACTGTTGCCAACCTTTATAAAAAGGGAGACAGGGATAATGTTGACAATTATAGACCTATTTCTATGCCATCGGTGTTTGCTAATGTTATCGACAGGGTTGTATATACAAGGTTAGTGGAGCATTTAAATTCACATAATTTGCTGTCAAATGTACAGTTTGGTTTTAGAAATGGCTTAACAACTGAAAATGCTATAGTCTCGTTTCTCTGTGAGGTTTTGGACGGATTAAATAAAAGGTGTTTTCTTTGATTTAACGAAGGCTTTTGACTGTGTTGACACCAGTTTGGAAGTGAAGGATCTTGTGTGTAATATTGAAATATTATCAAATAATGTAGTTCATGAAATACGTTCATGGCTTCTGGAAAATAATTTGATGCTAAATCACAGTAAGACTCAGTTTTTACACTTTGTAACCCACAATTCAACAAGAACTGATATTTTAATCAGACAGAATGGGCATATTATAAGCGAGACGGAACAGTTCAAGTTCCTAGGCGTTTGGATAGATAGCAAGCTGTTGTGGAAAGCCCATGTTCAGGGTCTTGTTCAGAAACTAAATGCCGCATTATTTACCATTAGAACAGTATCTGAAATAAGTGACATTTCAACACGAAAAGTAGTCTACTTCGCATATTTTCATACGCTTATGTCATATGGTATTATTTTTTGGGGTAATTCTTCTGATTCAAAAAGGGTATTTTTGGCTCAAAAACGGGCTGTTCGAGCTATGTGTGGCGTAAGTTCGAAAACCTCTTGTCGACCCCTATTCAATAGTCTGGGAATTTTGACATTGTCCTCACAGTATATATTTTCTTTAATGTCGTTTGTTGTTAGCAATATTAGCTTATTCCCAAGAGTTAGCAGCTTTCACTCAGTTAATACTAGACAGAAATAAAATCTGCTTGTGGAATACACTTCCTTGACTCTTGTGCAGAAAGGAGTGCAGTTTTCTGCTGCATCCATTTTCAATAAGTTAACACAAGAACTCAAAAATCTTTGCAGTAGCCCAAACACTTTTAAGTCTAAACTGAAGAGTTTCCTCATGGCTCACTCCTTCTATTCTGTCGAGGAGCTCCTGGAAGCGCTAAAAATTAAGCAAATTCCAGTGTTACATTCTTGATTTTCTTTATTTAAGCTAACGACTTGTTGCCTGATTATGTTTCTTATATTTCATTTTATCTGTTTCTACAACCTACAACCGAATATGTTTCTTATATTTCATTTTATCTGTTTCTACAATCGTGTTATAATTTCATGTATTGACTCGTTCCATGACCATGGAGACTTCTCCTTAATGTGGTCCCACGGAACAATAAATAAATAAATAAAACTGTTGCCAACTAGTCTATTGTGCTGCTGCTAACGTTAATTTTGCAGATGTAGCCTCCCTGCTTACTAATCTGTTTAATGGAATAATATGAGAGCGTATGTTTAATGAACTTGATGTTGGATGAGGCTCTCGTCTCCGAAGAAGATTCGAGCGCTTAGTGGAGACAATGGTACAAGTGGTTCTAACAGACGACCTATTCTACTCCTGCATTTTCTACGTATTTGGATTTTGTTTGACACTTAAAACAGTACCGTCACTCTCACAAAATACGAAATGAAAAGGGTAAAGGGTATCAAATGACTGAAAGAACACACAGTAAAACTGATCGAAATCATAGAGAAATTAATCAATACGGTCGCCAGACACGTCGCGCACTGTTTGTCCACTATCTGGTCAGCAATGCGGAGAGCTATGAATACGCAACTGTTTGGCTGTAACTGCAGCGACACATGGTGGACCCACGTTTGTGATAACGCAACACGCTACGAAATAACAACGAAAAAAGGACTATATTGACTTGTATCAGTAATACTGAGATATGTTAGTTTGGAAAAGATGTATTTAGACTCGTTATTGAAGGGTAGATAAGTGACTGCAGCTTACTGGCAGTAATTTACGTGACGTCAGATTAGCTTTTACTTACTTGCTCTAGTGTCCTGGCTATGGCAAGCTAAGTACTACTCTGAATTGATTCTAACCACTACGAAAATTTACTGGATCAACTAAGCATCTGCTAGCTTTAAACAGATTGACAACGCCGACATACGAAACAAGACACTGCGGCGGGGCGGGGTTTGAAATTGTCGTTCGCCGTTCTGGCAATAGTTCCACCTCCCTGAGTACGGCGTCAGTTCACCATCCCGTTTCTCTGCAAACGTAGGTACTATTACTACGTCAAAAAACAGCGTTGGTAAAACAACCCCTATACTAACGTTGCAAAGTCCGCGTAACTCTAGTAGCCAGCTATCCTGTAAATATCTTTTAATAATTTTCGCGCGGAAGGTGGTTGCTTCATTCCTTTAGTAAAATGTCAAAATTCAAATACAAGTCTTTTAATTTCCTTTAACTCAAATGAAAAAAAAGTCCAAATATACGTAACTAACAAGACCACTGTTCTCAGTTAACAGTTCATGCAGTCCAGACCACACGCAAATCAGCCAGAAATATACACAAGTCCGACCTGAATAATTACGCGATTTCACAGTTACAGTTCCGCTACTAATAGTGATTTTCGCTCTCTATTGTTTCCAGTGGATTTCTTTAACAGAAACTGCTCGCCAAGTATTCCATATATGAATACGAAACATGCCACGCGGAATGTACACACAGGCCGAAAGTTCACAGGCGGCTAACTCTCCAACAAAACAATTTCAAAGCTTCCAATTTCAAACAAACTATTCGAAAATGCAACTGCTTTCATGGCAACTCATTTTATACATAATGAAGACTGAAATGTTCAACATGACTTGCACGTCCAATAGCTGATTAGCGACTCCTGGATGCTTCTACCACAGAATATCTATCTAGCAGTGCGCAGGAACTGCTTAATTCTGATTGGCCAATCATTTTGGGTGGCCAATCAGAAGAATTGTTCCAGATCATTCTCGTGCCAAAACTGGCCTGCACCAAACACTATTCACAGATGCATTTTACGTCATTCCAACATGCAAATACTAATATGTAATTTAACAAAACCAAACGAAAAGAAAATTAATCTTGGAATAAATGTAGAAAATTATACTTTCAACTGTTTTTCTGGCTGCTTCCTTACAAAACCAAGTTCACTTAGACATATGTCATCAGCAATGTGGGTACAAATATCTTTCCCACACTACGTATTGTATTATAATGTGTTATATAAAATTAATCTTAAAACTTAATGTATGTCCCACATACACACTCTCACTCACTCTCATCTATTTCCACAACGATATATATCACAAATAATAATTTTGTTTGAATTTTATATTACAAAGTATAATAGTTAAAGTTTTTTACTCTTAATTTTTCGCCGAACTCTTAATTAAATAATTCTGCCTATTGAGAATTCTGGTTGTGTTTAAAAATGATACCAATAGATAAAGTATTATATTTCCTAACTGAATTTAATTCCCTAAGTGTCGGGTTTTGACTTTTTGACGATGATACTATGATAGTTAAAGGGTACAATCTTCTCCTGAATAAAAAAGGGTAGTGTACCGACTTTGAAAATGATAATATTTAATAAAGCTTATGTAGGTTCATAGGCGGCATGAATATACAGTCACTCGAAGTGACACAGAAACCGTATCTCACAGCTAGCATTAGCGACAGGTGTTAATGACTCATCGGTAAGACACAACTTGCTGTCTCTTTCACAGCCAACGGCTCAAATACTGCAGGCTGTACTGCATTGTAGTTTACTGCATTCATTGTTGTCGCGTAATAACTCGCGACGTCACAAGAGTACACAACCGCGCGGAATTAGCCGAGCAGTCTTAGGCGCTGCAGTCATGGACTGTGCGATTGATCCCGGCGGAGGTTCGAGTCCTCCCTCGGGCATGGGTGTGTGTGTTTGTCCTTAGGATAATTCTTGCTAAGTAAAGCTTAGGGACTGATGACCTTAGCAGTTAAGTCCCATAAGATTTCACACACATTTGAACACTTTTTTTGAACAACAGCACACAATTCTATTATTACAACAACCATAGACATGAAATATGTGAACATAATTTATTATCATGTTTGATTTGAAATTACCAGAATTACTTTAATTTTAAATTAGTTTGCTTTGTCGCCATCCAATTAGCAAGAAGGACTTCACCTCTTAATATTGTCGAGAATTACGGATAACTTACCGAGGCTTCATTGTTAATTACTTTTGATTAACCTTTTAGCAAACAACCAAAACTAACAATGCTTCTTAATGTTTTTCTTTCAGATATATAAACTACTGACTCGGATGTTCCATAACTGTGAAAGACTCTGCCCCTAAGTAGGTAAAAATGACTGAGGATAACGACAAAACCAGGTACCTAAAGTTTCCACGTACAACACTTATTGTTGCACTAAATGGCACTGATAATGTCACTAGGTAACGCCTCCGAACATTTCCAACACATACGAAAATAAAACTGGCTTGCAGTTCTTTGTGAATGTTAAGCCGCCGTCCTGGTTGTCGTCTAGAATGCTCCCAATGCTCACGTGATATTGCGGGCGGTACTTTGATGCGCAGTGAACAATTATGGGGCGGGATCTTGAGGTTACAGAACCCTCTTACGTCTAGCCACGGTCGTCATGGTCTTGCTGCCTCGCTAGTTGCAGTTGAACCTCACATAGGCCCTACAGTGCACTCCACTAGTGTGTGCTCAGCCTCAACCACGTTCGCCTCCGGCGCGCTCTGCACTCACGTCACCCTCGCGTCCAGAGACCGCGCTCTTGTAGAAGTCTTTCCTCTCTGTGTCAACGATACCTCTTTTCCTAACATTCCCTTACGGCATTAACCCAGAATATATCCACAATAATACAAAATAGTTTGTACAGGTTACAGCCCATATTAAATTTCTAATTAACACTTAGTATTTAAAGATTTACAGAATAAAACTAGTAAAACACACAGGGTGTTTCAAAAATGACCGGTATATTTGAAACGGCAATAAAAACTAAACTAGCAGCGATAGAAATACACCGTTTGTTGCAATATGCTTGGGACAACAGTACATTTTCAGGCGGACAAACTTTCGAAATTACAGTAGTTACAATTTTCAACAACAGATGGCGCTGCAAGTGATGTGAAAGATATAGAAGACAACGCAGTCTGTGGGTGCGCCATTCTGTACGTCGTCTTTCTGCTGTAAGCGTGTGCTGTTCACAACGTGCAAGTGTGCTGTGGACAACATGGTTTATTCCTTAGAACAGAGGATTTTTCTGGTGTTGGAATTCCACCGCCTAGAACACAGTGTTGTTGCAACAAGACGAAGTTTTAAACAGAGGTTTAATGTAACCAAAGGACCGAAAAGCGATACAATAAAGGATCTGTTTGAAAAATTTCAACGGACTGGGAACGTGACGGATGAACGTGCTGGAAAGTTAGGGCGACCGCTTATGGCAACCACAGAGGGCAACGCGCAGCTAGTGCAGCAGGTGATCCAGCAGCGGCCTCGGGTTTCCGTTCGCCGTGTTGCAGCTGCGGTCCAAATGACGCCAACGTCCACGTATCGTCTCATGCGCCAGACGTTACACCTCTATCCATACAAAATTCAAATGCGGCAACCCTTCAGCGCCGCTACCATTGCTGCACGAGAGACATTCGCTAACGATATAGTGCACAGGATTGATGACGGCGATATGCATGTGGGCAGCATTTGGTTTACTGACGAAGCTTATTTTTACCTGGACAGCTTCGTCAATAAACAGAACTGGCGCATATGGGGAACCGAAAAGCCCCATGTTGCAGTCCCATCGTCCCTACATCCTCAAAAAGTACCGGTCTGGACCGCCATTTCTTCCAAAGGAATCATTGGCCAATTTTTCAGATCCGAAACGATTACTGCATCACGCTATCTGGACATTCTTCGTGAATTTGTGTCGGTACAAACTGACTTAGACGACCCTGCGAACACCTCGTGGTTTATGCAAGATGGTGCCCGGCCACATCGCACGGCCGACGTCTTTAATTTCCTGAATGAATATTTCGATGATCGTGTGATTGCTTTGGGCTATCCGAAACAAACAGGAGGCGACGTGGATTGGCCTCCCTATTCGCCAGACATGAACCCCTGTGACTTCTTTCTGTGGGGACACTTGAAAGACCAGATGTACCGCCAGAGTCCAGAAACAATTGAACAGCTGAAGCAGTACATCTCATCTGCATGTGAAACCATTCCGCCAGACACGTTGTCAAAGGTTTCGGGTAATTTCATTCAGAGACTACGCCATATTATTGCTACGCATGGTGGATATGTGGAAAATATCGTACTATAGAGTTTCCCAGACCGCAGCGCCATCTGTTGTTGACAATTGTAACTACTGTAATTTCGAAAGTTTGTCTGCCTGAAAATGTACTGTTGTCCCAAGCATATTGCAACAAACTGTGTATTTCTATCGCTGCTCGTTTAGTTTGTATTGCCGTTTCAAATATACCGGTCATTTTTGAAACACCCTGTATTTACAGTAATCGTAATGGGCAAAACGTTTAGGCAGCACACCGGTATAATGGTGTCACAAAGAGATGCATCTCTTTACGATAGCTAATTACTACCATTAGTCACAAATTTATTTTCTAAAGCAGTTACATTGATGAAAAATGGCAGTGTAATAAAGTCACATTTCTTTTAATTGGCGAGGCCGTTAAACCCGAAACATGATATTTGTTCCGACTGGTGGAACGTTGTTTCGGATTACGTTCGTATAGAAATCAACTTGTAATTCGAGATGATATTATTCACACCTTAAACGTACAAACACTGGTGACATGAATTTATTTACCTTTTCACGAAGGTATTGGTTCAAATGGCTCTGAGCACTATGGGACTCAACTGCTGTGGTCATCAGTCCCCTAGAACTTAGAACTACTTAAACCTAACTAACCTAAGGACATCACACAGATCCATGCCCGAGGCAGGATTCGAACCTGCGACCGTAGCAGTCGCACGGTTCCGGACTGCGCGCCTAGAACCGCGAGACCACCGCGGCCGGCACGAAGGTATTAATGTGTGGTTCTACATTCTGAACACTGCTAATTTGAAGGTAAGCTTTTCAGTTGAAGTCTGCCGGTGAGCGTCTGTGTGTAGATTTCGTTGCCGTCATTGCAGAAAGAAGTTCCTCGCACAATTATGCAAGTTCAACCGTCGAAATAACTGTAGTATCACTTGATGTTCTAACTTTTACTTTTCAATTCCTAGGCCGGCCACCACGCTGCTTTTCATTGATTTGTAACGAGGTGCTCTCCAC
This sequence comes from Schistocerca gregaria, assembly GCF_023897955.1. NCBI lineage: Eukaryota > Metazoa > Arthropoda > Insecta > Orthoptera > Acrididae > Schistocerca > Schistocerca gregaria. Next base: position 887,617,786 of record NC_064922.1, read on the forward strand.
CTTACGACCTGTATTATAAATATATAAGCTTGCTTCTAACAAAGAACATCGTGAGTGCGTGGAAGCAAAACATTCGAGCTTCACTCATTGTCAATCATGATTGTCAACCGTGCAAAGACACTGGCTGCTGACGGTAATATGGGGCGGGACTTGAGGTATCCAAACTGCGAGCACAGTTTGAGGATACTGAGCGTGGTTGCACTGCTTACGCGACTTATAACTTATAATAGTGTTACACTGCTAGTCGTGTTGATACAAAGCAGAGCAATGGCAACGATAAAGAAAGTAAACATTGCATTATATTTCCATCAACAGCTGTCGAAAATCAAATGTCGTCGAAAAGGAACCCAAGGAACTTCGCAGAGGGAAAAAGAACTTTCAGCTGAAATATTAGCGTTAGACTGTGCAGACAATGTACATGTGGAGCACAATGATGACGATACGTGCTTAGGAAGTGAAAGTGATGCAGAAAAAGTTGTCTAATCATGTAGTTCACCCTCCTTGTCGGACAGGAAGTCACAAATCCAGTCTCCAGTAAAAATTGTAAAGGACATTTTTTTGCCGGCCGGAGTTGCCGAGCGGTTCTAGGCGCTACAGTCTGGTACCGCGCGACCGCTACGGTCGCAGGTTCGAATGCTGCCTCGGGCATGGATGTGTGTGATGTCCTTAGGTTAGTAAGGTTTAAGTAGTTCTAAGTTCTAGGGGACTGATGAACTCAGAAGTTAAGTCCCATAGTATGCAGAGCCATTTGAACCGTTTGAACATTTGTTGTCCAAGGAGCGGGTCGTAAACATAATTATGTAGATAGAAGACTATTAAGAAAAATATGAACAGATTTAGAATAAGTCCGCAGAAACGTGACTCTGTGGTGCATAAGAAAAACTGCGATGTATTAAGGGAGGAAAAGGCGCAATTGTAACGCCGGAAATGCATATCCTCCTATTTCCATCTATAGCACTGCAAATTATTTTCCTTAGTTACCTGAAGATGTAACATTTCTGTGTCTTTGTATATTGGAATTATTTTACTATTTGTATATACACCTCTGGAAATTGAAATAAGAACACCGTGAATTCATTGTCCCAGGGAGGGGAAACTTTATTGATACATTCCTGGTGTCAGATACATCACATGATCACACTGACAGAACCACAGGCACATAGGCACAGGCAACAGAGCATGCACAATGTCGCCACTAGTACAGTGTATATCCACCTTTCGCAGCAATGCAGGCTGCTATTCTCCCATGGAGACGATCGTAGAGATGCTGGATGTAGTCCTGTGGAACGGCTTGCCATGCCATTTCCACCTGACGCCTCAGCTGGACCAGCGTTCGTGCTGGACGTGCAGACCGCGTGAGACGACGCTTCATCCAGTCCCAAACATGCTCAATGGGGGACAGATCCGGATATCTTGCTGGCCAGGGTAGTTGACTTACACCTTCTAGAGCACGTTGGGTTGCACGGGATACATGCGGACGTGCATTGTCCTTTTGGAACAGCAAGTTCCCTTGCCGGTCTAGGAATGGTAGAACGATGTGTTCGATGACGGTTTGGATGTACCGTGCACTATTCAGTGTCCCCTCGACGATCACCAGAGGTGTACGGCCAGTGTAGGAGATCGCTCCCCACACCATGATGCCGGGTGTTGGCCCTGTGTGCCTCGGTCGTATGCAGTCCTGATTGTGGCGCTCACCTGCACGGCGCCAAACACGCATACGACCATCATTGGCACCAAGGCAGAAGCGACTCTCATCGCTGAAGACGACACGTCTCCATTCGTCCCTCCATACACGCCTGTCGCGACACCACTGGAGGCGGTCTGCACGACGTTGGGGCGTGAGCGGAAGACGGCCTAACGGTGTGCGGGACAGTAGCCCAGCTTCATGGATACGGTTGCGAATGGTCCTCGCCGATACCCCAGGAGCAACAGTGTCCCTAATTTGCTGGGAAGTGGCGGTGCGGTCCCCTATGGCACTGCGTAGGATCCTACGGTCTTGGCGTGCATCCGTGCGTCGCTGCGGTCAAAGTCCGTCAACTGCACATACGGTTCACGTCCACGCTGTCGCGGCATGCTACCAAAGACTGCGATGGAGCTCCGTATGCCACGGCAAACTGGCTGACACTGACGGCGGCGGTGCACAAATGCTGCGCAGCTAGCGCCATTCGACGGCCAACACCGCGGTTCCTGGTGTGTCCGCTGTGCCGTGCTTGTGATCATTGCTTGTACAGCCTTCTCGCAGTGTCCGGAGCAAGAATGGTGGGTCTGACACACCGGTGTCTATGTGTTCTTTTTTCCATTTCCAGGAGTGTAGTACGGAAGTAACATAGTTAAAGCTATGCTATCCAGGAGTGTATATGCATTTATGTCGATGTGTAATTCGTTTGTTTTGTAAATACTATTTGTATTTTACTCTCGGTCTTGCCTAGGGAAAACTATGCTATCGAACGAATGGATCGATAAGTCGTGTGGAGAACCAAAGTGTCGCGCGCAGCGTAGGCAGAGAGGAAGTCTGGCTGGGGTAGTGCAGTGGGGTAGGTGTGTTGTGTAACGCTCCCGGGAGTTGCCGCGCTTTCGGGGTTTGGCAGCATGTAATTGCGCTCGATTTGCTATGATAGTTTCTGACACGGTGTCGCGGACGGGAAGCGTTAGCTGGCACATATCAAGAGCCCGTTTCGGTTGGAGACCGTGTCGAAAAGAAGGCGCGCCAACATCCAGCTTCTGCAACAGCGACGGCCGACAATAAGTGACTGTCGCCACCTCCTCGATCGACGGCTTCAAACCTTCAATCAACCAACAAGGAAGACTGGAACCACGTAAAGTTTTGGAACTGTATGGCAGGCCTTAGATTTTAAAAGTGTTGCATCACAAAATTACAGCAACTTAGCATGAACCTTTGTTGCTCATTGTCCCAATTGCATTACCAAGCAGAGTCCATTCCTTTTCCGAAATGAAACAGAGTGTCGCTGAAATTCAGACGCCAGAATTTAAGTAATGTCATTCCATTTCACTGCTTTAATTTCAAAGTTCAGTTAAAGTATTCATATCTGGCTACAATATTTAGATTAGACAAGCACAAATTAAGAGTGCGAGTTTCGTTACCATATTTTAGCTTACCTGTGACTGCAGCTCAGCTTGCTACGTACTAAATTTTACTATTGTTAATTGTTCAGAATAATTTAATTCAAGTCCAAAGTTAAATCTCTTGTTTCTAAATTGGGTAGATTCAAGTAGCTTTTGAAATGATTGTTGAGGTAGCCCAAGACTAACCGTATTTTACTGAATTTCGATGTGCTTTACAAACAAAGCTCACTATTAATTTCAGTCACTAAATTAATTTTCAATTTTACGGTTTTATTAATTCTTTGGCTAAATTAAGTCAGAGTAGCGAAATTTATTACTTCTGGCAAACATTCAGTTTTCACACTACAAGTGCAGTTGCCACGCTTCTAGTGCTAATTATATGTGCAATAACCTTTCTTTTTCAGTTACTATAGTAATTGTCCATAGGACTGGCGACCGTAATTTTCCCCAAATCTCAAATATCTAATTACCGCCAGTTAATTGTTAACGTAACGGCCGCACATTTACTTTCTTTATTAACTTTACCCCTTTTCAAAATTAATTTCCACCAGTTTCATTTGCATTTTTCCTTTCATTTAGATGTAACACTTTCCTCCCTCTTTACCGACAGATAAACTTCGGTGACGATTGCTTTTCCCAAATAACCATTAGGTACACGCGGTTTAATTTTTCACTGTCATTAAGGTCGATAAATGAGGGAGAGGTTACACACTTCTTACAAAAACTGATGTTAGCGCATTTCAAGGATGCTCGATGCCACTTACAGTATGTGCATAATAATGATCTACGTTATTAACAACAAATTGCGTGCGACATAGCGTACAACGATTTCAATTGAATCCCTTGGTAGTTGCATAACTTCACACACTGCTACTTAACTGGGAAACGTAAGATAACGAAATTTCAAACACTGCCAACTTGACGATGCACAGCAAACTGCGAAATCGGCCCGAAAATTTGTGGATGAGATAAACAAGCTTATCCCGTCGTTTAGTAAGGAACTTGTTTTCAACTGCAACCAATCGAGGCATGAACAGGCTGTGCAATGAAAGGAACCCTGGAAATAAGAGGTACCAAGAGAAATGTAACAATTTTGACGATACAGCCGTCAAGAAGACACCTTATAAACTGTGGGAGCGGAGGCAGCCGGGAGCGCGAAGTTAGTTACGCTTTTGTGTGACACTTGTCGGCGCGCGATCTCACGTTTCACAGATAAGAGGGGGTGGTAGCAAGCCACGTGGCGGCTGAGCGTGGTCGCCCAAAGCGGCAACAGCATTGCAGTTCGTCCGCTGGATGTCGGTGCTCTTTGAACTCTGCTCTTTGAGCGGACACCGTATATGAGAAACTCTGATGCTAGCTGACGACTAACTCACTCTGAAAGGACGTGGGCGGTATTCACAGTGCTCGAAAGCCGTTGGGGAGAAAAAAATGTTGGAAAGCGGCGCCATGAGAGACTAAAGGATCCTTATGACGACTGAAAAAGCAGATGTGTTGTAGTAAAATGTGAACTCAGTGAGCTATTCCAAGGCAGCACCACAGAAATAAGGGGAAAATTATATCAAATGCGAGTGTACCACTCTAAGTGCACCCTCGGTGTGATGAATAGTTGTAACTTATTCTGTGTTCAACAGCTAACAATTTGTATGAAATTGAAAAATTGTGATTCGGTGAAAATTATACCGATTCTCATAAACTGTCAATGGATAGGCCTCGTAGAAACCTGTCAGAGAACTAAACCAAATTTGTGATAAATATATTCAAATTGTATGCCAGAGTGTGTGCTCAGCTGCGAAAAAATAGGCAAATGGGCAGCGAGTTCATTCTCTCGTGAAAATATTGGGATTTTTCTAAGCTCAGAGTTCTACTACATTTAGTAATACTTTCGAGCAGTGAACATTGAGTATTTTTATGTCAGGGGACAATTCCGTACTGCGAAATTTTACCGACGACCTAGAGCGGGATTCGAACTTGTGATTTTTTACCGTCATCTGAGAATTTGATTCTGAACCAAGTTGGACTTAAAATTTTTCAAGGCTTTGGAGCAAGTGGAGACGTAGCTGAGGTAGCGCCTGGTTATTTACGTTCTCGTGCAGGAAAAGCGTTTATCCCTGGAAGTTGATTAAACCTTTTGCTACGGGTTACAACGAAAATAAATCTGACCATTTTACGAAATGCAAAGCGTTTTGAGTTGACAGAGAGGTGGTGCAGTGGTCAGCAGAAGCACTCGGAAGGACGGCAGTTCAAACCAGCTTCCGGTAGTCCAGATTTCAGATTTATTCAATTAATTACTTCAATTTTACCTTTACGTTTTCAGGTTACTTCGTGCACATACAAATTAGTGGACTTTGCAGTACAGTCGCCAGATCAACTAACATCAATGCCTTTAACACATTCGTATGCGATCTTGCCGATTGTTAATCTGGATGGAAATTTGGCTTGAAAGTTATTTATTGTGCTGCGACAATTTGTAGGTGCTTTGCCCCTACCATTCTTTTTCGTGTGAGTGACATTGCAAGAGCGATATATTTATGTCAGAGCAACCAATAGTGGCAAAATGGACGATAGAGTACTACAACTATGGTGTGAGAACCGCTTTTGGCCAATAGCTAGTCAAAATAATTTGTTTTTGCTTGATTCCTGGTCTCCGCATAGAAATAACACTCCTTTAGAGCAAATTCTCCCTCCTGGAAAGTGTGTGACATTGCAGTTCACATCTCCTGGAACCACTGGACAAATTCTGTCTCTGGATGTTTGCTTTTCAGAACTAATAAACATATTATAGAACTGTCTGCAGCTACGCCTTACAGGATAGTCAGTTTCACGATAAGCTCCAAGACAGATTGTATTGCTTTTGGTTGCTTGCCATCTCATTCCATCAGCTCTCATCACCCCGTTACATCAATATGATTCAAAAAGCGTTCTTTAAGAGTGTTTACGTAGCTTAATGTCCTGCTCAGTTTGTAACTCCCAAGGATTTCGCATTGAATCTCGGTAGTGCAAGCCCTTGTGTTCACTGTGGCACACAATTTTTCATTAGGTGTTCATGGTGCAAGTTAATGGTTTGTTTTGAAAATTTCTTTAATGTGCACGATGTCCATTTTGTGAAATGTAAAACACATATCTCATAGAAGGTTGATCCCTGCGCCTCTCGAACACTCATTTTTTGTCACTCTTCTGAGGCACGTGGTGAGTTATTAGAAACTAATATTTTTCTTGTCCTAATTGTTAAAACAACGCTTTCAATTGAGCCTTACTAAAGGTTGAACTTGGGACCCCGCGCTCAAGAGGTTCCGTGTAAGGGTCCAGCGAACCTAACACAAGGCTGCTTCTTCTTTTTAAGGCTGCAGTTGTTAGATAACTAGGGGCCGCCATCTCATAAATTTTGTGCCGGCCGAAGTGCTCCAGCCAGTTCTCATAGCGGTCATTGATGGCCCACACCACGTAGCGAAGTTCAACTGCACAGCTGTTGCCCACGCAGCAACACCTGAAGGTGGGGTTGCGTGGAGATTTTTTGTCCTTCTTTGAATGAGATGCATTTGTGATTAAATCTGTAAATTATAATACATGACAATTCGAAATGAAAATTAAAAAAATTTTAGTCTTTAAAAATGGTTCAAATGGCTCTGAGCACTGTGGGACTTAACATCTGAGGTCATCAGTCCCCTAGAACTTAGAACTACTTAAACCTAACTAACCTAAGGACATATCACACATCCATGGCCGAGGCAGGATTCGAACCTGCGACCGTAGCAGTCGCGCGGTTCCAGACTGAGCGCCTAGAATCGCTAGACCACCGCGGCCGGCTTTAGTTTTTAAGAACAGCAGAATGAGATAGTATAAATTAATGTTACAGTTTTCCCTCCTCCGGCTGTGCTTAAGGACTTGGTCTCGGAACGTCATCGAGACCGACGTGTCTGGGCAGCGCATCCCATTGTTAGTTTGTTACACGAGATCATTCACGTCTCGGATGTCACGAACCGACAGATCTCTCGCATAACTATTCTAACATCTAATTGTTGTTTTCTAACATCTAATTGTTGTTTTATCTTGTATGTGTGTTAATTAATTAGATTCCTTATGATACAGTTTTTATAATGTTAATGTAAACCAAGTAGCGGTTTTACGTGGCGCCTGCTGAAATATCTGGGCCACGCAGGATCAGCCGAGCGGTCTATGGCGTTGCAGTCATGGACTGTGCGGCTGATCCCGGCGGAGGTTCGAGTTCTCCCTCGGGCAGGGGTGTGTGTGTTTGTCCTTAGGATAATTTTGGTTAAGTAAAGCTTAGGAACTGATGACCTCAGCAGTTACGTCCCATAAGATTTCACACATATTTGAACTTTTTTTAAAAACATATCTGACCACGAACTATCGTACTACAGATTCACAGGTTTGTATTCTAATTTGTCGTGTGATACTGATTAATTATTTAATGTCAGGTAAGTGTTATGCACATGTTATTCTTCTTTACTCGTTGTGCTGGAATCGTCTTCTGAACCAATCCATTCGTCTCTCTGTCCACTAACTCCATGTCGATATGTTTTCATTTCTTTATGGATAATGTGTTCCATTTTGCAGATTTGACCTGTGTATTAGTTTAATAGTTCGCATTTGTCTGCAATCCTCCGTGTTTCTCGTAACGTCTCTGTAGAAATTCCTGACATGTTTTATGCCAGTGGCTGTACCACTCATAGTACAGAGCCACATGTTCAGGGGATCTATATTCCCCACTTTGACAGTCACCAACGTAGTAAGCTAAACGCATTGCAGATGCGCTGGATAATTATTACTTCACAGTGCATCACATTTTTAATTAAGATAGTGACCCTTGAGCGTCGAGATGATGGCAAATTTCCTTTACAACCACATTTTACGCATCTTCTCATTCCTTGGAACACTCAAAAACAACTTTTCAGGAGTTTTTATAGATGTATTTGTACAGCATGGTATTATACACCGTTTGTAACCAATTTTCCGAAACATTAGCATTATGACAGTACGAGCAGTGAACTAGCCAGTGACCTCACAGGCATCACATGACTCGAATGGAGCGTTTCATCGGGCTTTCAAATTATTTGAATTTCATTTCCGTTATTATAACAGAATAGTGCAATTAAAGAAGAAAAAAGCATGTTAGCAGCATAAAATGACATAATTAATCATTTAAGACAATTTCCAAAAATCAGTCAAATACCCTTTAGATCTGTGTGATTTATCGTATAACCGAAATTAAAGGATTAATTTTCGTACCTATGTGGATGACTCCACACTTTTCATGGTTTAGAGTCAATTGGTGCATTTCGCACTATTAAGATATCTTGTCTAAATCATTTTGCAGCTCGGTTTGATCTTCTGAGGCCTTTACAAGACGGTGAATGACAGTATCACTTGCAAACAATCTAGGCGGAGTGCTCGGACTGTCTCCTAATCTATTTATGCAGATCAGGAGCAGCAGAGGGCCTATAAGACTTCCTTGGGAGGCGCCAGATATGACATCTGTTTTATTTGATGGCTTTCCGTTAGTTATTACGAACTGTGACCTTTGTGACAGGAAGACAGGAATGAAGTCGCTCAATTGATTACAGATCGTTTCCCAGGAATGGTGTCAAAAGCCTTCTGGACATATATAAATATCAGATCCCCATGAAGCATGGACCTTGCCGTTGGTGGGGACGCTTGCGTGCCTCAGCGATACAGATAGCCATACCGTAGGTGCAACCACAACGTAGGGGTATATGTTGAGAGGCCAGACAAACGTGTGGTTCCTGAAGAGGGGCAGCAGCATTTTCAGTAGTTGCAGGGCCAACAGTCTGGATGATTGACTGATCTGGCCTTGTAACAATAACCAGGACGGCCTTACTGTGCTGGTACTGCGTACGGCTGAAAGCAAGGGCAAACTACGGGCGTAATTTTTCCCGAGGGCATGCAGCTTTACTGTATGATTAAATGATGATGGCGTCCTCTTGGGTAAAATATTCCGGAGGTAAAATAGTCCCCCATTCTGATCTCCGGGCGGGGACTATTCAAGAGGATGTCGTTATCAGGAGAAAGAAAACTGGCGTTCTACGGATCGGAGCGTGGAATGTCAGAACCCTTAATCGGGCAGGTAGGTTAGAAAATTTAAAAAGAGAAATGGATAGGTTAAAGTTAGATATAGTGAGAATTAGTGAAGTTCGATCGCAGGAGGAGCAAGACTTTTGGTCAGGTGAATACAGGGTTATAAATACAAAATCAAATAGGGGTAATGCAGGAGTAGCTTTAATAATGAATAGGAAAATAGGAATGCGGGTAAGCTACTACAAACAGCATAGTGAACGCATTATTGTGGCCAAGATAGATACGAAGCCCACACCTACTACAGTAGTACAAGTTTATATGCCAACTAGCTCTGCAGACGACGAAGAAATTGAAGAAACTTATGATGAAATAAAAGAAATTATTCAGATTGTGAAGGGTGACGAAAATTTAATAGTCATGGGTGACTGGAATTCGGTAGTAGGGAAAGGGAGAGAAGGAAACGTAGTAGGTGAATATGGACTGGGGCAAAGAAATGAAAGAGGAAGCCGCCTGGTAGAATTTTGCACAGAGCACAACTTAATCATAGCCAACACTTGTTTTAAGAATCATAAAAGAAGGCTGTATACATGGAAGAAGCCTGGAGATACTGACAGGTTTCAGATAGATTATATAATGGTAAGACAGAGATTTAGGAACCAGGTTATAAATTGTAAGACATTTCCAGGGGCAGATGTGGACTCTGACCACAATCTATTGGTTATGACCTGTAGATTAAAACTGAAGAAACTGCAAAAAGGTGGGCATTTAAGGAGATGGGACCTGGATAAACGAAAAGAACCAGAGGTTATACAGAGTTTCAGGGAGAGCATAAGGGAACAATTGATAGGAATGGGGGAAAGAAATACAGTAGAAGAAGAATACGTAGCTTTGAGGGATGAAGTAGTGAAGGCAGCAGAGGACCAAGTAAGTAAAAAGACAAGGGCTAGTAGAAATCCTTGGGTAACAGAAGAAATATTGAATTTAATTGATAAAAGAAGAAAATACAAAAATGCAGCAAATGAAGTAGGCAAAGAAGAAAACAAACGTATCAAAAATGAGATCGACAGGAAGTGCAAAATGGGTAAGCAGGCATGGCTAGAGGAGAAATGTAAGTCTGTAGAGGGTTATTTCACTAGGGGTAAGACAGATACTGCCTACAGGACAATTAAAGAGACCTTTGAAGATAAGAGAACCACTTGTATGAACATCAAGAGCTTAGATGGAAAGGAGTATATAGAGGGTCAATACAAGGGCGATGTACTTGAGGACAATATAATGGAAATGGAAGAGGATGTAGATGAAGACGAATTGGGAGATATGAAACTGCGTGAAGAGCTTGACAGAACACTGAAAGACCTGAGTCGAAACAAGGCCCCCGGAGTAGACAACATTCCATTGGAACTACTGACGGCCTTGGAAGAGCCAGTCCTGACAAAACTCTACCATCTAGTGAGCAAGATGTATGAGGCAGGCGAAATACCGTCAGACTTCAAGAAGAATATAATAATTCAAATCACAAAGAAAGCAGGTGTTGACAGATGTGAAAATTACCGAACTATCAGTTTAATGAGTCACAGCTGCAAAACACTAACGCGAATTCTTTACAGACGAATGGAAAAACTAGTAGAAGTCGACCTCGGGGAAGATCAGTTTGGATTCCGTAGAAATGTTGGAATACGTGAGGCAGTATTGACCTTACGGCTTATCTTAGAAGCTAGATTAACGAAGGGCAAACCTACGTTTCTAGCATTTGTAGACTTAGAGAAAGCTTTTGACAATGTTGACTGGAATACTCTCTTTCAAATTCTGAAGGTGACAGTGGTAAAATACAGGGAGCGAAAGGCTATTTACAACTTGTACAGAAACCAGATTGCAGTTATTAGAGTCGAGGGACATGAAAGGGAGGCAGTGGTTGGGAAGGTAGTGAGACAGGGTTGTAGTCTCTCCCCGATCTTATTCAATCTGTATATTGAACAAACAGTGAAGGAAACAAAAGAAAAATTCGGAGTAGGTATTAAAATCCATGGAGAAGAAATAAAAACCTTGAGGTTCGCCGATGACATCGTAATTCTGTCAGACAGCAAAGGACTTGGAAGAGCAGTTGAACAGAATGGATAGTGTCTTGAAAGGAGGATATAAGATGAACTTCAACAAAAGCAAAACGAGGATAATGGAATGTAGTCGAATTAAGATTGGTGATGCTGAGGGAATTAGATTAGGAAACGAGAAACTTAAAGTAGTAAAGGAGTTTTGCTATTTGGGCAGCAAAATAACTGATGATGGTCGAAGTAGAGAGGACATAAAATGTAGACTGGCAATGGCAAGGAAAGCGTTTCTCAAGAAGAGAAATTTGTTAACATCGAGTATAGATTTAATTGTCAGGAAGTCATTTCTGAAAGTATTTGTATGGAGTGTAGCCATGTATGGAAGTGAATCATGGACGATAAATAGTTTGGACAAGAAGAGAATAGAAGCTTTCGAAATGTGGTGCTACAGAAGAATGCTGAAGATTAGATGCGTAGATCACATAACTAATGAGGAAGTATTGAATTGGATTGGGGAGAAGAGAAGTTTGTGGCACAACTTGACCTGAAGAAGGGATCGGTTGGCAGGACATGTTCTGAGGCATCAAGGGATCACCAATTTAGTATTGGAGGGCAGCGTGGAGGGTAAAAATCGTAGAGTGAGACCAAGAGATGAATACACTAAGCAGATTCAGGAGGATGTAGGTTGCAGTAGGTACTGGAAGATGAAGATGCTTGAACAGGATAGAGTAGCATGGAGAGCTGCATCAAACCAGTCTCAGGACTGAAGACCACAACAACAACAACAACAACAACAACATGGTATCCCTTGTCGATAACATTCATTACGTAGTGGGAATTAAGAGTTAGTTTTGTTTCACAAGAAAGGTATTTTCTGAATTCGTGTTTTTCTGTTTGGCAATACATTGTTTTCCTTGAGGTTATTCAGAATGTTCGAATACAGTAGACGTTCCAAAATCCTACTGAAAATCTATGTAAGCGATATGGTTCTTTAATTCGGCGGATTACTGCTGTTACATTTCATGTGTATTCTCGTGACGTTCGCAACTCTTTAGTCTTTGGGTACGGATCTTTCGGGTCTGTCTGTTAAAAATGTTCTAAGTACTAGGTGCCTATTAAAAATAGTAGTATTACTTTATTAAAAGCAAAGTTTTACATTAATTCTGAATTAAATTATAGGAAATCGTGCTTCGTCTTCTTCCTCATTCCTCTTCCACAAAATAAACATGAGTTGAGTCTTCTGTCGCTTTGTCTGCTATTAAAATGGTGACATTTTGGTGACCAACTCAACAATCTACAATAAACGAATAAAATCAGAATTTACTTACTAGTACTACCGACAACAAGGTTGCGAAACTACCTTCTCAACGAACAACAAAATGGTTCAAATGGCTCTGTGCACCATGGGACTTAATTTCTGAGGTCATCAGTCCCATAGAACGTAGAACTACTTAAACCTAACTAACCTAAATAGATCACACACATCCATACCCGAGGTATGATTCGAACCTGCGACCGTAGTGGTCGCACCTTACCAGACAGTAGCGCCTAGAACCGCTCGGTCAATCCGGCCGGCTACGAACAATAGTGCCACAACGTTAAATGAAACACATTACTGAAAGAGAACGAGGAACCGGCAGCGGATGTTGCCAGGCCAGAAACCGTTATAGCGACGAGTGGAGCAGGCGGCAACAGCAACCCGCACAACGTACAACACGGCGATGGTACTCTAGTCCGCGCTAGTTTGAAATTCAAACCAGCCAACTTGCTTGCAGACCAACAGAGGGCGTCGCCAAGGCCGGACCAGCGGCAGTGCTGATCAGCTCGCACAGGCGGAACTATTCCCGCTTCCATGGAAACTAAGTTTGAGCTAGTCAAACAGAGGTGTTACTCCACGAGACGACTATTTAGGCCCTCGCCGCGACGGCAGCCATCCGTTCCAGCGTAGACACTCTTCGCTGTTATTGTGAAGTGGGCCTGGCCAAACAGGACGCCACCGAGAGGGGACGATTTGATATTCTATTTTCCTACAGCTCCTAAACTTGAGAATTGTCGGACTTAGTGCCAGTATTAGCAAATTAGTTCCCACAGACTTTAAAGGGCTTCAAACTGTGATTATCTCCTTGTGGAACTCAGATTATTTATGCATGCACTTACTAAAGTAAGTTTTTATTTTTTTCTTCAGACGTTTATTACTGTGTTCATCCGAAATCTATTAGTTTATTCCTTGAGTTATAAATAAAGTTGTTAAATTCTTATACCCGGCGAAAGTTTCGTGCGATGCAAGCGAGTGAACGGACATATAAAAAAGAAACCAAAATAAAATACGCTCAGGCCAGCTCTGGATTAATCAAATACGAATTATTAGCAGTTGCCAGAAGGCTTACAAAGAGACACCGATATACTTAAAAAAAGGCTGGATAATCCATAGAACCAGTAGCCAGCTCCAGTCGCCAGATCTGGACGTGTACTCTGCCTGACTCCTTGCCTAATTTCCGACAGCAGTGTGCGGTATTATAAAATTCCAGAAAAAATTAATTGAATCGTACACATAACACTATTACGCAAAACTAACAGGGCGAACCCGTTCATGAACTCTCAAGTCGCAAAAATATCTAAGGATTAAAACATTAACAAAACCGTCTTAACTAATACGACCATTAGGGACATTAACCCGCGGAAACGACTCACCAAAATTAATGAGACTATAATTTTGACATTGGATAGGAACAAAAGGAAGTTCCAAAACACCCAGAAAATTTGATAAACTGCGTATTATGACTTTAGGAAGATACAATGTAAGTCAATCAGTTTGTTAGGGTCTAAACTACCCAGCAAAATTATTGAAATAACAGATTTGGACCGTAGGAAAATACAATTTGAAGTTAATGTGTTTAATCTCCAAAGCGCAGAACAGGCCTCAATTAATCCCAAGTTCCCAGGTCTCTAATGTAATCGAAAGCAATACAGTGCCAGGCACTTAATGGAACTAGGAAGTGAAATTCTGTCAACATAACGAACTTTTCATTGAGTTCCGTTACACCCCAGTCCTTCCTGAACTATAATATGTACGAATTTTGTGTATTTGTTGTACGTTAATAGGAAACAAAAAGTATTTTCTAAACAATGCCAAGTCCCTTTCTGCCTGCTGTCACTTGAGCTCTGTTTATCCAGGCTTCAGCTGACTTTCTTTGTCTTTCCTCTATTCTTCGACAACTGCCTTGCATGTTACTTAGGCAAGTGCAAAGCGAATGTAACTAGCAGCTGAACATAAGTGCAGCATTCTTTTTTCGTTTACTCGTCATAGTGATTTGTAATAGCTCTACATTTTAGGAAGTAACCTTATTGAGCTTAAAGTTACATTTTGTTCTGTGCAGATGGTAAATATGGGCAGGATAATCAAGTTTAATACTAGGAATAAGTTTAAAACTAACAGAGAACCCCTGTCATTCTCTCTGTTCCAAGAGCCCCGAGTCATCAGAGCTAGTGTAGCTGGTGATGTATGTTGACACAACCGTACCGTGAAATTTTCAATATCAAATGTTAGAAAATGTATCTATAGACACTAAGCTGGCAAAAAATTGGCTTGCTTAATGTATCTACGGGAGAAGTGAAAATACCAACGAAAATTTCAATAAATGGGTGTGGGAACGCTTGCCTCAGACCTTTAAAAAGTGGTGTCATGGATGGATCGTTGTTTCGATGATGAGTCACTCAGCGTGCCGAAAGTTTTCAACGATATGGGCATAGAACTTGGGATGAAAATCAAGAAGAAGATAAATTTAACTTTAGTTCATATCTATGGTCAGAAATTTTTTGTCGCCAGACTACCAGTTTCGGTCTATAGCGACCGTCTTCAGATCTGTTTTGTAAAAATATTTCCTAATACGCTGGAGACACTTTTTTATAAAACTGATCTGAAGGTGGTCACTATATACCGAAACCGGTAGTCTGATGACAAAACATTTTTATTCATAGACGTGAAGTAAAGGAAATTATTTCATGTACGGGTCACTGATTAATTCGCCACCATGTTGCAGCTCGTGAATGAAGGACGAGCTTCTGTCAGTTGACCAGGTGAGGGCGCGGGAGACTGAGAAAAGTGCTCTACAAATAACGAGAGGCCAGAATTCGAAACAGGCCTCCAAACAAAAGCTGGAGGATACAGAAACCAACAATAATGAGCTATGGACCTGACGAATTTTAATTTGGAATGGAGATTAAAAAGATTGTATCAAAAATCTTTAAATGAATAGTTCCGGAAGTATGAAATTTTTATCTTTAGGTAGAGATTTCTATGAAACTGATATGTTTTTCAATGAAACTTGGTTCAGAGATTAATTACATCACTTTCATAAAAAGTTTAGTAGAACTATGGCAATTAAATACAAGCTTTGACGAATATTTAGATATTTCTTTTTGTTAATGCAATTTTTTTAGGCTACGTACGTTTTTATGAAATTTGTACTGCGATAACAACGCTACTATCAGATAAATAATACACTTAGAAGAAAATATGACAACTTATGCATGATCCAGAGTTGCTTGATTTGAACATACAGCTTTTGAGAAAAGTGTGCCAACGTTAGTGTGGTTAACCATAGGAAATTTTCGCTCACGACCGGGTATCCTTATTAAAATATCAGAAACAGTTGGTGCAGGAATTGACGAAGCTTGACAGCCCAGATAAAACTGGCCAGGAGAAGTGTCAACAAGCAGAACGTAGAAACATCGGAATGAAACGTTCAGAAAGGGTCTCACTAACTTTAATTCCTCGGATTGGATTTTGTCAAGCATGGGGTGGTGCGATTTAGAGAAAGCAAGGAAAAACTAAATCTGCATAACTAGACAGGGCTCAAAACCAAGGTGCACTATTCTGTCCTCGCGGACACGGTCGCTGTGCAATACTGCCTGTAGCGAACAAGCCGTACTCCAGACACACATTTACCCACTTCATATTGCGTTCGCTACTCTGTATCTGACCAGTTGCCATCTACCTGAGATTCACTGCTAGCCGCGATAGCCAACTCCTATCGCTCCGTATTAACAACAATAACAAAACCACTCTTCTCAGTATGTGGCTGGAGTCGCCGACTCCTCTGGCTACCGGGAGAAGACACTAACCAACCTCCAGGGAGGCGATGTCCATTATAGCTCGGCCACGCCCCCGTAGAGCATTGATTCCTGACTGTGCTGCTCCACTGCACGACGGGGCCCAGCCTATTCCTTTCTCTGCCTCGTGATGACTGGGTGTTGTGTGATGTCCTTAGGTTAGTTAGGTTTAAGTAGTTCTAAGTTCTATGGGACTGATGATCGTAGATGTGAAGTCCCATAGTGCTCAGAACCATTTGAACTAGCCTATTCCGCATTGACTGCTGGGCACCAAACAACTTCCTTTACTTCAGCTTCTTCCAGAGTTTTCTAAAATATGAATATTTCTGCAGAATAGCACGCACTCTGGCAAAACCACGTGAGCGAGAGGAGCACTGTCCGTGGCCAACTAGGCTGGCGAAGAAGAACAATGAACCATACATTTCCAATTCACGGCGCGGTGCGAAAGACATTCGTAGCAGTGTCACACTCTTAAAAAACCTCAGGTTTTATGGAACTCAAGGCTATGCACACAGCTGGTTTGAATCGTGCTTAACGAACAGAAAGCAAAACGTTGTGCTGAATAACACAATGTTGGGAGGGTGGTAAATTATAGTGACTGGTGAATTATCTCAAAGTGAGTCCCACAGTGTTCAATTTTGGGCCCTCTTCTGTTCTTTATTCATGTGAATAACCCCTCACTTAACGTTCAGCAAGCAGAACTAGTACTTTTTGCTAGGTTGTTATAATAAATCCAATTCCAGAAAAAGCAGGTGAAGATATTGTTAAGGATGTCTTTCAAAGAATTATTGAGTGGTTCTCAGAAAATGGACTCTCCCTTAATTTTGAAGAAACTCACTATATCCAGTTCTGTACACCGAATAGTCATGCTGACACTTGATGTAGCATATGAACTGGGCTCAGTTAACAGGGCAGATTTCTCCTAGTGTTTGGGTGTTCGCATTGATGACAACTTGAACTGGAAGAAGCACTGAGCTTCTCAAACAACTAAGTTCAGCGTCTTTCGCTCTTCATATAATTGCTAGTCTTGGTAATAAACACATCAGCCTCCTAAAGTACTTTGCATATTTCCATTCAATAATGTCTTATGGAATAGTTTTCTGGGGTAATTCACCCAAGGACGTCAGGTAGGCCCCTATTCAAGGAGTTACATATTTTAACTGCACCATCAGAGTACATATATAAGCCAATGAAATTCGTTGTAAATATTCCATCTGAATTCGAGAAGAACACCGACGTTTATACGTACCACACTAGAGGCAAAAATGACCTTTCCAATCCGTTATTGAAGCTGTCAGTTGCTCAGAAAGGAGTACATTATTCAGCAACAAAAATCTTTGATCATTTGTCCAACAACACAAAGTATCTGGCACATAGCAGATCAAGTTTTAAATCTACCTTAAAATCATTTCTTTTGGACAACTCCTTCTATTCCATGGATGAGTTTCTGTTTCAGAACTGGTAAAACAAAATTCTACCTCTACAAATAGTTCTATCTGTAGAACTAAAAATTTCAGTAATATTTATAGTAGTACTATTCATTGTGTATACGTATCTTGTAATCTGACTTGTTCCACGTCGTATCGATAAAACAATCGTGAAAATGATCTACAGAATATGACATAACTAAACTAAACAATGTCCAAAGTACATCTGACCACTGAAGCCGGAAATGTCAACGGCACACCGTTTGAAAAGCATATATAATTTGGGGACTAAGTCGATATCAGACGTAACCCAACGAGCCTTCGTAATGTTACAAGTAAATGTAAACACTGCTCCAAAATCTGGATATTCCATAAAGACGCCATCGGCTCAATGAATAGAGTCAGAAAAGTGTAGTCATAACACTTACATCACTACATTGAGAACTGCATTGCAGTACCTCGACCAAACGGCACCAAAATGTGAGAAGGAAGGTTAGGATTTTCTCCAGCGATGGGATCAATGGATACGGAACACCAGCTGGGATTAAGCGATTAAGCGGGAACAGGAAAACACTTTCGCCCCATTCTTTTCTGAGACTCCGAAACACTAAACACGTACTACAGGACACGCATCTCAACGGGTACATTCCTAATATAAATCTTCAATTCTCATTGGTTCGAAGTTGTCTCGCTTCCGTACGATTTCTTGTCAGTTTTCCCAGCAAAGTAACAAATCTTCTTCGTTGCACAGTAAACTTCATTTCGTCTAAGTTTTTGCTGTTCAACTAACATGTCATCAACTGAAATGGTCACTTTATTGGTGACATATATGCTTGGGAAATTGAGTGTGGTTGTGGAAACTGTTTTCTCTCTAAGCAACGGATACTACACTGACCGGATTCTAAATTATTACGAAAATATGTAAAGACCTTCATGTGGTCTACAAAAGCCAAGCCTACTGATTTTGAACTCTGAATGTTTGACAATATCCAAAAACACAGTAAGAGACGCCGATAATCAGATATGTATTGATAAAGAACCATTTATTGCGACTCGTTGCAGCACCAAGGCGCACTCTTGTTTCTTCGGTAGCGTATTTTCTTTAGCCTGAAACGATATCTAAAACTTATCATCGTTTGCAGCTGCAGTACACATGGAACGTAATATTTCAATGAGCATCTGTTTTCTAACAAGTGTAATATGCCTGTATAAAGGTGTTTAATTGTCATATTTAACATAGAGGAGAGTTTTTTTTTTAAATATTGTCTGCCACACCCACAAATTTATTCGAAGAATTTGGATATACTATGGCAATACTTATTCAATTTACATGTTCAACTAATTACCGCCTTGTGTCATTTTACACCCGCTGCCGTTTCGTACAATAGCAGCAGCTGATCGTTTCAAATAAGTAACTGTGGTCATAACAGTGGAAGCACGGTCATAATAATCAGTGCAGGCATAATAGCCATTTGAAATTGCCCGCCCATGCAGTGCTGCTATCATACGGCAACTGCATCAATTTACCACTCCATTCAGTTAGGAACAGTCACCGTCCACCTCTGTAGCCTGGTTCCGCTTTGGAGGCCGTGCTGTCTGGACGTGTTTAGTCTTCGCTCCGCCGTAGTTTTCCGAGTAGTGGAATTATTTGTTTACACGCTGTATTGTGTCTTCTGTGGGTGTTTATTCGTCGTTGTATCGTCTCTTGTGTTGACTCAAGTGTTCATATGAAGGCATATTTACTGGCTGTTCCGACCACATCTTTGTAAAAATGTCGTCTCACGTCATCCAACGCCAACGCACTGTTAGTTTTGCTTTCGACAACTCCACCCGCTCCCTTGAGAGCCGTGACTGGTTAGTAGGTACCTTTTGAATGACCTCAGGTTGAGTTGTTGTGGGGGGAGAAGACCAGACAGTGAGGTCATCGGTCTCATCGGATTAGGTAAGGACGGGGAAGGAAATCGACCGTACCATCTCGGCATTTGCCTGGAGCGATTTTGGGAAATCACGGAAAACCTGAATCACGATGGCCGGACGCAGGATTGAACCGTCGTCCTCTCGAATGCGAGTCCAGTGTGCTAACCACTGTGCCATCTCGCTCGGTGAATGATTTCAGGTCAGGTGCTTACTGCTTATGTTGACACAGAATTAGTATATTTTTTGTTAAATTTATGATTGTTTCAGGCTGATTAACTGCTTCTTGAATAAGGCAGTCAGGTTGCCTTTCGTCATTTGGATAATTCATTACTACTATTGAATACATGCATGTTCGTGTTTACAACCTCCCAATGGAAATTGACAATGCCTGTCTTAAACAGGTATTATTAAAGTATGGCGATGTTAAAAAAAAATCGCCTACAACGTTTGTCTAGCCAACATCGGCTACAGTTTTATAGTGACATTCGGTCTATAGAAATGCAAGTGAAACAGAATATTTCTTCTCGCCTTCAGATTGGTGGCTTTCGGGTCTTGCAGCATAGACTTTGCCCCCTTGTGAATCAGATTTGCTAGAAGCCAGTACTCACGTGGACCAGTTGGTTACATAGGACGACTCCCCCGCGACGCCGAATCCCGACTACGCAAATTACTGGCACAGCTGAACGTCAGCGCTGTATCTAAGAAATCGAAGTGTACGGATTCTACGCCGGTCGGAGTGGCCGAGCGGTTCTAGGCGCGACAATCTGGAACCGCGCGACCGCTACGGTCGCAGGATCGAATACTGCCTCGGGCATGGATGTGTATAATGTCCTTAGGTAACTTAGGTTTAAGCAGTTCTAAGTTCTAGGGCACTGATGACCTCGAAAGTTAAGTCCCATAGTGCTCATAGCCTGTTCCGTAGGGATTCCGCGGAATGGGGGGCAAGCTCTCCTCCCTCAAACTTCTCCACGAGCTCTGCTGTTTATTGTAATGTTCTGCGACAGAGTACGCAGTGATGCCTTCATTTTTTCGATCAATGCTTCCGGCATCAACATTTATTATTTTAAATGTTAGGGCACTGAGTCTGATATTCGTCTGCCCTCCTTACGGCAGTTTACTTATGATTAGTGCACAGACAAAGTATTTTTCTGTGAGTGTTGTTTTCTGGTATCTCTCCCGCTGGATTTCAAACTGTTTTTAAAGTGACCGCAGAACACTCAACTGCTACAACCCTTTTCTTTCGTAAGAATACTCCCATTAGCGACGTTGAATTTGTTGACTCTCGACCGAGGAGTGGTTATCGCCTTTTCGGCCTCACGTCACTTGGCTTTTACGCCCCGTTTCATTGGAATCATGCTGTGGTCGATCGTCGTTCTACAAATAAGAGATTATTTATGTTTTGCGTAAGAGCCCTCGGT
Organism: Schistocerca gregaria; assembly: GCF_023897955.1. Taxonomy (NCBI): domain Eukaryota; kingdom Metazoa; phylum Arthropoda; class Insecta; order Orthoptera; family Acrididae; genus Schistocerca; species Schistocerca gregaria. Next base: position 887,638,843 of record NC_064922.1, read on the forward strand.
ATCTTATGCTGGGAGCAACTTTAATTGTGTTTTACGCCCTGAAGACAAGTTTTAATTATTGCCGGGACTTACATGAATTAGTCCGGTCGATACACCAGCGGGACGTTTGGAAACAGATATATCTGATGTTGGTGAAATTTACGTTTTACATTTTCGAATTAATCTGCAGCTTAACAAATAAAAAATACAAACACGCATAGACGGAAGGTCTTAGCAGTAAGGGCTGCAACGCAAAGGCAGCCTAGTTGATACATCTGCTGTGTTGAGCAGCAAACTGAAGGACATTGGTGACCGTTAAGCTGAGGGAGATGGACGTGGCATATGTTACGCCTTTTTTCTCATAATAAAGGTAGTCACTTAATTCACGTTCACTCTAACATATTTATAAACACTATTTTTCCATTGTCGGCAGCTCGTGGTCTCGCGGTAACGTTCTCGCTTTCAGAGCACGGTGTCCCCGGATCGATTCCCGGTAGGGCCAGGGATTTTTAACTGCCTCGAGATGACTGGGTGTCGTTGTGTTGTCTTCACCATCGTCATTTATCCCCATAACAATCGTAGAGGAAGGCAACGGCAGAGTATCTCCATATGGACATTGCCTAGTACGGTGGTGAGTGTCTCCCGCATCGTTCCCCTATGCTCTCTTAAGAAGCATGGGACATCATTTACATTTAATTTTTCTGTTGTTTAAATTGCTTTTTGCGATATTGATTATACGTAATAGTGTATAAGACATACACTACTGGCCATTAAAATTGCTACACCACGATGACGATACGTTACAGACGCGAAATTTAACCGACAGGAAGAAGATGCTGTGATATGCAAATAATTAGCTTTTCAGAGCATTCACACAAGGTTGGAGCCGGTTGCGACACCTACAACGTGCTGACATGAGGAAAGTTCCTAACCGATTTCTCATACACAGCCGGCCACGGTGGTCTCGCGGTTCTAGGCGCGCAGTCCGGAACCGTGCGACTGCTACGGTCGTAGGTTCGAATCCTGCCTCGGGCATGGATGTGTGTGATGTCTTTAGGTTAGTTAGGTTTAAGTAGTTCTAAGTTCTAGGGGCCTAATGACCACAGCAGTTAAGTCCCATAGTGCTCAGAGCCATTTGATCCATTTTTTTCTCATACACAGATGTTGACTGGCGTTGCCTGGTGAAACGTTGTTGTGATGTCTCGTGTAAGGAGGAGAAATGCGTACCATCACGTTACCGACTCTGATAAAGGTCAGATTGTAGCCTATCTCGATTGTTTGGTGACATCGCATTGAACGCACACTGGAAGCGTGTATTCGTCATCTCCATACTAGCGTACCACTCGGCGTGACGGTATGGGGTGCCATTGGTTACACTTCTCGGTCACCTCTTGTTCGCATTGATGGCACTTCGAACAGTGGACGTTACATTTCAATTGTGTTACGACCCGTGGATCTACCCATCATTCGATCCCTGAGAAACCCTACATTTCAGCAGGATAATACACGACCGCATGTTGCAGGTTCTGTACGGGCCTTTCTGGATATATTGATGTTCGACTGCTGCCCTGGCCAGCACACTCTAGAGATCTCTCATCAATTGAAAACGTCTTGTCAATGGGGGCCGAGCAACTGGCTCGTCACAATACTCCAGTCATTACTCTTGATGAGCTGTGGTATCGTGTTGAAGCTGCATGGGTAGCTGTACCTGTACACGCCATCCAAGCTCTGTTTGACTCAATGCCGAGGCGTATCAAGGCCGTTATTACGGCCAGAGGTGGTTGTTCTGAGTATTGATTTCTCAGGATCTATGCACCCAAATTGCGTGACAATGTAAGCACAAACAAATGGTTCAAATGGCTCTGAGCACTATGGGACTTAACATCTATGGTCATCAGTCCCCTAGAACTTAGAACTACTTAAACCTAAGTAACCTAAGGACAGCACACAACACCCAGCCATTACGAGGCAGAGAAAATCATTGATCCTTCCGGGAATCGAACCCGGGAACCCGGGCGTGGGAAGCGAGAACGCTACCGCACGACCACGAGATGCGGGCAAAATGTAAGCACATGCCAGTTCTAGTATAATATATTTGTCCAATGAATACCCGTTTATCATCATTTCTTCTTGGTGTAGCAATTTTAAAGGACAGTAGTGTAGCAGATGTTGGAGTATACTGAAAATATAGTGGTTTATCTATTTTTAGGCAATCATTTTTGAACGAAACACGCTTTTAGTAATAACTTACGAACATCGGCGGAAAGCTTCCTTCCAAACAATGAAGTACTGTTGCTGGATGTCATTGTCAGAGATGAGGCATTTTATCTGAATATGTAATGTGTCCTTGTAGTGGATGGAAAGAATTTAACAAACAGCAAGAGATTCTTTAATTATCGCCTGTCTCACGCTTAGCACTCTGGCAAATAAATTGAGTACTTCTCATCGCCCAAAGGATCTTCGAAAAGAATTTGCAATTTCCTTAATAAAAGCGTGGTATGTTTCACGAAATAACGTGCCAGAAAGACGTGGCTATAAATTTGGAGACATATTGTATGTCCATCTGTAATCAGAAAATCCCCCTGGTCCTACAAGCTGTCGCAAGTCATCTGGAATTCTGTTTCAGGACGCAAGCGAGTTCCGCCTGCTTTGGCAAGCGCACAGTACTGATGTCAGCCACATAGGCTCTCCATGGCACACCCTGCTCACAGCTGACTACGCGGAGCCAGCTGGCTGCGGTGAAGTCCGACGTGTTGTGATGGCCGTCACAGCCAGCAAATCACAGCTGCGCGGTGCCCGGGCCGCAATGCACCGTTGCTGTTTTATGGGCTGCCGCAGCCTGGCTGTCGCAGACCGGCTGCCGAGTGTGTTTGGGCCCTGTGTTAACAACACCGACTTAGCCTCATCCACATGCCTCTGTACCTGCCAGTACGCCTCCCGCTCCCACTGCTAACATGTGCAAGAACTCTACGTAACAAGCGAACGAAGAGAAAGCAGCCGGAAAAGCCTTTTAGTCTCCTACACCTTTCTTAGGTTGCTAACACTGTCGGATATGCACGCTTCATCGATATAATTACGCAGATAGTTCGTGTTTGTAGTGTTGCAAAAGTGAGTGAACCATGCAAGAACTCAGTGGTGTCTAACGAATAACATCACCAGATTCGAAATCTAGTCTCCAAAAACGTTTATGGAATGTTGCTGGAAGCCCAAATTTATCCAAAGTGTTTTGAGATTAACTCTAATTAAGCTTACCAGGAGAATATGGGGTAGTTTTTCGATCCAACATGGGTCTATGCAACTACATAGGGCCGGCCGGAGCGGCCGAGCGGTTCTAGGCGCTACAGTCTGGAACCGCGCGACCGTTACGGTCGCAGGTTCGAATCCTCCCTCGGGCATGGATATGTGTTTAAGTAGTTCTATGTTCTAGGGGTCTGATGACCACAGAAGTTAAGTCCCATAGTGCTCAGAGCCATCTGAACCAACTGCACAGAGATTTGAGATTCAAAAATTTCGGAAGAGACACTGGATTCGAGTGTATAAAATAGTTTGTAATATTGCATCGTTGATGCAATTCGTGGATCATGAAAGCGTCAGGAGACGATTGTAAGACTTTTTCCACCATTTTACACAAACTCCAATTATTGCGTCAGTCTTACGATTTAAAACCAATAATTGACTTCTATCGATATCCATGACCAAGGGAGGCCCATAGCGATCTTCAGACATATAATAGCTAAAGAAATTCAGCTACACGGAATGGGCGCGTGGTTTGAGGCGCCATGTCACGGACTGCGCGGCCCCTCCCGCCGGATGTTAGAGTCCTCCCTCAGGCAAGGGTGTGTGTTTTGTTAACACAAGTTAGTTTAAGGTAGGGACCGATGACTTAACCAGTTTGGTCCCTTATGAATTCAAGCAAATTTGAACATTTGAAAGAAATTCAAAGAAATCCTATCAGGAGTATCGAAAGACAATATGATATAAAAAAGATTTTTTCTGTAATGTGAATTTAAATGTGAAGTTAAAGTGGGATAACAGTAAATTATTTTCCAAAAATAGCAGCGGAATTGAGGGTTTCACAATCTTTTCTGAGAATATTGCCAACTGGAAGTCATGTGTCTTAATCATGACTGAATACGAAATCAGGAGTGCATTACTTATGTAGAACGTATTTCCTTGTGTCACAACGATAAAAGTCTGAAAATCAATTAAAGTTCCTGTTAAGGTGTTTGAAAACGAGACTCGTTCTGTAAACTAATTAAAAAGAACAAAAATATATATTATTTTAATAAGTGACAAAGAATTAGAGTAATAAATGGCATTGGATTTCAGATTTATCTATTACTCATAACACTTCTTATACACAAATAATGAATATGTGTTTGCATTTGACTAAGTGAATAATGTTTTGAATAACGTTTGTTATTCACAATTAAAGAAAAATAATTTATACCTGTATTCGTTATTCATGATTCACATAACTTTTGGCTAAGTCTAGTGCTAAGAGAAGAGCATCGTAAATGCGCATACTGCAAATTCGTAGCCCATATGGAAGATATGGAGACGCATAAAATCCACTTGTATGCGGATACGCCCGCATGCGGATGTACAAACCGCGTGGCCGGCTGTACATCGGCTCACATGGCTATAAACTAGTATCGGTATTCTTTGGCAACCTGCGCTAACGTTCGCTAAAGGTATTCGCGCATGCATAACACACTGTAAGCACTTGGGAGACGCTGAGAGAGCACGTGTTTGCAGGGCTCTAGTGTACGTTCGGTTCCTGAAAGAGGGTATAGATGCTTATTGTCGTGTCTCTGGAGCGCGTCTCAATGATAGTAAAAGCATTTTTGTTAACATTCGGGGATATGGAGATTCCGATATTCCGTGGCCCATTTTCGCCGACCACCGTGTATCGTTGAGGATTGTCATTGACCGATGTCCTCTTCAAATAGAAGAACTTAATTGGAAGCGTGTCACTGGTAAGATTCAGGGGGCTGTAAGTGAACGACGGCAGCGGTCTGCCACGAGCCAGGACTTATATACGTATATTCTGTGTTGGGTCTATTACGTTGCTCAACTGTACCCCTCCAGTTGATGGTGGCGAAAAAATTGCACCAGTTGTCCAGTAGGTTTGTATTGAAGGGATATATTTGACAACTGCACTGCGAGAGACCGTTGCTATTCACAATATACATAAATGACCTGGTGGATGACATCGGAAGTTCACTGAGGCTTTTTGCAGATGATGCTGTGGTGTATCGAGAGGTTGCAAGAATGTAAAATTGTACTGAAATGCAGGAGGATCTGCAGCGAATTGACGCATGGTGCACGGAATGGCAATTGAATCTCAATGTAGCGAAGTGTAATGTGATGCGAATACATAGAAAGATAGGTCCCTTATCATTTAGCTACAAAATAGCAGGTCAGCAACTGGAAGCAGTTAATTCCATAAATTATCTGGGAGTACGCATTAGGAGTGATTTAAAATGGAATGATCATATAAAGTTGATCGTCGGTAAAGCAGATGCCAGACTGAGATTCATTGGAAGAATCCTAAGGAAATGCAATCCGACAACAAAGGAAGTAGGTTACAGTACGCTTGTTCGCCCAATGCTTGAATACTGCTCAGCAGTGTGGGATCCGCACCAGGTAGGGTTGATAGAAGAGATAGAGAAGATCCAACGGAGAGCAGCGCGCTTCGTTACAGGATCATTTAGTAATTGCGAAAGCGTTACGGAGATGATAAACTCCAGTGGAAGACTGTGCAGGAGAGACGCTCAGTAGCTCGGTACGGGCTTTTGTTGAAGTTTCGAGAACATACCTTCACCGAAGAGTCAAGCAGTATATTGCTCCCTCCTACGTATATCTCGCGAAGAGACCATGAGGATAAAATCAGAGAGATTAGAGCCCACACAGAAGCATACCGACAATCCTTCTTTCCACGTACAATACGAGACTGGAATAGAAGGGAGAACCGATAGAGGTACTCAGGGTACCCTCCGCCACACACCGTCAGGTGGCTTGCGGAGTACGGATGTAGATGTAGATGTAGATGTAGATGTAGATTATGACGAAACTACGCTACTCAGGGGCTTACCCCTCTCTGCTATTAGTCTCAAGACATGTCACATATACGTTAGACGTACAGCTCTCATTGTTACCCAAGAATTCAACTCTATAAGGTCAAAGTTTTTCACCGCCACGCGCCCGGCGAGCCTTGTTCCGCCTGTCAACGTCGGTCGCCTTAATTTTAAACCGAGACATCTTCGGGAATTACATCTACAATAGGTGGTGCCGACGACCAGTTGCTTGATTGCTTGATGGAAGAGGGTGAAAACTCCGAACGCAATTGAACTGTCGTCTCCAACCGTATCCTTAAAGACTGTGTGGATAAATTTTAGTCTCCCGACCCACCCCATGAAAGTGGCTGCATGTGGGATAGGGTGGTTAATAATGTAGTCCTCATCAATGATCGGTTTCATGGCATCGGCATTTATGAGACTGATAAATGTTGCTCATGTACTCTGCTGGATACGCTCCAGCGTCGATCTACCTGTTGTGGCCACCTTACTGATTGGTGCTGGCTTCTGAAATAGTTGTCCTTTTTAACTAGGGCTTTTGAAACTTCTTAAACTTCTGATATTACCTTGCGGCCTGCCTCTTCATACATTTCACGAACGAAGAACGATACTATAGTGTGGATGGATGGCCACTTTGCTCAGTTTTGTCTATACTGACGGTGTGTATGGTATCTGACTTCTAGACAATACATGCTTACTGCTTACTGGCATCAGCTGAGATTGTCTCATCTTCGGAATGAATTCACCAATATGCTCACGCTCACCTTTGACAGAAACGGCGTTAGCTAAGGCCAAATGTGTGGGACACCCTTTTGTATTGGTCTTGTGTTTTGTCGGGTTTCCTGACTTCTTTTTCCATACTTCTACCGGTATGTTTGTTATCGTCCACTGTACTAGATAAAAAGAACATGAGACAGCAGCTGTGGCAGGGAACGGAAAACGTCGTGAATGCGCTTCGGTATTTGGTCCTGACCACTGTCTCCACCGGCCTGCAGCTGACTGTTAGCATTATAGCCTTCTTATAGTATAATTTGTTATTTCGTAATAGTATTCAGCTTCTCACTTGTTTCTAATAATTCATTTAAATAAAGAGAAAGTGATTATAATACTGGAAGAAAAGGGGTATGATTCCTGCTTTGGGTGCAGTAAGTCCTTGGTTAAAACGACGAACAAGCCCTTGCATTTTGTACAAACGCGTCTAAACTATTTGCAAGTAGGCTCTTGCCACAAGCATTTGCCGCTCTTCAAGTCACCGCAAATATCTGCCAGCCAGTTCTGAAAGAGCTTAAAGTTTCATTTTATCCATCTCCACATTGTTGGTGGGATGTAGAAAGATGGTCACAGGTAGAGACCGTAGCAAGTGCCTGGTTGAACACGATGAAAGGGACCTTCTGCGTGTTATGCAGACGTGATAAAAAAGTAGCTTGATTGTCAACGCTGCTAACTCATGTGCGGGGTACCCGAGCACCAGTCCCGGTATTGCTAGGGATTGCTTCTTCCTGGAACGACTGGTATGGAGTGAACTCGGCCTCATGAGGCCAACTGAGGAACTTATCAACCGACTTCTGGAAGCCGCTGCAGAGTCACGGAAACCTGACAACGATCGGAGAGCGGCGTGCTACCACCTCCATACTACGTCAAATGACTATATTGACAGAGGGTGACATGGTGCATCGTCTGGGCCAACTGCCTCATCTAGGACCAGAAAGCGAAACTTTGCATTACGCAAAGCCATTTGAATCAGCCAGGATATCAGGATGAGTCACTGTCTCATGTTGTATCATTTTGAGACCATAACTTATTTTATAACAACCGAGTTAACAATAATAGTACTGACAGAGCAGTTACTTACCGATAAAATCGACGTCGGTAACCCAACACAGCTTTTTTTATGATGTAGCGGCCAGGTGGACACAATAACCAGTCAGAAACTAATGTACAAGGCTGGAATTAAATTATTTCCTCCGTTTAATGGAGAGTTTGCTCCTTTTACTTAAAAAAAGAAACAGTAACTTATGAGAGGTGCTGGAGACCAGACTTCTTGGCATGATAGTTAAGGATTCGCGACGTGAGGCATTTGAACCGTATGAAAGGTGTAACCTTCCGTATAATTATACTAAGTGGACCAGAATGTCCGGACAGGGGTGCACTGCTGGTTTCTGCAAAACATTTCCAACACTGAGTGCGCAGGATATGTAACGTTGGACCACTAACAGTGCGCGGCTATTAGTAAGAACGAAAGTGACTTTTTTGTTGTTGTCATTAGTCTTCTGATAGGTTTCATACGCCGCGCTACTTATTCCTTTCCTGCGCTACACTCTTCCTCTCGGAGCAGCACGTGACCCTATGTCCTCAATTATTTGCAGGATGTATTCGATTCTGGCAGCCTCTACAGCTCTTAATCTCTAGTATCTTAGAAGTTGTTCTCTGATGTTTTAACGTATGTTCTCTCACCCTATTCCTTCTTATCAGTGTTTCCCTTATGTTCCTTACCTCACCGATGCTGCAGAGAACCTTTTTATCCCTTATCGTATCTGTTGCAAGACATCTCAAACGCTTCGACTCTTTTCTGCTCCGGTTTTGACAACGTACAGTGCTATGATCCACATATATATTCTTAGAAATTTCTTCCTCACTTTAAACCCTATGTTTGGTACGACTTCTATTCACCCGCAGTCTAGAGGTACCGTCCTTGATACGTAATTAAAATGTCCTTGGTTTCGGCGTCGAATCCCGCCGCTACACAGATTATAAATAAAAATCATCTTCATTGCGTGTGCAAACTTCCGGCGTAAGAGGATGTCAAATTAAACACATTGCAGTAGTCAATTTTCAGCCTTATTTTATCAGGCATGCAGTTTCGGCGCTTTATTACGCCATCTTCAGGCCGCTGACTGACCTGTAGGAACAATCTGTCTCGCTTGTGATCGAAGCAGGGACTAGCAATGTCGGTATTAGTAGATATTTACTTGCAACAATGACCACTTCAAACAACAAGTAGACATCTACTAATACCAGTATTGTTAGCACCTGCATCGATCACAAACGACGTAGGTTATTCCTAAACATCGGTCAAGTGCCTGATGATCGCGTAATAAAGCGCCGAAACTGGTTGCCCAATGAAGAAAGGTTGTAAATTGACGGCTGAAAGGCATATAATGTGACACCTCAATCGAACAGCCGAGTCCCACGATCTTCGCTAAAAAGATGGACATACAGATTCCAGTATAGGAAGTCACCATCATTCTGCCAACGACATTGTCAAAGAGGTTGGAGGAGCGGACAGAAGTTCAGGCTCTCTTGTCCTTTGAGCGGGATCCTGCCCCTAAAGGTGCAAGAGGCAATGGATACCACTGCATTAATGATACGTCAAGTATATCCACTGGTCATTGCCCAGTAATTGTTAAAGTATTATGATGGTCACTCTATTGGCAAAAGATTCCTCAATAGTTCCCCATTCGTATCTCCAGGAGTGGGCTGCCAAGAAGTATGTGATAATGACGAAAAGATAGCAAGTCGGTGCTTGGAATGTCAGAATTTTGAAGGTTGTACGCAAGCTAGGAAATCTGAAAAGTGAAATGCTAAGGCACAGTGTAAATATAGGGAGGGTGGAAATTAAATGGAAAGAAGACAAGGATTTCTGTTGAGATGAGTATAGAGCAATATCAGCAACTGCTGAAAATAATGTAAGGGGAGTACGTTACATTATAAATAGAAAGGGGAGAGAGTGAGTTATTGTAAACAGTTCAGTGACACGGCTGTTCTTATCAGAATCGACAGCAAACCAACATGGACAACGATAGTTAAAGTATACAAGCCGAGGATGCAGGCTGAAGATGAAGGGATAGCGAAAGTATTTGAGGATACTGGAGGGGAATTCAATGCATAAAGGGAGATGGACTGGAATATGGTTGAAGGGGAACGAGTACAAGAAAGTGTTACGGGAGAATATGGGCACGGTACTAGGAAAAGGACAGGAGAAGGATGAACTGAGTGCTTCAATAAATTTTAGCTGCTAACAGTTAATACTGTGTTCTAGAATCACGAGAGGAGGAGGTATATTTGGAAAAGCCGAAAGCTACGGTCGGACTTCAGCTAGATTACATCATGATCAGACAGAGATTTCGAAATCAGATACTGGATTGTACGGCGTATACAGGAGCAGATATAGACTCAGATCACATGATAGCAATGATGAAGAGTAGACTGAAGTTTAAGATATTAGCCAGGAAGAATCAATGCCCAAAGGACTGGGATACACAAGCACTGAAGAATGAAGAGATACGTTTGAAGGTCTCTAAGGCTATTTTTATGGTCAGCAATAAGGAATAGTTCAGTAGGCAGTACAGTTGAAGAAGGATGAACCTCTATAAATAGAGCAATGAAGCTGGAAAGAAATCATAGTTACAAAGAAAGTAATTGCGAAGAAACCGTGGTTAACAGAAGAATTGCTTCAGGACTGATGAAGGAAGGAAGTGCAAAATCGTTAAGGGAAATTCAGGAATACAAAAATACAAGTCGCTTAGGAATTAAATAAATAGGATGTGCATTGAAACCAACACTAGATGGCTGCATGAAAAATGTGAAGAATTCGAAAAATAAATGATTGTCAGAAGGACTTACTCAGCATACAGAAACGTCAAAACGAATGTCGGTGACATTAAATGCATGGGTGGTAACATGAAGAGTAAAATGGGAATACCGCGCTGACATGCAGAAGAGGGAGCGGATAGGTGGAAATCGTACACTGAAGGCCTCTATGAGGGGTAGACTCGTCCCATGTGGTTGAAGAAGACATCGGAGTTGATATAGAAGAGATAGCGTATTCAGTATTAGAATTATAATTTAAAAGAGCTTTGGAGACTTAAGATCAAATATGTCAGAAGCAATTGATACCGTTCCGCAGGAATTTCCAAAATCATTGGGAGAAATGGCAAATAAACGACTATTCCCGTAGGTGTGTAGAATGTATAGGCAGACGATGTATCACCTGACAATAGAAAAAATGTCAACCACACACTACCGAAAACTGCAAGAACCGGTAAGTGGTTACGTATCCAAGTTGCTGACATGAATAGTATATAGAAGAATTACAAAGAAAATTTGGGATGTGTTAGATGACGATCAATTTTGCTTTAGGAAAGCTAAAGGCACCAGAAAGGCAATGCTGCTGATAAAGGAGGCGAGACTACAAAGAAAAATCTAAACACATTCATAGGAAAAAGCGTTCGGCGATTTAAAATGGTGCAAGATGTTTGAATTTCTTAGGAAAATATGGGTAAGCTGCAGGGACTGGCGGGTAATGTGCAACATGTACCAAGAGCAAAGATGGGAATAATAACAGTGGCCGACCAAGAACGAAAGGGTGGGATTAAAAAGTGTGTAAGACGGGGATGTAATATTTCGCTCCAATTGTTCAATCTGTACATCTAACAAGCAATGATGAAAATAAAAGAAAGGTTTAAGAGTGGAATTAAAATTCAAATGGAAGGGATATCGATGATAACATTCTAACATTCGCTAATAGCATGGCTATCCTGAGTGAAGGTGGTGGAGTCATTACAGGCTCTGATGAATTGAACTAAGACTAATTATTAAAGAGTATGGTGTAGAGATAATGACGGTAAGTAGCAGAAATGAGAACATCGAGAAACTTAAAATCAGGCTTGATGATCAGGTAGTAGATGAAGTTAAGGAATTCTGCTAACTAAGCAACAAAATAACCAATCACGGACGAAGCAACGAGGACATCCAAAGCAGCCCTAGCACTGGCAAATATGCATTCGTGGCCAAGATAAGTCTACTGTTATAGCACAGCATTGTATGGTAGCGAAACAATGAAAAGAATAAAAGTAAAGAATCGACGCATGGTGCGACAGAAATACATTGAAAATGGACTGGTTAGGTAAGGAAAGAGGAGGTTCTGCGCAGAATTGGAGAGGAAAGGAGTATATGGAAAACAGTGGCCAGAAGAAAGGACAGAGTGATTGGACATCTGTTAAGACATCAGGGAATAACTTCCATGGTACTAGAGAGAGCTGTAGAGGGTAAAAACTGTAGGGAAAGACAGTTTGGAACACACCCGGAAAATAATTGAGAACGTATGTTGCAAAGTGGTGCTTTGAGATGAAGATATTAGAAGAAAGAATACATTTCCAGCATTTATAGAAAAAAACATGGCTACTGATACGGTAATTCGTGCAAGTTCACAGCACACACACAGCCACAAATAAGCGATTTCCGGGTCAGTGGTGCAGCAAACATATCGCTTCCAGCAATGGCTATAGCTCTTCCCTGATTATAACATACTTAGAAAAAAGGAAATACTTAAACTTACACCACTTATGTAAGCTGTTCAACAGCAGTCGCACAGTGTTTACAAACCCGTGAGCTGAATCCAATATATTGGCAACGTTTTGCACAACCTTGTTAAAGAATTAGTCTTGCATCTACAAACCTCCCTTTTATAATACCAACAGCGTATGAAAATTTTTATTCAATAGTAAACACAAACTGGCACTGTTTGCTACGTATAAAATGACTAGCATGCAGTGTGAAAAAGGTACACTGGTCAGTCAGGCAGAACTGTTGCAGTTAGGCTACGTAAACAGGGGAGAAGCTGGAGATTAACGAGGAAACATTAAACATTTGCTGATCACGTTTCACGAGCAAACCATTCATATGATGCAGAATGTGAAGCTTTACAGTCTGTCAAGAAAAGCAGAAAAATGATCCCAGTGGAAGTATTGGAAATCAGTAAACACACAGCACAGAAAGCCAGCCTAGCATTAAATGATCAGACCGAGTTTCCAATTTCCTCTTCTTCATTAAAGTTTTGTTACAAATACTATATTCAAGCTGTAAATTCATCCTCTTTATCATCCTTTGTTAAATACTATATCTCCATATAAGAATTTTGCTTAGCGCTTTTTAGTTAATGTAATTATTTCTCTGTGAAATAAATGTAATATTATCTGATGTTTACACTATTATTTTTGTATCTTCTTTACTTACAATATCTGTAAGTCTCACAATATGTTTATCTTTGTTTGCAACGTTATGTTGACACCTGATGAGAACCCGAAAACAGGTTAGTTTTCCTTTTTAATAAAATCTACAATAGCTGATGTACAAGTCAGCATCATACAGGACTGAAAAGTCTTAAGATTGTTGACTTTGTGCGAGTGATCTGTAACTTCCATTCCAAACAAGAAGTCTCAGCAAAATTCGATACCTCTGGATTTAAACGTTTCTCGTTTCTCTTCCTCTTTGTCTATTTTTCGTCTTTTTTTCCTTACTTCCTATTTTGCGAATTTTTGCATTTTTAACACATTTTTCATCACTTATCCTCCTTTCGAATTTATACTTTGTATCACTCCTATTACTATGGATTCCTTCATATTTTTCCTTTTTCTTCTCTTCAGCCTTCCTTTTATCCTGTTTCGTGTTAATTGGAGCCTACCACTATCTTGCATGATCTAATTAACATGAGTGTTGTACGTTGAGGCCCTTTCTAGCTGTGTACTTCCAGCTCCTTAAATTTTTCTTAATTGTTTAGCCATTACTCAGTTCATCATTTATTGGGATGGCGATTACAAAGACCAAAATCAGCCACAAAAATGCGCTTTTCCGTAGCAAACACGTTCAACATAAATAACTCAACGATTACGTAACCCAAAAATACACCTGTTTTATCTATTGACAGTTACGGTCACCGTAAAATAACATGTAAATCGCTGCAAATGATATGGTGTAAGAGCTTGCGGAAGTTATTTATTTTCTCGTACAATAAAACGACATATTTGCTTGCAAAAGAGCAATTCTTTGGTTACACATCACTTTTATGAGTAAATCGATCTTTAACAGGGTCTTTCGTAAAATTTACGGTGAAATGATTAAATATTAACATCGTCTTGCATTTGAAGTGGAAGAGGGCGGGGTATTTACAAATAGTGTGTGCACCCAACTTTATATTTCAGAAGATTCAGAGATTTCAGCCTCGTTGATGGAATATACAGTAAACTAAAATTCTTTTCCTTAATTCTTTATTATGAATTTGTTGCTTTGATGTAATTTAACATGTGCTCTTTCAACAAGATTTTATAATATTAATGTATTGCTCCTGCTCCATTTATAGGATTCCAATTACCCTGTAGCAAATGTTTCAAATAACGGAAGAAATCACATTAAAATTAATTACATATAAATCCTTAAATAGGATTTTGTAAAAACCATTTATTGACCAAAGTTAACTGCGATGTGTACAGCAATAGCAATACACTGATCTGTGCATCAAAAACGTGTTAATAATTACATCTGTTTAAAAGGCCTTTGTAATGGCCCATGTAGCACTTGATTATTATCACGGTTATTTAGGCAACATTCCATTACACACACACACACACACACACACACACACACACACACACACACACACACACACATCTTCGGCTGGCGGAGGAAATAGCACTGTGGAAACAGTTTTGTATATCCTCAACGCTGCTGGGGAAATAAATGTACTATGACACAGGTGAGGTAGTTATCGCTACGAAACTCATTATAGAGCTCTAGGCTAAGCTACCATGGCCATCTCCCACAGGAGCACCGTTATTTATTTTACTTTAGTTATTTTACTTTATTTATTTTACTTTATTTATTTTACTTTGTTTATTTTACTTTGTTTATTTTACTTTGTTTATTTTACTTTATTTATTTTACTTTATTTATTTTACTTTATTTATTTTACTTTATTTATTTTACTTTATTTATTTGACATTATTTATTTGACATTATTTATTTTTCATTTTTTTGTTGCTGTGGAGTATAGCCATTGCTTATTTTGTCTCCAGTCAGCTGTGGTTATTGCTTGTTGTATAGCTGCGATGTATTTCGAAGCTCTAAGGCTTCATCTTTAGGCACTGTAGCTTTACAATAGTGATTATTTTACTCCAAAAACATTGGCTTTCTATAATCCTGAATAAATTTTGGACAAACTTCACGAAGAAAATAGTTTTCAATCTCCAGCAGTCGACGTGGTCAATTATTCTAGGACCACAGAATCAAAAAGCTTTCTAATCCTCCTTTGTCGTACCAGATACAGATCACACTCAGCCAACTAATCCACTAGAGGCGAATGACCGTGTGGACTCCTGCCCACTCGTCTGGGGCGCCTAATGGGTGCTGCGTTCTTGGAATGCTATACAACAATTCAAGTAAATCACATTAATAGTTTTTATTACAATAAGGAGATTGACAATACTTAAAATTCAATTTACAAGGGTGTCACAAGCGATGGGCTACATGCAATAAGTGAGAATCCTTTGCTATATACAATGTTTATGCTAGTTTGTCACACAGTTTGTGGATCACTTCCGGCATGAGAAGCCACCCCTCATTCTGACAACGGCCTCATCAAAAAGAACGGAGGAGTGGACAGACGTTCAGGGCACTCTCTTGTCCAAGGAATGGGAAAAACTGCCCCTAAAGGCGGAAGAATCAGCAGTGATCAACGCATGAGGATGCAAAAGGCAATGGAACCCACAACATTAAACACACATAACGTGTATCCACAGGACATGTGGCTCGTAATTGAAGAAGTGTCATTCTGATTTCTCAATTGGCAAAAGATACCGGAATAGGCCCCAGTCGGAATTCCGGGTGAGGAATGCCAAGGGGAAGGTTACCATGAAGAAGAGATTGAATAATCAACGGAAGAATAACGCCCTACGAGTCGGGTCTTGGAATGTCAGAAGCCTGAACGTTGTAGGGAAACTAGAAAGTCTGAAAACAGAAATGCAAAGCCACAATCTACATATAGTATGAGTCAATGAAGTGAGGTGGAAAAAAGACAAGGATTTCTGGCCAGATAAGTATAGGGTAATATCAACAGCAGCAGCAGAAAATGGTATAACATGAGTAGGATTTTAGACGTTTACTTTTCCCGGAGAATTGAATGTTCAAATAACTTATTGGTTTGCTGCCGGGTCACGTTGTCGACCACCGCCGATATTTCGACAGAACACCCTGCCATTCTCAAGGCACAAATGCAAGGAGGAAGAAATGTGCAAGGGAATTTAATACCTCGGTTCACAGAGGAAAGACAAGGAAGATACCACATACAGAACAAGTGTCAACACAAACAAAGATAACCAACATCAGAAATATCGATATTGACTATTAATCAACTGGTGAGGTAGCACTAATTCTGTCCCTCACGTCATTGAGCCCTTCTCAAGGCCGCTCGTACGGAGACAGAGCTCTCGTGAACGATAAGTTATTTAGGTTGTAATTAATTGCAGTTGAACACTTTTAACTAATTAAATACGTTCTTTAGTGTACTCTTCAAGCTCGCCATTAAACGTTTTTCTCTTACTTGCGTAGTGTTATAGTAATCGCGAAAAGTTCGTTTGTTTACTTGCTGCTGCTTAGGCCTAATTTTTTTAGTGTGCATATTTAGCGTCATACCGCAATTGGAAGTGCATTTGCTGTATTAAATACGTTCATTAGGGTGCCTTTCTTGCTCACCATTAAAGGTTTTTCTTTTATTTGCTTATTGTTCCAGTAATCGCGAAACGCTCGTTTTGTTTATATTTCGCAGCTTTGCCTTACTTACGGAGTGTGCATACTTAGCGTTATACCGCAATCTTAAGTGCATTTGGTGTAGATTGACTAACGAAATACATTCGTTAGTGTGCTCTTCAAGCTTGCCATTAAGGGTTTTTCTTTTATTTACGTATTCTTCCACTTACCGCAAAAAGTTCGTTTTGGTTACATCCGGCTGTTTAGGCCTAAATTTTGATTGTGCCTATTTAGTGTTATATCACAAATTTAAGTGCATTTGGTAATAGCTTACTTACATATTAGTTTCCAAAACATATTTAGTGTCTTTTGTATCTGTATTTAATATATTACAGTTATCACTTAGTGAATCTCTTTAACTAATTTCCAAACTACCATGGATACTAAGTGTGTGAGCTGCTGCAGGAAAGTTAGTTCAGGGGTTTTGTGCAGGTGTTGTGACATGTGGTTTCATTGGGGAAATTGTAGCGGCGTGGGAATTGGGGAAGCAAACGAGACTTTTCCATTCTCTTGCAGGGTTTGCTCAAGAGGTAGGATTATAGCTGAACAGCAGGAGAAAATTAGAGCCCTTCAGGCTGATTTGGACAGAGCGATGGGGGAACTGAAGAGGTTAAGGGGGCAGAAGGGCAAACAGCGGTGGGAAGTGGTAGCTGGGAACAGGGGCCACAGAAAGAGGGCAGTGTCTGACAGTTTCCCAATTCGCACAGCCAATAGATCTGCCTTGCTACCATATTTAAGTAAGGAAGAAGCTCCAGTAGAAGTAGATGTAGTTAAGATGCAACAGAATTTCACTAGAAAACCAACTGTTTCGAAAAAAAGTAGAAAGTAAGAAGAAAGTTCTGTTGCTTGGTAGCAGCCATGAAAGAGGTGTGGGCCAGATTTGCAGGAAAAATTAGGTGACAGGTACCAGGTCACAAACTTTTTCAAGTGCAAGTCTTAGCCAGGTGGTAGCGAATATAGGTTCCTTGTGCAAGGGATTCACAAAGCATGATTATGTGATGGTAGTGGGTGGAGTGGGAAACAGTATTGATAAGGATCAGGGCTACAGCAGTGAGTGTGACCTGGTGAAAATAGCCTCAGCAACGACCCCTACCAATGTTGGGCTGGTGCCTGCTTTCGTGCGGCATGATCATCCCCAGCTGAACCGCTCCGTCAGGAGGGTAAATATGGAGTTGGATCACTTGTGTAGGATGGCCACTCTGTCAGACATTGGATTTGTTCCTGTCGAGGCTATTGATAGGTGCGATTTCACAAGGCATCGCCTACATCTCAGTAGGAAAGGGAAGGGTAAACTGGCAGGGTTGTTAGCGAAATCCATAAGGGGGGACACTAGTACTTATGGATGTACCTCTTTTTTAGGCTAATATCAGTGTCCAACGAGACGTTCAGGCAGGCAGGTGCTAAGGAGGTCAAAAACTCACAAAATTGTCACAACAGGAAAGTAAATAATAATGTTACCATATTTAACCAAAATATTGGTAGATTAAAGAAAGAAGTAGATTCTCAGAAAAGTAAAGTAAAAAATGTTATCATTTTTCACCAAAATATTCCGGGATTGAAGAATAAAGTAGATGAGCTCCTAGTTTGTTTAGATGACATTGAATCTGATAATGTAATAGATATACTATGCCTGTCTGAACATCACATTGTGTCTGAAATGGAAAAAGTAAATATCAGTGGTTCTAAACTAGCTGCACATTTGAATAGAGTGAATAAGGTGGGAGGAGGAGTTGCCATATATGTCAAAAGTTATCGCTGTGTAGAAAGCTTAGATACAAAAAAGTTTTGTCCAGAGCAACATATAGAAGCATGTGCCTGTAAACTTAAACTGAAGGACGGCTCTTTTATAACTGTAACAATTTATAGGTCCCCTTCAGGAAACTTTCATTTAGTCTTGGAAGACTTGGATGCCTTGTTGTGCTATCTGTCAGATAGCAGAAGGCAAATTATTATTTGTGGTGACTTCAATGTTGATTCACTGAAAGAGTGTAATAAGAAGAATGACCTGGAAGTCTTGCTCGGTTCTTTCAGTTTGACATCTGTCATTAATTTTCCTGCCCAGGTAGTAAAGGACAGCAGCAAATGGATAGATAACACTTAAATTCTTGTCCTGTTGAGAATGGGCTTTCTGATCTTGATGCTCAGCTAGTTACAGTATATGACATAGCTCCATTCAGTAATTCAAAGCTACCCTCCAAAGTTGTGCATTCAATTAATGACTCAACAATTAGAAATTTCAGAGAAAATCTTCAGCAGTTGGATTGGGATGAGGTGTACAAGGAACCCAATGCTAATTTAAAATATTTAATGATACACTTGTAACAGAATTTGAAAATTGTTTCCCTAAGAAAGTGGCTTACTAAAGGAATAAATATAGCTTGTAATCACAAAAGGGAACTATATCTAACAACAAGAAAGAGTAATGACCCAGAAATAGCCAAATATTATAAAAACTACTGTGCTACATTAAGAAAGGTTATTAAAAAGTCCAGAAGCATGTACATCATTTCTGAGATTAATACCTATAACAAAATCAAAACAATTTGGAATATTATTTCAAGGGAGACAAGACAACCAAGAGTACAGGATGACAGCATCACCATCAAAGCGAATGGAAACTTCATAAACAACAAGCCGGAAGTCAAAAACATTTTGAATAATCATTTTTTAAATATTGTAGAGAAAGTAGGATCCAAATGTTCATTAGAAGAAGCAAGGCAGTTAATGGAAGAAGACTTACCCACACTATTTGATACAATTGAAATTCTACCCACCTCTCCATCTGAAATTAGGAAGATAATAAACTCTCTCAAGAATAAAAGCTCACATGGGATTGATGGCATTTCCAGGAGGATAATAAAAGCTTGTTCCCAAGAAATAAGTGAAATTCTTAGCCACATATGTAATAGCTCTCTGAAGCAGTGTATTTTCCCAGATAGATTGAAGTATGCCATTGTTATATCACTGCATAAAAAGGGGATATGTCTGATGTCAACAACTACCGCCCAATCTCTCTTCTGACAGCCTTATTCAAAATTCTTGAAAAAGTAATGTATTGTAGAGTAGCTTCACGCCATTGTAAAAATAAAGTTTTAACAAAATGGTTTCCAGAAGGGTTTTTCAACGAAAAATGCTATATATACTTTCACTAATGAAATATTAAATGCTCTGAGTAATCGGAAGTCACCCGTCGGGATTTTTTGTGATCTATGAAAGGCTTTTGATTGTGTAAATCAAGGAATACTTCTAGATAAGCTCAAGTACTGTGGTATGAATGGGACAGTGCTCAAATGGTTTAAATCATACCTAACTGGAAGAGTGCAGAAAGTTGAAATAAACAGTTCACATAATATGCAAAAGACTGGTGATTTCTCAAACTGGGGAACGACTGAGAATGGGGTGCCCCAAGATTCGGTCTTTGGCCCTCTGCCGTTCGTAATACATATTAATGACTTGCCATTCTATATTCGCGACGATGCAAAGCTGGTGCTTTTTGCCGATGGTACAAGTATTGCTATCACACCTGAGAGACAAGAATTAAATGGTGAAATTGTAAATGTTGTTTTTCAGAAAATCATTAAATGTTTCTCTGCAAATGGGCTCTCATTAAACTTTGACAAAACACAGTATATACAGTTCCACACAGTAAATGGAATGAACCTATTAATAAATACAGACTTCGATCAGAAATCGGTAGCTAAGGTAGAATATTCAAAATTTCTAGGTCTATTAATTGATTAGGGGTTGAACTGGAAAAAACACACTGAGGATCTGCTGAAACGTTTGAGTTCAGCTACTTATGCTATTAGGGTCATTGCAAATTTTGACGATATCTATCTGAGTAAATTAGCTTACCACGCCTACTTTCATTCTCTGCTTTCGTATGGCATCATATTCTGGGGTAACTCATCATTGAGTAAAAGAGTGTTATTGCACAAAAGCGTGTAATCAGAATAATCGCTGGAGCTCATCCAAGATCACCATGCAGAGCTAGAAATCTTAACTGTAGCCTCAAAATATATATATTCACTTATGAAATTTATTAATAACAATCCGAATGAATTCAAAAGTAACAGCACTGTACATGGCTACAACACTAGGAGAAAGAATGATCTTCACTACTCAAGGTTAAATCTAACTTTGGCTCAGAAGTGGGTAAATTATGCTGCCACAAAAGTCTTTGGTCACTTACCTAATAGCCATATAGCATTTAAAAGGAAATTAAAAGAATTTCTTAATCGCAACTCCTTCTACTCAATAGATGAATTTTTGGATATAGTAAGCGGGTAATTTCCCAACCTTCACAAAAAAATTATTGAGTGTCATGTAATATTTTGTCTAATGTAATATCTTGTATAGACACCTTTTATTAACCTGACACGTTCCACATCTTTACGAAGTGTCGTATTCGTGATCTATGGAACAAATACTAAACTAATTTCATCTTGATGAGAAACAGAGCCGGATTCCAAGCACCATTTAAACAAAATTCGCCATCTCTGTTTATAAGGTTGCTTGATAGTTTGATTTCAACAGCTTCCTTAATACACTATACCAATAGCTGGACGTGCAAGCCAGAATCTCCGTGTTGTTGTACTCCATAGATGACCGGTATCAAGGCAATGTTCTGCAATAGCGGATTTGCTCGGCTGTTGTAAGCGTGTGAGACACTTATGTTCAATACTTCGGTCATCCACAGTCCTGATTGTCTGACCAATATATGACATGCCACAACTGCAAGGAATATGATAGACACCAGCCTTACGCCAACAGAGCCTTACTCTTAGGTAGTCGAAAACCACATTTCACATAATACTTCCGCAAAATACGGCCAATCCTATTGGAAATGATTCCTGTGTAAGGCAAAAAGGCCGTAGACTTTGGTGCCACTTCGTTGCTATCGTCACTCACCCGTTGCACAGAAGGCTGATAGCGTAACGCACGTTTGATCTGCCTCTGACTATATCCATTCTGACGAAAGGTGACTTCGACATGTGATAGCTCAGCTGCCAAACTTTCAGGGTCTGAGATAACGTGGGCCGTGTGAACCGTGGTACGAAGTACTCCCTCACTCTGAGCTGGATGGTGACAACTATCAGCTCGCAGATACAAGTCATTGTGAGTAGGCTTCCTATAAACAGAATGTCCCAACGTACCGTCAGTCTTCCTTCTGACCAACACATCAAGGAAGGGAATGCATCCATTCTTATCCACCTCCATAGTGAACTGAATATTCGGGTGGATCGAATTCAGGTGTTTCAAAAACCAGTTTAAATTCTCATTACCATGAGGCCAAACAAGAAAAGTGTCGTCTACATATCTGAAAAAAACGGGCAGGTTTCAAGGACGCTGACTCCAATGCACGTTCCTCGAAGTCCTACATAAACAAATTGACCACAATAGGTACAATGGGCTTCCCATTGGAACTCCATGAGTCTGTCCGTAGTACTGATCATAGAATAAAAAGTAAGTGGAAGTCAGCACATGTCGAAACAAATCTAACTTGACTAAAATATCAGTCATTCAAATGCAATACATGCCATCAACGTAGAGTTCTTAATGTGGTGTTCACACCTACCTACTAGTGGGCTCAAAAAACCACCAATATGTTTAGCTACACGATTTGTAGGAGCACCAATATTAGAAACAATAGGCCTCAACGGGACAGCCTCTTTATGGACCTTAGGGCGGCCATATAATGTAGGTGGTACAGCACAGTAAGAATTAAGAATCTTGATAGTCTTCTGTGATAAAGAACTTTTCTTCGGGAGGTTATTTATTTATGCATTTATTTTACCAGGCAATATTAGGGCCTTCAGACCCTCTCTTACACCTAACCAGGCATACTCACGTTGAACGAGTTACAGTTTCTACAGAACATTAAGGACATATAACGTATTATGCAGTATTGATGTTAAAGAAAAAAATAGAGATTATAACAGTAGTACAATGATAACTATAACAATAAAAAAATAATCATAACAATCAAGAATAATAATGACAACAATAATAATAATAATAATAGTTATGACTATGTATATGAAAGTAAACATACTTTTCTTTTGTGAATGTCAGTCCTATTGTTAGTTGGGAATTTTCTCGTCATGTTCTTGCAGCTTGTGAATTATTCTCATAGAGCAGAGACATAAGACGATAGAATGGGGCAAAAGAGATATATAAGAGGTAGATAGGTTAGAGGAAGAGAAATAGAAAGGTAAAATTCGAAGCTGTCATGGAGAGGAGAAAAGAAAGAGATGAGAGGGGCGCAACAATGGTGGCTATACCGTCCCTAATATGTAAGTTTTGAGTTCCCTCTTGAATGTTGAGTAGTTCTGGATAAGACGCAGATCACAGGGGAGCGCGTTCCATAGTCGTATGGCTGAGATGGAGAATGACACGGAGAAAGATTTTGTGTTATGTAAAGGTACAGCCAAGATGCTAGACGTCTCCGATGTGGTATTGCGATTGTTGGATGATGATAGGTGTTTAATGTGAGAAGATAAGTCTTGGGGGCACCAGTGGCTAAGAAATCGATGAAGTAAGCACATCGTGTGGAGATCGCGTGCCTTATAGTGGGGGTATCCAACATAGCTGGGAGTATGAAGGACTGATATGATCATACACCCGAATATTGCACACGTATCTGACGCCAGCATTCATCACTAGCTCGAGGCATCTAGAATTTTCACTATTTGTGCCGTGTTGAACTACATCACAGTAGTAAAGATTAGGCAAGACTAGTGTTTGTACTAATTTTTGTTTAACATGGGTTGGAAATATTTTTCTAAATTTTTGAATTGCATGTAGGGAGGAGAGCAATTTCCGGCAATCTGTGACTGTTCTTCCCAGTTTAGGTGTTCATCCAAGATTATTTCAAGGTCTTTTAATGTTTTTTGGTATGGTAGTTTGGTACCATTGAGGAGTTTTTGAGGGACTGTTTCGCGAAAGTACTGGCTGATTAACTTAGGATGAGATATAAATATGACCTGGGATTTCTTGGGGTTTAGTTTCAGACCTAGGGTCTGTGCCCATCGAGAAACAGAGCAAAGATCTGCGTTCATACCCGCTACTGCGTCAGCAATGTTTTTGGGGCTTGCACTTATGTAGAGTTGGATGTCGTCGGCATATAGATGGTAGTTACAGGAGTTAATCACTGAAGTCTTACTCTCAACGGGTTTTGACTTTCCTGTATGCTGAGTCTATTCTTCCAACAGTCATTTCTTTTTCGATATCGTCACAATTTTCCTGCAGCCATTTCGTCTTAGCTTCCCTGCTCTTCCTATTTATTTCATTCCTCAGCGACTTGTATTTCTGTATTCCTGAGTTTCCCGGAACGTTCTTGTACTTCCTCTTTTCATCAATCAACTGATGTATTTGCTGAGCTTCCCACTGTTTCTTCTCAGTTAGCTTCTTTGTACCTATGTTTCCCTTACCAGCTTCTGTGATGGCCCATTTTAGAGAAGTCCACTACACTTCAACTGTAATGCCTACTAAGCTATTCCTTATTGCTGTATCTATATCCTTAGCACGCGTATCTCGTCATTCCTTAGTACTTCCGTATCCCACTTCTTTGCTTATTGGCTCTTCCTGACTAATGTCTTAAACTTCAGCCTACTCTTCATCGCTAGTGTATTGTGACTGCATGTCTGCTCTTGGGTATAACTCACAATCCAGTACCTGATTTCTGAATCTGTCTGACCACAATGTAATCGAACTGAAATCTTCCCGTATGACATGGCCTTTTCCAAGTATACCTCCGCCTCTTGTGATTCTTGAACAGGGTATTCGTTATTAGTAGCTGAAAAATTTTACAGAACTCAATTAGTCTTTCTCCTCTCTCATTCCTTGTCCCAACCACAGATTTTCCTGTAAAATTTTCTTCTAGTCTTTCCTCTACAACACTATTCCAGTTCCCCTTGACTATTAGTTTTTCATCCCCCTTTGTATATCGTATTACCCTTTAAATATCCTCATACACTTTATCTTTTCTTCTTCAGCTTGCGACGTCGGCATGTACACCTGAACTATCGTTGTCGGTTTTGGTTTGCTGTCGATTCTAATAAGAACGACCCTATCACTGAACTGTTTACAGAAACACACTCTCTGACCTACTTTGCTATCCTAGTTCCATTTTATGCTGCTGTTGATATTACCTTAGACTCATCTGACCATAAATCCTTGTCTTCTTTCCACTTCACTTCACTGACCCCTGCTATATCTACACTCCTGGAAATTGAAATAAGAACACCGTGAATTCATTGTCCCAGGAAGGGGAAACTTTATTGACACATTCCTGGGGTTAGATGCATCACATGATCACACTGACAGAACCACAGGCACATAGACACAGGCAACAGAGCATGCACAATGTCGGCACTACTACAGTGTATATCCACCTTTCGCAGCAATGCAGCCTGCTATTCTCCCATGGAGACGATCGTAGAGATGCTGGATGTAGTCCTGTGGAACGGCTTGCCATGCCATTTCCACCTGGCGCCTCAGTTGGACCAGCGTTCGTGCTGGACGTGCAGACAGCGTGAGACGACGCTTCATCCAGTCCCAAACATGCTCAATGGGGGACAGATCCGGAGATCTTGCTGGCCAGGGTAGTTGACTTACACCTTCTAGAGCACGTTGGGTGGCACGGGATACATGCGGACGTGCATTGTCCTGTTGGAACAGCAAGTTCCCTTGCCGGTCTAGGAATGGTAGAACGATGGGTTCGATGACGGTTTGGATGTACCGTGCACTATTCAGTGTCCCCTCGACGATCACCAGAGGTGTACGGCCAGTGTAGGAGATCGCTCCCCACACCATGATGCCGGGTGTTGGCAAATTCCCTGTGTGCCTCGGTCGTATGCAGTCCTGATTGTGGCGCTCACCTGCACGGCGCCAAACACGCATACGACCATCATTGGCACCAAGGCACAAGCGACTCTCGTCGCTGAAGGCGACACGTCTCCATTCGTCCCTCCAATCACGCCTGTCGCGACACCACTGGAGGCGGGCTGCACGATGTTGGGGCGTGAGCGGAAGATGGCCTAACGGTGTGCGGGACCATAGCCCAGCTTCATGGAGACGGTTGCGAATGGTCCTCGCCGATACCCCAGGAGCAACAGTGTCCCTAATTTGCTGGGAAGTGGCGGTGCAGTCCCCTACGGCACTGCGTAGGATCCTACGGTCTTGGCGTGCATCCGTGCATCGCTGCGGTCCGGTCCCAGGTCGACGGGCACGTGCACCTTCCGCCGACCACTGGCGACCACATCGATGTACTGTGGAGACCTCACGCCCCACGTGTTGAGCAATTCGGCGGTACGTCCACCCGGCCTCCCGCATGCCCACTATACGCCCTCGCTCAAAGTCCGTCAACTGCACATACGGTTCACGTCCACGCTGTCGCGGCATGCTACCAGTGTTAAAGACTGCGATGGAGCTCCGTATGCCACGGCAAACTGGCTGACACTGATGGCGGCGGTGCACAAATTCTGCGCAGCTAGCGCCATTCGACGGCCAACACCGCGGTTCCTGGTGTGTCCGCTGTGCCGTGCGTGTGATCATTGCTTGTACAGCCCTCTCGCAGTGTCCGGAGCAAGTATGGTGGGTCTGACACCCCGGTGTCAATGTGTTCTTTTTTCCATTTCCAGGAGTGTAGATTGAGCCTTTACATTTCACTTTTCAGATTTTCTAGTTTCCCTACCACGTTCAAGCTTCTGACATTCCACGCCCCGACTCATGGGACGTTATCCTTCCGTTGATTATTCAATCTCTTTGTCACAGTAACCTCCTCTTTCGTATTCCCCTAACGGAGATCCGAATGGGGGACTATTCTTGAATGTATTGCCAATGGTGAGATCATCATGACACTTCTTCAATTACAGGCCACAAGTCCTGTAGATACACGTTATGTGTGTTTAATGCAGTGGTTTCCATTGCCTTCTGCATCCTCATGCCGTCGATGATTGCCTATTCTTCCGCGTTTAGGGACGGTTTCCCACACCTAGAATAAGAGAGTGCACTGAACCTCTGTCCGCTCCTCCTCCCTCTTTGACAAGGCCGTTGGCAGAATGAAAGTGACTTCTTATGCCGGAAGTCTTCGGCCGCCAATGCTGATTATTAATCAAAATTTAAGCAACGGCGGGAGTCGAACGAGTGACGGAAAACGTTTTAATGATGAATCAAAGACGTTACCACTACACCATGTCTACTCCAGCAATATCGACTGTGAAATACATATAAAGATAGTCACCTAGTTGGTAGTCCGTAAGACGTAAGGTGGAAACAACAATCCTGAGACTACGACATGCAGTAAGTATATTGTCGCAATTAATGATGATAATTTCACTAGTACACGTCCTGTTACTGCACAAATTGAAACGTATACATTGTCTTAAGGCGGTGGTAGTGCTGGCAGTGACGTCCAATATCGTTCCACCTCACACAACCGATTCAAACACTGCTAGGATTTGCTCACAGTACCCAGTAGCGCTATAGACAACGGCGCTGAGGCTGATACTGCGTTCTTTGACTTCAGGAGGGCATCTGACACTATTCCGTCGCAGTTTTAGTGGGGAAAGAAAAACAGAAAGAAAAACGGTATTGGACAAAATTTGCGACTGGATTGAAGACTTCCTTGCAGATAGAACTCAAAGTGTCACTCTCAGTGGAAAAGAATTGACAGAATTTAGGGGTTAAAACGTCGGACAAAGGGAAAGCAGAAAAGTTGTGGACAGGGTCTAATCAGTTGCCGTTGGTTGCACAGAAAACACATACATTTTATTTTAAAAAAACGAAACCCTAAGGAAACATTTTAAAAGATTTTACTACGCTGGTGGCTGAAAGCCTTATTAGAAAAACAGCAAGTTATTGTCGGCTGAAGGCCACAAGCAATGTTAAACACAATCAAAGGCTGGAGGCTAGTAGCAATTTTAGAATACACAACGGCTGAAGGCCTGAATGACAAGTAAGGAAGGCTGCTACACACTAGCAAATACTAAGATACTTTCTTCTTAACAATGAAAACGGTAACAAGCTATAGTAACGACTGAAGGCCTTATTAAAAAAAAAACTGCAAATTATTTGTCGGCTGAAGGCCACAAGCAATGTTACAAACAATTAACGGATGAAGGCATTAAGAAAGGATTCAAAATTAGTGGGGACTAGAGGCCACAAGCAGTTTTGAAAATACTCTACGGATGAAGGCCTGAATTACAAGTAAGGAAGGTAGTTATATGTTAAAGTGGTAAAACGTTTATTTAAAACAATCTCAAAGAGCTGCAACAGGCTATAGTGACGGCTGCAGGACTTAGTAAGAGAAAGCTGAAAATAAATTGTCGACAGGAGGCCACAAGCAGTGTTTGTAACGACTGAAGGTCGGAACGACAAATGCGGAAGGCAATAACATGTTTAAACATTAAGACTTGTTCAAACAAGACGGAGTGATCCACAGACAGTGCTTCCTGCATCGACCGGAGGAAGGTGACTACAGCTGTGTAAGCGGTGAGACAGGCAGCCAAGAGTTGTACTCACGTAACAGGATGGTAACTCACACAGGGGGAAGTTGAAGCGCCGACCGTCCCGACTAACCAATCCGACTAACGTCCGATCACCGGTACAACGATGGAATATTATTAAGGGAGACGGGACGGACAGCACCATGTCCTCAGAAACACACGCAAGGCCGAAGGAAACACTAGACCAAATTAGACCTCCCAAAAACATATGCACACTACGATTCTAGAGACTGTCGAACTACACTCCATGTCGGACAGCATCGACACGACGAGAAAAGTACGGTAAACTCCAGGGCAGGTACCTGGAGCGTTAGCACCGACAAGACAGAAAACACCGCTGATAGCACTTCACTAATAAGAATAATACTAAATCCAAACTTACATCAAGGAGTAGAAGGAGCCTAATAGCTTCCGCCAACCAGACTGACTCCACTTGTTGCGGTTGGTCTCACTGACCCTGGGAGCAGCAACACGCAAACAGCGAGATCGCTAACAGAGGAGATTCCAGTACTATACACGGCTCTCTGAACTTGAAACAACCTGGTTTCGTTTGTCGGCTCCAGCCCCTCAGTCCGACACTGCCTGACCGTTACCAACAGTCCATGCCTGCCCTCGCGCTGCAGACCTCCTCGCTGCTCCCCACTGATGTTCGCAACTCTTCACCAAATCCAGTACGCAGACAGTATTAAAATAACTGCTCATTCAAAACCACAAGATACACACGGATCTGGGAAAGCAATTCCACCAACAACTCATAATACTAAAATCAGTCACTGTGAAACAACACGGACGAGAAGCCAGAAGCGGTCGGAAGACCAAATGTACGTCGTCCGCTGCGACGACCGACCGAACGACCAACCAACGGTCGTCCCCACACGTCAGGTACGGGAAAGATCGCAGTATAAATCGTCGACTGACAACTTATTGTCATGAGGTCACTCTGACAGGCGGACACACACACACATACACACAAGTGAAAGCTGCACTACTCGAATATCACGGTCCATTCAACTAAAACTCGCTGAATCCGGCCCTTGGCATGGTCGTGCATTTTGAGACCACATCGAAATCCATTAATGTATAACTAGTTAATGTATTCAGGTCGAAAGGAACTTTCAGGTTGCGAACATGGAACGTTAAAAGTTTGAACAGGCCAGGAACATTCCAGACATTATTAGACGAATTAGATAGATACAATGTAGACATTAAAGCTATTCAAGAAACTTGGTGGCAGGGGGAGGGTAGCATAAAGAGTGGTAACTATACATTTTTCTATGGAGGTTCGGAAGCTCACAGTTTCGGGACAGGTTTCGCAGTACAGGGAAAAGTGCTTCACGCAATCAGAGATATAAGGTTCATTAGTGACCGACTATCAGTTATACTGTTGTCCGGCAGGTGGAATAGACTAGTATTAATTAGTGTACATGCACCAACTGAGGACACTGAAGAGGTTGTTAAAGACGGCTTTTATGAAGAACTAGATCAACTATGGGATGAGTTCTCCTCATATGATACAAAATTAATCATAGGTGATTTTAATGCGAAGATAGGTAAGGAGGAAGCATTCCGGCCTACAATTGGGAAAGAAAATTTGCATAACATTTCGAATGATAATGGCACAAGGGTGGTTAATTTTGCTATTTCAAAAGACATGATTGTTCAGAGCACATATTTCAAAAGGAAGGACATTCATAAAGCAACCTGGGTCTCTCCGGATGGACACACCCGAAACCAAATTGATCACGTTCTTGTAGATCGGTGATGGCACTCTAGTATAGAAAATGTTAGGACTTTCAGGGGAGCAGATTGACATTCTGATCATTATCTTGTAGTTGCCAAAGTTTAACAACGGCTATCTACAGCAACATAAAGGTGTCACAGTGCAGAACTTGGTAGGTTCGACACTGACAAGCTAAAGATGAAAGCTTTATAAGAAGGTACATGATAGAAATTTCAAATAGGTTAGATGCTCTCAGGACACACGAAGATCAAGACGAGGATGTAAATAAACAGTGGATCACTGTGAGGAATAATATCAAAGAGCCAGCGAAGGTCACAATAGGTACAATTAAGAAGAACAGGAGGAAACAGTGGTTTCATGAGGAATGCAAGAAACTGGTAGAGAACAGAAGAAAAGCTTGATTAGATTGGGATAGAATGGGAGACAGAAAACGAGAGGAGTTCTTGAACTTGAGAAGGGAAGTTGGTTGTAGGCTACGAGCAAAGAAGAGGGATTATTTGAACAATCAAATTAGAAAAACGAAAACAAAAAGTAAAACAAAAAACATTAGGGAACATTACCTAAACATAAATGGGTATAGGAAGGGCTTCAAGGCTAGATCAAATCCACTTCGAGGGGATGCTGGGGAAATACTGACA
Organism: Schistocerca gregaria; assembly: GCF_023897955.1. Classification (NCBI taxonomy): domain Eukaryota; kingdom Metazoa; phylum Arthropoda; class Insecta; order Orthoptera; family Acrididae; genus Schistocerca; species Schistocerca gregaria. The sequence goes on from NC_064922.1 coordinate 887,669,369, forward strand.
GACCCCAGTGCTATGTTAAGTAAATGGAGGGCGTATTTTGAGCACCTATTAAATGTACAGCAGGAAGCAGGAAATGAGCAGGCGTACGAAATACATACAGCAGAACCCCAGGTACCTGAGCCAACGTTAAAGGAAGTAAGAGATGCAATCAACAAATTGAAAAGCCATAAAGCACCATTATGAGATTGCATAACTGCAGAATTAGTTAAAAATGGGGGGCAGAAATTGATGGAAGTAGTTCACAAAGTGGTAACTAAAGTATCGAACTCAGAGATGATAGCTGCAGAGTGCCAGTAGTCGATTTGATCCCAATTTTTAAGAAAGGTGCCAAAATGGATTGCAGTAATTATTGAGGGATATCGCTATTGTTCCAAAATTTTCTCGAATATTCTGTTAAGCAGGCTTACACCATATGCAGATGAAATTGTGGGGGATTACCAAGCCGGCTTTCGGAGGAATAGATAAACTATAGACCAAATATTCACGCTGTGTCAAATTTTGGAAAAGAAATAGGAATACAATAAACCAGTTCATAATCTTCTCATAGCTTTTACAAAAGTATATGATTCAGTATTGCAGTCAAAATTGTATAGAATTCTTTTGGAACTTGGAATACCAAAGAAGTATGTTAGACTTAAAGAAACGAATTTGAAAAACACAAAATGTAGAAAACGCGTGGGGAAATTGGAGTCAGAAGAATTTGTAATAAAGAACGGTCTTAAGCAGGGAGATGCCCTGTCTCCGCTACTTTTTAATGTAGTCCTAGAATATATTGTACGAATGGCAGCAGATAATTCAGAGGGTGTGGAATTAAATGGAAATATTAACATATTAGGGTATACAGGTTATCTAAATATCATTAGCGACAGGAAAGAATCTGTAACAGCAAATGCGAATGCGTTAATCAAAGCTAGAGAAGATGTAGGTCTACGGATAAGTGAAGACAAAACTAAATACCTGGTTACTACTAGAATGCCAAGAGCAGTAGATAGGAAAAGTTAGGAGTTGGAGACATGCAGTTTGAAAAAGTGAACACATTTAAGTATCTAGGCGTGGACATCACTTCGAGAAATGAGATTGAATCCGAACTGAGGAAGAGATTACGGGCAGGAAATGCGTGCTACTTCTCACTGAATAGATTACTTTCATCGCGGATATTGTCTAGGAATTTAAAGATTAGAATATACATAACTAATATTCTACCAGTTATGCTGTATGGGTATCAGTCTCTCACTGTGCAGAATGAAAAGCCGTTACGAGTATTTGAAAACAAATTTTTGCGGAAAATTTTCGGAGCAAAAAGGGGTAACATTAGCGGAGAGTGGCGCAACTGCATAACGAAGAGATTGACGAACTCTATTCAAGCACTGACATAATAAGCATTATTAAATCACGTAGGCTGCGATGGGCGGGTCTCGTAGCTCGAATGGATGAGGGCAGGGCAGCGCGCAGAGTACTGGTAGGGCACCTAGAAGAAAAACGTCCTGTGAGGAGACCGAGGCGTAGATGCGAGGACAATGTGAAGGCTTATTTGAGGAGCCAAGGTATTGAAGGTGAATGGAAGGAAATAGCCCAAGACAGGGATAGATGTCGAAAATATGTTGCTGCGGTAATGGACTCTAGAGTCTGGTATGACCAGTGAGTGAGTAAGTAAGTAGTTAATGTATAACTACACTGTTGTCGACACAATGCCAAAAACATTATCTACCACAAAATATCTAAGCGTGACCTAAAGTGAATGACCACATAAAACTAACTGTAGGAAAAGCAGATGCCTGACATATTCATAGGAATAATCTTAAGGAAAGGTACTTCACTCGCAAAAGAAGTGTCTTACATGGCCCTTGTTTGATAGATTCTTGATTACTGGTCGTCAAACTGGGACCCTTATCAGGTTGGACAGGTAGAAGAGTAAGAGATAGTCCAAGGGAGAGCCCCGAGTTTCGACACGGCCCGAGAGCTCTACAAAGATGCTGAACAAACGCCAGTGGCAGACACTGCTGTGCACATCATGGATGGGTTTACTACTGAAATTTGAAGAGGGCACTTTACTGGAAGCGCCGGTCAATATATTACTTCCACCCACATACAACTTGCGAAATGACCACGACAAGAAATTTCGGAACATTAGAGCTAATACAGAAGCTTACCGAAAGTCATTCTACCCATACGCCATTCGCGACTGTATCAGAGAATGGGAGATCGGTTAGTGGTACCAGAAGTACCCTCTTCCATATACCCTTGTGTGGCTTGTGGAGTGTTGCTGTAAATACGAGGGTTGTTCAGAAAGTAAGGACTGATCTGTTGCGAAACCACAGTGAAAACCAAAACTGTTATCTTTGCACATTTACCTACACCTTCCAGGTACTTCGCTACATAGTAGACGCTCCGACTTGGACACTTGTCGGAGACTTATACCATGTTTCCAACACCACCGTCTTAGAAGGCAGCCGCCTGTGCTTTCCGATAATTCTCTAGCTGGTCTATAACGCGCAGCCTGCGCTCAAGTGTTGTCTTCGTATCCAGCGTTTCATGTGAACATAAATGATACTCAGGACGAGTCAATTAGGGCTATCTTGTGGGTGATCGAACACTTCCCATCGAAAAGGCTACGGGAGCGTCTTCACTGCCCCTGCAGAGTGCAGCTGAGAACTGCCTAGAAACATGAAGTGCGTAGCAGTGGTGTTAAGTGGGCTGCAGTAATTAAGGCAAAGATTCTCAGCAGGCTCTCCTACTTGGTGGGAGACGTTGTTATTCTAGGCACCTTTACTCGCTCACAGTGCGCTCACAACTGAAAAGAGCGACTTGATGCGATCGACGGGTACACTAGAGTCCCTGTCCAAAACGCCTGTGAAAAGCGTCGTCGGATTTTCACAGTGGTTTCCATTTTGCGACAGATCGTTCCTATCTTTCCGAACAGCCCTCGTATAAACGTAGATGTATAACTGGTTTAGACGAAGCCAGCCTGCCTCTTCAAAACTGAGGAACGTTGCAGGTATATTGGTGTTCACTACATATCCAAAACCTCGCGGAATCCGAGGCCCTGTCTTGTCTGACTGCTCGTACTGAATTCTTACTACGAGTGCGCCCTCATTGTCAGTGAGCCTTGAGCACCCGCTGGTGAAGCATCAGCGCAGCAGCAGTGCAGTAGCGAGTCGCATATTTAGCTTTCATATTTGTTTTGTAGTTTGATTCTTAATTTCTTTCCGAGTGTTTGTGCGCTTGCATATTGAATTACATAAAATCCTTATGTATTCTCGTATTTGAGAGGAGTAATATTGCTTATTCATAGCAGTAGAGTATAAATTCGTGGGGTCGTTAGATATTAGCAGTAGGATGGATAGGTGAAACGTACCCTTAGAAAAATTAATGAATGAATGTGCTGATATACCTCTTACATTATTTGCTTTTCAAACAGCTGAGCAAAACTGAGCGTACTCAGACATTAGTCTCTTTCTCTTATTCTGATCAACACTAAACTGACACACAATAATTTTAGCGCAACGCAATCTGACTTTTCATAATCCCTACAAAAGAATGGCCCTGACTAACATTAACCTATACCTTTCACAAATCACATACCTCACAATAAATCTTCGTTACTCGAACTACTGCAATACAGCGAGCGCCACTACTACCTCCTAAATAAAAGGTTCAAACTACTGAAGGCACTAACTACTGATAGGCATACTTAGCAAATGAAAGATTTTGTTAGAGGACAAATAATGTATTTACCTTTTTTTTTGGTCATCAGTCTACTGATTGGTTTGATGCGGCCCGCCACGAATTCCTTTCCTGTGCTAACCTCTTCATCTCAGAGTAGCACTTGCCACCTATGTCCTCAATTATTTGCTTGACGTATTCCAATCTCTGTCTTCCTCTACAGTTTTTGCCCTCTACAGCTCCCTCTAGTACCATGGAAGTCATTCCCTCATGTCTTAGCACATGTCCCATCATCCTGTCCCTTCTCCTTATCAGTATTTTCCACATATTCCTTTCCTCTCCGATTCTGCGTAGAGCCTCCTCATTCCTTACCTTATCAGTCCACCTAATTTTCAACATTCGTCTATAGCACCACATCTCAAATGCTTCGATTCTCTTCTGTTCCGGTATTCCCACAGTTCATGTTTCACTGCCATACAATGCTGTACTCCAGACGTACATCTTCAGAAATTTATTCCTCAAATTAAGGCCGGTATTTGATATTAGTAGACTTCGCTTGGTCAGAAATGCCTTTTTTGCCATAGCGAGTCTGCTTTTGATGTCGTCCTTGCTCCGTCCGCCATTGGTTATTTTACTGCCTAGGTAGCAGAATTCCTTAACTTCCTTGACATCGTGACCATCAATCCTGATGTTAAGTTTCTCGCTGTTCTCATTTCTACTACTTCTCATTACGTTCGTCTTTCTCCGATTTACTCTCAAACCATACTGTGTACTCATTAGACTGCTCATTCCTTTCAGCAGATCATTTAATTCTTCTTCACTTTCACTCAGGATAGCAATGTCATCAGCGAATCGTATCACTGATATCCTTTCACCTTGTATTTTAATTCCATTCCTGAACCTTTCTTTTATTTCCATCATTGCTCCCTCGGTGTACAGATTGAAGAGTTGGGGCGAAAGGCTGCAGCCTTGTCTTACTCCCTTCTTAATACGAGCACTTCGTTCTTGATCGTCCACTCTTATTATTCCCTCTAGGTTGTTGTACATATTGTATATGACCCGTCTCTCCCTATAGCTTACCCCTACTTTTTTCAGAATCTTGAACAGCTTGCACCATTTTATATTGTCGAACGCTTTTTCCAGGTCGACAAATCCTATGAACGTGTCTTGATTTTTCTTTAGCCTTGCTTCCGTTATTAGCCGTAACGTCAGAATTCCCTCTCTCGTGCCTTTACTTTTCCTAAAGGCAAACTGATCGTCACCTAGCGCATTCTCAATTTTCTTTTCCCTTCTTCTGTATATTATTCTTGTAAGCAGCTTCGATGCATGAGCTTTTAAGCTGATTGTGCGATAATTCTCGCACTTGTCAGCTCTTGGCGTCTTCGGAATTGTGTGGATGATGCTTTTCCGAAAGTCAGATGGTATGTCGCCAGACTCATATATTCTACACACCAACGTGAATAGTCGTTTTGTTGCCACTTCCCCTAATGATTTTAGAAATTCTGATGGAATGTTATCTATCCCTCCTGCCTTATTTGGCCGTAAGTTCTCCAAAGCTATTTTAAATTCCGATTCTAATACTGGATCGCCTATCTCCCCTAAATGGACTCCTGTTTCTTCTTCTATCACATCAGACAAATCTTCACCCTCATAGAGGCTTTGAATGTATTCTTTCCACCTATCTGCTCTCTCCTCTGCATTTAACAGTGGAATTCCCGTTGCACTCTTAATGTTACCACCGTTGCTTTTAATGTCACCAAAGGCTGTTTTGACTTTCATGTATGCTGAGTCTGTCTTTCCGACAATCATATCTTTTTCGATGTCTTCACATTTTTCCTGCAGCCATTTCGTCTTAGGTTCCCTGCACTTCCTATTTATTTCATTCCTCAGCGACTTGTATTTCTGTATTCCTGATTTTCCCGGAACATGTTTGTACTACCTCCTTTCATCAATCAACTGAAGTATTTCTTCTGTTACCCATGGTTTCTTCGTAGCTACCTTCTTTGTACCTATGTTTTCCTTCCCATCTTCTGTCATGTTCCCTTTTTAGAGACGTCCATTCCTATTCAACTGTGTTGCCTACTGCGCTATTCCTTATTGCTATATCTATAGCGTTAGAGAACTTCAAACGTATCTCGTCATTCCTTAGAACTTCCGTATCCCACTTCTTAGAGTATTGATTCTTCCTGACTAATGTCTTGAACTTCAGCCTACTCTTCATCACTACTATATTGTGATCTGAGTCTATATCTGCTCCTGGGTACGCCTTACAATCCAGTATCAGATTTCGGAATCTCTGTCTGACCATGATGTAATCTAATTGAAATCTTCCCGTATCTCCCGGCCTTTTCCAAGTATACCTCCTCCTCTTGAGATTCTTGAACAGGGTATTCGCTATTACTAGCTGAAACTTGTTACAGAACTCAATTAGTCTTTCTCGTCTTTCATTCCTTGTCCCAAGCCCATATTCTCCTGTAACCTTTTCTTCTACTCCTTCCCCTACAATTGCATTCCAGTCGCCCATGACTATTAGATTTTCGTCCCCCTTTACATACTGCATTACCCTTTCAATATCCTCATACACTTCCTCTATCTGTCTTCAGCTTGCGACGTTGGCATGTATACCTGAACTATCGTTGTCGGTGTTGGTCTGCTGTCGATTCTGATTAGAACAACCCGGTCACTGAACTGTTCACAGTAACACACCCTCTGCCCTACCTTCCTATTCATAACGAATGCTACACCTGTTATACCATTTTCTGCTGCTGTTGATATTACCCGATACTCATCTGACCAGAAATCCTTGTCTTCCTTCCACTTCACTTCACTGACTCCTACTAAATCTAGATTGAGCCTTTGCAATTCCCTTTTCAGATTTTCTAATGTCCCTATCACGTTCAAGCTTCTGACATTCCACGCCCCGACTCGTAGAACGTTATCCTTTCGTTGATTATTCAATCTTTTTCTCATGGTAACCTTAATGTGCTCATGGGGTTCTTTAGGCTAGGCAGTAGTGCGAGGTGTTTATCAGCTCACCAGTCGACGTGTAGGCAGGACGCGCTCAGTGTAAAGGCACTTCAGCTTTCAAGATATTAGCAGTAATTTTTCAGAGTGTTCGGAATAAAGTTCCTGAATTTACTGCCCTCCAGGAAGCGTGTGGCGCGCAAATTATTCTCGGGACCGAGACATGGAAGAAGCCTGAGATAGAAAGTTCTGAAATATTTAGTGAGGATTGAAACGTGTATCTGAAAGACAGATTAGACCCCGTAGGAGGTGGTGTCTTCATTGCAGTTGACAAAAAAACAATATTGTGTCTACTGAGGTCGAAGTAGTGTGATTGTGAAGTTATCTGGACACGTTTAACAGGGCGAGGGGAAATAAATTTAACTGTGGAGTGTTATTACCGGCCACCAGCTTCCACCGTGACAGTTCTAGAATCATTCAAAGGGAGTTTATATTCTTTATGACAGAAGTACCCGGATCATGCTATATTAGTCGACGCCGACTTCAACCTACCTAGTATAGACTGGGATGTCTATGGATTCACTACAGATAGTACTTTTGGACACATTATCCAAAAACTGACTTGAGCTGCTAAATCGGCAGCCAACGCGTAATGGAAATATTTTAGATCTGGTAGCCACGAACAGACCAGACCTCATCGACGGTGTCGTGTTGAGACAGGGATTAGTGATCATGATGATGTCATTACGACTATGGTTACGAAAGTTAAAAAGTCGGTCAAGAAGGCTAGGAGAGTATTCTTACTACAAAGAGCAGATAAGCAGTCGTTAGAATCCCACTTAGTAAATGAATCGACTTCATTTACTTTCAGTGCGACGGACGTGGAAGAATTATGGGCAAATTTTAAACACATTTTAAACCACGCAATGGACCAGCAGGTGCCGAAAAAGTGGGTTACGGACAAAAAATATCCACAGTGGTTTAACAGCTCAATTCGGAGAATGGTCAGGAAGCAAAGGCAGTTACACTCGCGGTACAAGAAAGATCGAAAGAATGAGCACAGGCATAAGTTAGTGTAGATTCGTGCTGCTGTAAAAAGAGCGATGCGCGAAACATTCAACCACTACCACCGTCACACCTTAGCAAAAGATCTTGCTGAAAACCCAAGGAAAATCTGGTCTTACGTAAAATCGGTAAGCGGGTCGAAGGCTTCCATCCAGTCACTCACTGATCAGTCTGGCCTGGCAACCGAAGACAGCAAAACGAAAGCTGAAATTTTAAATTTAGCATTTGGGAAATCTTTCACGCAGGAGGATCGTACAAACATACCGCCGTTTGAGTCTCGTACAGCTTCCCTTATGGAGGACATAGTGATAGACATCCCTGGGGTTGTGAAGCAGCTGAATGGGTTGAAAATAAATAAATCGCCAGGTCCTGATGGGATCCCAATTCGGTTTTACAGAGAGTACTCTACTGCATTTGCTCCTTACTTAGCTTGAATTTATCGTGAATCTCTTGCCCAACGGAAAGTCCCGAGCGACTGGAAAAAAGCGCAGGTGACGCCTGTATATAAGAAGGATAGGACGGATCCTCAAAATTACAGACCAATATCCTTATCGTCGGTTTGTTGCAGGATTCTTGAACATATTCTCAGTTCGAATACAATGAATTTCCTTGAGACAGAGAAGTTGTTGTCCATGCATCAGCACAGCTTTAGAAAGCATCGCTTCTGCGAAACGCAACTCGCACTTTTTTCACGTGATATTTTGCGAACCATGGATGAAGGGTATCAGACGGATGCCATATTCGTTGACTTCCCGAAAGCGTTGGACTTGGTGCCCAACTGCAGACTCCTAACTAATGTACGAGCATATGGCATTGGTTCCCAAGTATGTGAGGGGATCGAAGACTTCTTAAGTAATAGAACCCAGTACGTTGTCCTCGATGGTGAGTATTCACCGGAGGTGAGGGTATCATCTGGAGTGCCCCAGGGAAGTGTGGTAGGATTGCTGTTGTTTTCTATCTACATAAATGGTCTTTTGGATAGGGTGGATAGCAATGTGCAGCTGTTTGCTCATGATGCTGTGGTGTTCGGGAAGGTGTCGTCGTTGAGTGACTGTACGAAGATACAAGATGACTTGCACAGGATTTGTGATAAGTGTAAAGAATGGCAGCTAACTGTAAATATAGATAAATGTCATTTAATGCAAATGAATGTTTTTGCTGTTGTAGTCTTCAGTCGTGAGACTGGTTTGATACAGCTCTCCATGCTACTCTATCCTGTGCAAGGTCCTCCATCTCCCAGTACCTACTGCAGCCTACATCCTTCTGAATCTGCTTAGTGTATTCATCTCTTGATCTCCCTCTACGATTTTTACCCTAGACGCTGCCCTCCAATACTAAATTGTTGATCCCTTGATGCCTCAGAACATGTCCTACCAACCGATCCCTTCTTCTAGTCAAGTTGTGCCACAAATTTCTCTTGTCCCCAATCCTATTCAATACCTACTCTTAGATATGTGATCTACCCATCTAATCTTCAGCATTCTTTTGTAGTACCACATCTCAAAAACTTCTATTCTCTTCTTGTCTAAACTACACTCCTGCAAATGGAAAAAAGAACACATTGACACCGGTGTGTCAGACCCACCATAGTTGCTCCGGACACTGCGAGAGGGCTGTACAAGCAATGATCACACGCACGGCACAGCGGACACACCAGGAACCGCGGTGTTGGCCGTCGAATGGCGCTAGCTGCGCAGCATTTGTGCACCGCCGCCGTCAGTGTCAGCCAGTTTTCCGTGGCATACGGAGCTCCATCGCAGTCTTTAACACTGGTAGCATGCCGCGACAGCGTGGACGTGAACCGTATGTGCAGTTGACGGACTGAGGGCGTATAGTGGGCATGCGGGAGGCCGGGTGGACGTACCGCCGAATTGCTCAACACGTGGGGCGTGAGGCCTCCACAGTACATCGATGTTGTCGCCAGTGGTCGGCGGAAGGTGCACGTGCCCGTCGACCTGGGACCGGACCGCAGCGACGCAAAGTTGCACGCCAAGACCGTAGGATCCTACGCAGTGCCGTAGGGGACCGCACCGCCACTTCCCAGCAAATTAGGGACACTGTTGCTCCTGGGGTATCGGCGAGGACCATTCGCAACCGTCTCCATGAAGCTGGGCTACGGTCCCGCACACCGTTAGGCCGTCTTCCACTCACGCCCCAACATCGTGCAGCCCGCCTCCAGTGGTGTCGCGACAGGCGTGAATGGAGGAACGAATGGAGACGTGTCGTCTTCAGCGATGAGAGTCGCTTCTGCCCTGGTGCCAATGATGGTCGTATGCGTGTTTGGCGCCGTGCAGGTGAGCGCCACAATCAGGACTACATACGACCGAGACACAGAGGGCCAACACCCGGCATCATGGTGTGGGGAGCGATCTCCTACACTGGCCGTACACATCTGGTGATCGTTAAGGGGACACTGAATAGTGCACGGTACATCCAAACCGTCATCGAACCCATCGTTCTACCATTACTAGACCGGCAAGGGAACTTGCTGTTCCAACAGGACAATGCACTTCCGCATGTATCCCGTGCCACCCAACGTGCTCTAGAAGGTGTAAGTCAACTACCCTGGCCAGCAAGATCGGATCTGTCCCCCATTGAGCATGTTTGGGACTGGATGAAGCGTCGTCTCACGCGGTCTGCACGTCCAGCACGACCGCTGGTCCAACTGAGGCGCCAGGTGGAAATGGCATGGCAAGCAGTTCCACAGGACTACATCCAGCATCTCTACGATCGTCTCCATGGGAGAATAGCAGGCTGAATTGCTGCGAAAGGTGGATATACACTGTACTAGTGCCGACGTTGTGCATGCTCTTTTGCCTGTGTCTATGTGCCTGTGGTTCTGTCAGTGTGATCATGTGATGTATCTGACCCCAGGAACGTGTCAATAAAGTATCCCCTTCCTGGGACAATGAATTGACGGTGTTCTTATTTCAATTTCCAGGAGTGTATTTATCGTCCATGTTTCACTTCCATATATTGCAACACTCAATACAAATACTTTCAGAAACGACTTGCTGACACTTAAATCTATACTTGATGTTAACAAATTTCTCTTCTTCAGAAACGCTTTCCTTGCCATTGCCAGTCTACATTTTATATCCTCTCTACTCCGGACATCGTCAGTTATTTTCCTACCCAAATAGCAAAACTGCTTTAAGTGTCTTACTTCCTAATCTAATTCCCTAGAATCACCCAACTTAATTCAACTATATTCCATGATCCTTGTATTCCTTTTTTTGACGTTCGTCTTATATCCTCCTTTCAAGACACTATCCATTCCATTCAACTGCTCTTCCAAGTCCTCTGCTGTCTCTGACAGAATTACAATGTCATCACCGAACCTCAAAGTTTTTATTTCTTCCCCATGGGTTTTAACACCTACTCCAAATTTTTATTTTGTTTCCTTCACTGCTTGCTCAATATACAGATTGAATAACGTCGTGGAGAGGCTACAACCCTGTCTCACTCCCTTCCCAACCACTGCTTCCCTTTCATGTCCCTCAACCATCTAGTTTCTGTACAAACTGTAAATAGCCTTTCGCTCCCTGTATTTTACCCCTGCCACCTTCAGAATTTGAAACAGAGTATTCCAGTCAACATTGTCAAAAGCTTTCTCTAAGTCTACAAATGCTAGAAACGAAGGTTTGCCTTTCTCTAATCTAGCTTCTAAGATAAGTCGTAGGGTCAATACTGCCTCACGTGTTCCAATATTTCTACGGAATCCAAACTGATCTTCCCCGAGGTCGGCTTCTACTAGTTCTTCCATTCGTCTGTAAAGAATTCGCGTTAGTATCTTGCAGCCGTGACTTATTAAACTGATAGTTCGGAATTTTCACATCTGTCAACACCTGCATTCTTCGGGATTTGAATTACACTTCTATAAGTCTGAGGGTATTTCGCCTGTCTTATATATCTTGCTCACCAGATGGTAGAGTTTTGTCAGGACTGGCTCTCTCAAGGCTGTCAGTAGTTCTAATGGAATGTTGTCTACTCCCGGGGCCTTGTTTCGACTTAGGTCTTTCAGTGCTCTGTCAAACTCTTCACGCAGTATCGTATCTCCCATTTCATCTTCATCTACATCCTCTTTCATTTCCATAATATTGTCCAAGTACATCGCCCTTGTATAGACCGTCTATATACTTCTTCGACCTTTCTGCTTTCCCTTCTTTGCTCAGAACTGGATTTTCATCTGAGCTCTTGATATGAATAGGAAAAAGAATGCTGTAATGTTTGAATACTCGATTATTAGTGTAGCGCTTGACACAACAGGTCGAATAAATATTTGGGCGTAACATTGCAGAGCGAGGAGAAGTAGGACAAGCATGTAATGGCAGTTGTAGGGAAGGCGGATAGTCGTCTTCGGTTCATTGGTAGAATTTTGGGAAGATGTGGTTCATCTGTAAAGGAGACCGCTTATAAAACACTAATACGACCTATTCTTGAGTACTGCTCGAGCGTTTGTGATCCCTATCAGGTCGGATTGCGGGAGGACATAGAAGCAATTCAGAGGCGGGCTGCTACATTTGTTACTAGTAGGTTTGATCATCACGCGAGTGTTACGGAAACGCTTCAGGAACTCGGGTGGGAGTCTCTAGAGGAAAGGGGGCGTTCTTTTCGTGAATCGCTACTGAGGAAAATTAGAGAACCAGCATTTGAGGCTGACTGCAGTGCAATTTTACTTCCGCCAACTTATATTTCGCGGAAAGACCACAAAGATAAGAGAGATTAGGGCTCGTACAGAGGCATATACGCAGTCATTTTTCCCTTGTTCTGTTTGGGAGTGTAACAGGGAGAGAAGATGCTAGTTGTGGTACGAGGTACACTCCGCCACACACCGTATGGTGGATTGCGGAGTATGTATGTAGATGTAGATTTCACTCGCCGCTTCCTGCCAATTGCTTGTTTTTTAGTATACAAGGTCGACGCACGTGTCCATAAACACCGTCATTTAAGAAACACGCTACTCTAAATGTGCACCACGCCGCGCAGGTTGGCCGGTAGTAACACTGTTATTCACTGGAGGACATTCAGCTGGTCTTACGTGGGACCTGCACTAGTAGTAGACATCGCCGTGACAGCTGAGGACGGCATGAGCGTTACTGCAGATCGCCTCCATGCTGGGATGTCTTCTGTGACACCGATAAGTGCCCGTGTCACAAGGCCTTAATGGAGATACTGTCCGCCACCGGTAACTGAGTGGTCAGCGCGAAAGACTATCAATCCTAAGGGCCCGGGTTCGATTCCTAGCTGGGTCGGAGATTTCCTCCGCTCAGGGACTGGGTGTTGTGTTGTCCTAATCATCATCATTTAATCCCCATCGATGCGCAGGTCGCCGAAGTGGCGTCAACTCGAAAGACTTGCACCCGACAAACAGTCTACCCGACGGGAGGCCCTAGCCACACGACATTATTATATAATAGAGTTACTGTGGTTTGAGGAGCACGACGGTGAATCCGCACCAAATTCGATTGATCTGAACCTGATGGGATACATGTGGGATGCTATCAGGTGCAAGCTCAGCGCCCGGAAACCACCGACCCTTACGTAATGCGAATCGTGTAACTCGCCTCCGTACCTCCGGAAACCTACCAAGACTCCCTTACACGCTGAATCGCATCTCCAAAAGTGATCAGAGACGCTATTAACCATGTTGTCACGATGTTTTGGCTCATAGGTGTGTCTTCTGTGCGTCTTTAATATCTCGTATCTGCTAGAATCTGGTAGCGAAACCACGCGTTCATATTGAACATGTTGGCTGGAGTATGGCCTCTTCTCTAAAGAAGCACAAGCAGGAAACGTTCTTGCAAGGTACAGCGAGTTACTGCGGAAGGCCTCATTGTTTTGTGGAACATGACTAAAAGCATGTCGGTGGAAAGCAGTGTGCACAGCAGAGGTCCGTACGGTGGGTCCTGTTGACGCAGCATCATCGGCGGCTGTTGTACAGGCCACGGAACAGGGCGGACTGACCGTGGAACAATGGCCGCTTGTTGTGGCGCTGCCAATACAGGGGTGGCATGTACCGTGCTGTGACGGCACCATTGTTTTGTTCCGTTACGAGACAGCGGGCGGAGATAAATGACGACCAGGGCATATGAATACCAGAGAAGCAACGGTAGCGTTTCATATTCGTTATTCGTCGTCTTCACGAAGAAGGAGTAAGGAGCTCGGTTCGGCCAGTATATCACGCTGATAGGGCACGATAATGATCACGAAGTAAGAAAAAACGGATAAACATATTGAGTAAATCGGCACTTGCAATGCCATATATATAACATATCTATAAAGTATGTGTAATTAATGTTCCGGTTGAGGCTGTGTGGAAAGTTAAAAACTTTGTGTGACCGCGATTAGATTCCCAACGCTGCCTACCGCGAGCAAAGCTTGTAAAGTCTCAGCCTTTTATGCACACTAGGCTTCTTCGCCACACTCCGCTAGCGCTCGGGTCTGTGCAGGGCCCTCAGAAAATCACTATGTAATTGGAAAGGTACCTACTAAACACCTAACTTTGTCGTGTGATATCTAGAGCTTGGATGCATTTGAAAACGTAGTCAAAAATTATTAAATTCGTCTCAAACAGTTGCTCCCCATCAGAAATATCAGCCGGCACTCGTAAGACCTCCAGAATCATGTGCTGTGACGTACGCGCCACGCCTGTATTTCTCTTGGGCATCGCTCAACAGCTTCACTTCCGCCAGCATCTCTCCTACATTATACACTTCGCATTTGTTACTGTACTAGCACTAGTGGAAGAAAGAGAAGTGTGAAGCCCTGAGGTACCGGCTGTTCCCAGAGTGAAACCATCAATTTCATGCAGAATACAGCAGGTTTTAACTGTGCGCCGGAAGAGGATCGAACCCAGATTTTAATCCACCAAGGGCAAGGTTCCGGCTTGGATACCCGGCCTAGTAGAGAGGTTTACCCTGACAGTAAGTTTCAAAACTGCATATACTAAGCTGTAGAGTGAGTGCCATTAAGTTAGACCACTGATACATATGGCTGTCTCTCTAATGCTGAGAGGTCATAGAGATGCTGCACCTTGTACGACCGGTCTGGAAACAAAATAAATTACCATGATAACTTATGAAATATGTTTGTGAAATCAGAAAGTACTGACAGTTTCAGTAAGAGGAAGACAAAGCAGGGCTGATAACAAACGCGGCTGTTGAGGAACGCGATGGTGAATAGACACACTGTTCATATGCAGAGACTAGAAGCTAAATAAAAATTACGTTTACACTCTCACAGTAGTGTCAAGGCAGAAAAAGGTTCCATTCAGATGCCAAACTGACTAACTCCAGTGCAACGGAAACTCAGAAAACTGAGATTAAATTTAAATGCAGTTTGAAAATTCAGCTTTGATATAATCCAAATTTCGATTCATCATAACAGTACTACGATATTTATAATTTTGTTAGATGCACAGATTTTAAAAACACAACAACACAACACATACAATCTGTGAAACAAAGATAAATGTTTATGCAGCTTCAGGGATTAATAACATTGGGAAGTGAAAAAGCTCACTTTAAACTTCACTATAATTTGCAGTGTGGCTAATCGTCACTATAAATGATACCATTTTTCTGACACTTGAATGATGTGTTTCTTAAGAGTGGCCACTAGCTTTTTGTAGTAGTCTAGGTTAACAGAAGGAATATACTCTACGAAGGACATGGGATCTGTCTTCTTTCCCTTGCTAATCAGATGAATAATTGAGTATACGTAGAGCGTCCTGGTTTCGCAAGTTCTGGATGGTGACCTGTTGTAGGTTTCTTAAGATTCACCATAAGAAATGGAAAATCTTCTCAAAAAGTGGTCTTGTGGTGTACAGTGTGGGGTAGGTAACCTTTCCAATCGAATACATCGTGCGTCAAGCCAGGTTACTGGTAAGCCATCGACGGCGTTTTTGCGGTTTCTTATGGCGTCCTCGAGAATCTTTGTAGATAAAAAATCACTATTTTTCATTTTAGATACTACAATGCAGTCATTTTCTTTGCTGTAACGAGTTACATTGTCTTGACCAGTCTTCTGGTGAGACGATATTTCGTCTCTTTTGCTTTTCATTAAGTTATACCGAAGGTGGAGGCACTCGACAGATAGCCGTGTGCAGATATTAAAAATTTTAAGTCGGTAATATCCGCTTTGACTGAAAAATTCCTTGAAGCTACATCAACGTTAACACAGTTTGTTTCGATTGTGACCTATACATGAATATGAGTAATTGAGAATATGGTTTGGTCTTTTGTACCGCCTGTTACGCACTGTTTCAGGCTTGTATCTGCTCCTTGTGTTTCCCTTTCCCCCCCATTTCTTTCCCCCATTGCTGTTAATTGTTCCCTTATGCTCTCCCTGAAACTCTGTACAACCTCTCGTTTAGTCAGTTTATCCAGGTCCCATCTCCTTAAATTCTCACCTTTTTGCAATTTATTCAGTTTTAATCTACAGTTCATAACCAATAGATTGTGGTCAGAGTCCACATCAGCCCCTGGAAATGTCCTATAATTTAAAACCTGGTTCCTAAATCTCTGTCTTACCATTATATAATCTATTTGATATGTTTTAGTATCTTCAGGATTCTTCCATGTATACAACCTTCTTTTATGATTCTTGAACCAAGAGTTAGCTATGATTAAGTTATGCTCTGTGCAATATTCTAACAGACGGCTTCCTCTTTCATTTCTTAGCCCCAATCCATATTCACCTATGTTGCCTTCTCTCCCTTTTCCTACTCTCCAATTCCAGTCACCCATGAGTATTAAATTTTCGACTCCCTTCACTACCTGAATAATTTTTTTATCTCGTCATACATTTCTTCAATTTCTTCGTCATATGCAGAGCTAGTCGGCATATGAACTTGTACTACTGTAGTAGGCATGGGCTTAGTCTATCTTGGCTACAATAATGCGTTCACTATGCTGTTTGTAGTAGCTTACCCGCACTCCTATTTTTATTCATTATTAAACCTACTCCTGCATTACCCCTATTTGATTTTGTGTTTGTAACCCTGTAGTCACCTGACCAGAAGTCTTGTTCCTCCTGCCACTGAACTTCACTAATTCCCACTATATCTAACTTCAACCTATCCATTTCCCTTTTTAAATTTTCTAACCTACCTGCCCGATTAAGGGATCTGACATTCCACGTTCCGATCCGTAGAACGCCAGTTTTCTTTCTTCTGATAACGACATCCTCTTGAGTAGTCCCCGCCCAGAGATCCGAAAGGGGGACTATTTTACCTCTTGAATATTTTACTCAAGAGGACGCCATCATCATTTAACCATACAGTAGAGCTGCATGCCCTCGGAAAAAATTACGGCTGTAGTTTCCCCTTGCTTTCAGCCGTTCGTAGTACCATAACAGCAAGGCCGTTTTGGTTAGTGTTACAAGGCCAGATCAGTCAATCATCCAGACTGTTGCCCCTGCAACAATTGGAAATGCTGCTGCCCCTCTTCAGGAACCACACGTTTGTCTGGCCTCTCAACACATATCTCTCCGTTGTGGTTGCACCTACGGTACGGCTATCCATATCATTGAGGCACGCAAGCCTCCCACCAATGGCAAGGTTCATGGTTCATGGGGGGATGCTTACCGTTAATAGCCAAGCCATTTTACATAAAAAACAGACTTTTATAAGGTATTTAATAACAAAATTAAAACTTTCCAAGTAATTAAACAAAAACACAATTGCATACAATTTCGCTACCATACATGTAGGGAGCCTCTTCTTTTAAATTTTGACACAACATGACATTAAATTACAAGGGCTCGCTAACAGGGAGGCAGAACTAGCATTTTCAAATAATGCCAAGTAGATTAAAACAATCAACGTAAAGGTACAGTCATTCACCTATTACAATAACTAACAATTTTAAAGCCACGTAATTTTAAAAAGCCCACCAATGAAAGGCAAACAATCAGAGTAAAATACAACCATTTAATATTTTACAATAACTAACAACGTTAATACCATGTGCTGCCACCAAAGTGTCCTGGGATAGAAATAATTAACCGACCGGGTGTAAGGGCGGCCACAATTGTCTCCCGAAGGATGCCCAGGCTAGAAGCGGACTAACAGACCCGCAACGCCTCACATTCAGCCATCACATCGACTTCACGAGAGGCCAGGGGATGAGGAGGAATAAAATCAGGAACCATAATCCTTGCCTAAAAATACACTTCCTCCCAGGCAGTACTAATAAGAAGTCAATAGATCACTGTCTATAATTACAACGGCGACAGGGACAGGAAATCCGAACGCACGAGACCACAAGGCAGAAAAGACGCTGGTTGCAGAAACCAAAATTCTTCAATTAAAATCTAAACCTTTAACCAACTTAACTTGCAGTTTATCAGAGAAACAGCAAGTGAACTACGATGCAAAGTTTCCTCACACCCGACCGTGTCCACGTCACAAGCGTACCCAACTGGGCAGTCACGCACCCACGCGCTCTGTCACCTGAGCCCTTGTCTTCTCTGCACCCACGGCTGCGAAAAACCACTCCTCAGGTTAGGCGAGTTACTAGTCCATCTTTCCCGCCTCCAGACGGAAAATTTAATGACATCCGTTGCCGCTCGCACCAAGTAGGATCCACAGCCGTGGCCCCCGGGTGTTCACAGCAAGAGCTTATAGCCTTGCCCCAACTAGTCCCACATGTCTAACACCACCAGGATAGACCACGCGGCTTCTCGGAACAACAGCAAACTCTCGACTGCTACGCCACGCCGCGGTCTCATCGTACGACATTCTCTAATTCCCGATTATAAAAACCGACCGACCGACTCCTCACCGCTAGGCAACCAACCGGCCATCCCCGTAAAGATTTTATTCCTTACACAAGGCTAACAGGAAGCAACGACTCGAAGATCGATAAGACCAGACACTCCGCCAGAGGGGAATCTCAATAGAATCGTACCCAGCATAACTATAAATATGAAAGAATCAATTAACGATGGAATGGAAGGACTCAGAATAATCTTAGCAGCGCGATATACAGGGTGTTACAAAAAGGTACTGCCACACTTTCAGGAAACATTCCTCACACACAAGTAAAGAAAAGATGTTATGTGGACATGTGTCCGGAAACGCTTATTTTCCATGTTACAGCTCATTTTAGTTTCGTCAGTATGTAGTGTTCTTCCTCGATTCGCCGCCAGTTGGCCCAATTGAAGGAAGGTAATGTGGACTTCGGTGCTTATGTTACATGCGACTCCTTGCTCTACTGTACTAGCATCAAGAACATAAGTACGTAGCATCAACAGGTTAGTGTTCATCACGAACGTGGTTTTGCAGTCAGTGCAATGTTTACAAATGCGGAGTTGGCAGATGCCCATTTGATGTATGGATTAGCACGGGGCAATAGCCGTGGTGCGGTACGTTTGTATCGAGACAGATTTCCAGAATGAAGGTGTCCTTACAGGAAGACGTTCGAAGCAATTGGTCGGCGTCTTAGGGAGCACGGAACATTCCAGCCTATGACTCGCGACAGGGGAAGACCTAGAACGACGAGGACACCTGCAATGGACGAGGCAATTCTTCGTGCAGTTGACGATAACCCTAATGTCAGCGTCACAGAAGTTGCTGTTGTACAAGGTAACATTGACCACGTCACTGTATGGAGAATGCTACGGGAGAACCAGTTGTTTCCTTACCATGTACAGCGTGTGCAGGCACTATCAGCAGCTGATTGGCCTCCACGGGTGCACTTCCGTGAATGGTTCATCCAACAATGTGTCAATCCTCATTTCAGTGCAAATGTTCTCTTTACGGATGAGGCTTCTTTCCAACGTGATCAAATTGTAAATTTTCACAATCAACATGGGTGGTCTGACGAAAATCCGCACGCAGTTGTGCAATCACGTCATCAACACAGATTTTCTGTGAACGTTTGGGCAGGCATTTTTGGTGATGTCTTGATTGGGCCCCATGTTCTTCCACCTACGCTCAATGGAGCACGTTGTCATGATTTCATACGGGATACTCTACCTGTGCTGCTAGAACATGGGCTTTTACAAGTACGACACAACATGTGGTTCGTGCACGATGGGGCTACTGCACATTTCAGTGGAAGTGTTCGTATGCTTCTCAACAACAGATTCGGTGACCGATGGATTGGTAGAGGCGGACCAATTCCGTGGCCTCCACGCTTTCCTGGCCTCAGCCCTCTTAACTTTAATTTATGGGGGCATTTGAAAGCACTTGTCTACGCAACCCCTGTACCAAATGTAGAGACTCTTCGTGCTCTTTTTGTAGACGGCTGTGATACAATACGCCATTCTCCAGGGCTGCATCATCGCATCAGGGATTCCATGCGACGGTGGGAGGATGCATGTATCCTCGCTAACGGAGGACATTTTGAACATTTCCTGTACCAAGTGTTCGAAGTCACAGTGGTACATACTGTTGCTGTGTGTTTCCATTCCATGATTAAGGGGTGATTTGAGGTGAAGTAATAAAATGAGCTCTAACATGGAAATTATGCGTTTCCTGACCCATGTCCACATAACATATTTTCTTTCTTTGTGTGTGAGGAATGTTTCCTAAAAGTTTGGCCGTACCTTTTTGTAACACCCTGTATGTTGAGAGCCGACAAACGGCTCAGCAGGTGTCACAGCTGTGTGCGATCAGCAGGTACGTGGGATATCAGACGTGTTTGTGAGATCTTTTTGCGAAGATGATCGACGCCTCCCCCAACGACTGACCGTGTTTTTGTTCACTGTCAAGATTCGGTAGACATTCTGCAAACGCCTTTGGATAACTGCCAAAAGAAACGCAATGACAGCTCTGCTAGGAACGCACCTCCGTTACCGCAATTTTGAAGGCTACGTAAAGCGTCACGACCTATTGAAACTTCATGGAGGTGTAGGATCTAAAACAGAAACATTTCACTAGGTCCCACAGCATATTCTCCATTTCTTCAACCGAAACTGACCGAGAAAGAAAATGTGCTGCATTACTTACTGAACACCCCTCGTACGTAAGTATTAGAAGAGAGTCCACAACGAAAACGCTAGTTTGGCACCAGTAGTATGTATAGAGCGCCATCACATTTTGACTGTTGACAGAGAGACAATTCTGACAATTTTGACTCGCATACGCTCTTTGAAATTATGAAGGGAGCAGGGGTAAAGTATAAGGATAAAACACTTATTTACAGTTTATACAGAAATAAGACAGCAATTAGAATGAAATTTTCACTCTACAGCGGAGTGTGCGCTGATATGAAACTTCATGGCGGATTAAAACTGTGCCTGACCGATACTTGAACTCGGGACCTTTACCTTTCGCGGGCAAGTGCTCTACCAACTGAGCTACCCAAGCACGACTCACGGCCCGTCCTCACAGCTTTACTTCTGCCAAGCTGTGTCTCCACAATATCCTTTCTTTCAGGAGTGCTAGTTCTGCAAGATTCGCAGGAGAGCTTCTGTACAGTTTGGAAGGTGGGTGACGAGGTACTGGCAGAAGTAAAGCTGTGAAGACGGGGCGTGAGTCGTGCTTGGGTAGCTCAGTTGGTAGAGCACTTGCCCGCGTAAGGCAAAGGTCCCGAGTTCGTGTCTCGGTCCGGCGCACAGTTTTAATCTGCCAGAAAGTTTCGAGACAGCAATTGTCAGTCGAAGGAAAGCGATGCTGGCTTCATTGAGTCTGTACATTGAGATAGCAGTAAATAAAAACAAGGAGATATTTGGAAAGGGAGTTGAAGTTCAAAGAGAACAAGTAAGAAGTTTGACGTTCGCCGACGACATTGTATTGAGAGCTAAGTACTTGCAGGAGCAGTTAGAGTGCGAGCTGTTTGGAAAATGTGTTAGAAGCTGAATACCAACAAAAGCAAAACTACTGTAATAGACTGCTGAATTAAATCAGGCTACGCTGAGATAATACGGTTAGTAAATGAGACACAAATAGATTAGTTTTGCTATTTGGGTAACAAAATGCCTCAATATGGCGAAAGTAGAGAGGACATACACTGGGGTCAAAAGTCGTGGGCTACCTCCCAACAACATGTAGGACCTCGTTTCCTCCAGCGTAGTGCACTAACTCGACTAGGAATGGATTCTACAAGTCGCTGGAAGTCCCTTGCCGAAATATTGAGCCACACTGCCTCTATAGCCTTTCATAATTGCGAAATTGTTGCCGTTACAGGATTTTGTGCACAAAACGATCTCTCGACTCTGCCCCGTAAATGTTCGATGGGATTCGTGTCAGGCGATCTGGGTGGACATATCGTTCGCTCGAACTGTCCAGAACGTTCTTCAAACTAATGGCGAAAACCTGTGGTCCGGTGACATGGTGCATTGTCATCCATAAAACTTGCATCGTAGTTTGGGAAAATGAAGTCCATTAATGGCTGAAAACGGTCTCCCAGTAGCCTAACATAACCAGTTCCAGTTAATGATCGGTTCAGTTGGACTAGAGGACCCAGTCCACTTCCTGTAAACACAGCCCACGCCGTTATGGAGTCACCACCTGATTGCACAGTGCCTGGGGTCTGCGCCACACTCGAATCCTACCATCAGCTCTTACAATCTGGAATCGAAACTCATCTAACCTGTCTACAGTATTCCAGTCGTCTATAGCACAACCGATACGGCCTCAAGCCCAGGAGAGGCGGCAGGCGATGTCTTGCTGTTAGCGAAGGCACTTGCGTCGGTCGTCTGCTGCTATTAAAGCCACTTTCTCATTCGAAACCGTCTAAATTAGATTTTCAAGTTCTTCAATTTTTTGGAAAGTATACGTGTCTAGAATGTTACGACAAAGTGTTTTTAATCAGTCACAATTTCTACAGCCCATTGTTCAAAGCAGTGTCAAGGCCGCCGTGGGACGCTCTCAGTCGGAGAAACCTTGCTCAGGTAGAAAACTTCTCGTGCCGTGATGCACATTCACGAATTGATTGATATTGCAGTATGCATGCAAACACATTCTACGAAAATTTGACAAGCAACGTGTGCTGGCTGCGAAGGACAGCATATCCAGCTCAGCCAGATCCGTTTTTCTGGCCAAGAAGGACGAGGAACTGCTCTTAGGGAACCATTAGAATTAGAGGAAGGGTTGATCTACATCTACGTTTACAAGGTTACTCGGCAATTCACACTTAAGTGCCAGGTGGAGGGTTCATCGAACCATTATCAAACTACTTCTCTACCATTTCACTCTCGAATGGCGCGTTGGAAAAAGGAACACCTAAATCTTTCCGTTCGAACTCTGATTTCTCTTATTTTATTATAATGATCATTCCTCCCTACGTAGGTAGGTGTCAACAAAATATTTCAGAAGAGGAAGTTGGCGATTAAAATTTCGTAAATAGATTTCGCCGCAAAGAAAACCGCCTTCGTTTCAGTGACTGTCACCCCAACTCGCGTATCACATCAGTGACACTCTCACCCCTATTGCGCCATAACACGAAACGAGCTGCCCTTCTTTGCACTTTTCGATATCCTCCGTCAATCCTACCTGGTAAGGATCCCATACCGCGCAGCAATATTCCAGCAGAGACGAAAAGTATAATGTAAGCTGTCTCTTTAATGGGTTTGTCGCATCTTCCACGTGTTCTGCCAACAAAGCGCAGTCTTTGTTTCTCCTTTCCCACAATATTATTTACGTGGTCTTTCCAATTACAGTTGCTCTAATTGTAATTCCTAGGTATTTAGTCGAGTTGACAGCCCTTAACTTTGCTCGATTTATTGTGTACCCAAAATTTATCGGATTTCTTTCAGTACCCATGTGGATGACCTCGCACTTTTCCTTGTTTAGCGGCAATTGCCACTCTTCGCACCATACAGAAATTCTCTCTATATCATTTTGTAATTGGAATTGAAGGTCTGATGACTTTACTAGACGGTAAATTACAGCTTCATCTGAAATAATCTAAGGAAGCTGCTCCGATTATCTCATAAATCATTCATGTAAATCAGGAACAGCAGAAGGCCCATGACACTACCTTGTGAAACGCCAGATATCACTTCTGTTCTACTCGATGGTTTACCGTCTATCACTACGAACTGTGAC
The DNA here is from genome assembly GCF_023897955.1 of Schistocerca gregaria. Lineage (NCBI taxonomy): Eukaryota > Metazoa > Arthropoda > Insecta > Orthoptera > Acrididae > Schistocerca > Schistocerca gregaria. Next base: position 887,693,061 of record NC_064922.1, read on the forward strand.
CTCTCTGAGAGGAAATCACGGATCCAGTCACACAACTGAGACGATACTCCATAGGCACTCAATTTGATTGATAGTCGCTTGTGAGGAACGGTAAGGAAAGCCTTCTGAAAATCTAGGAATATGGAATCGATCTGAGATCCCTTGTCGACAGCACTTAGTACTTCATGGGAATAAAGAGCTAGCTGTGTTGCACAAGAATGATATTTTCTGAATCCTTGTTGGTTATTTATCAATAAGTCATTTTCTCCAAGGTGATTCATAATGTTAGAGTGCAGTATATGCTCCAAAACCCTACTGCAAATTTAAGTCAATGATATGGGTCTGTAATTAAATGGGTTACTTCTATTTCCTTTCTTGAATACTGGCGTGAACTGAACTACTTTCCAGTCTTTAGGAATAGACCTTTCATCAAGTGAGCGGTTGTATATGATTGCTAAGAAAGGAGCTATTATGTTTGCATACTCTAAAAGGAACCTGATTGTACAGCATCTGGACCGAAAGACTTGCCTTTCTTAAGTGATTTGAGTTTTTTCGCAACGCCTAAGCTATCTACTTTTATGTCAGTCTTGCTAACAGCTGATCTGGTTTCGAATCTGGAATAGTAACTTCGTCTTCTTTCGTGAAGGAATTACGGAAGGCTGTGTTTAGTAACTCCACTTTAGTGGCACCTTCACCGGTTAAGATTTCCATCGCTATCGCGCAGTGACGGTATTGACTGTTTTTTTGCTACTGGCGTACTTTACATTCGACCATAATCTCTTTGGGTTTTCTACCATATGTTGAGACAATGTTTCATTGTGGAAGCTATTAAAAGTATCTCGCATTGATGTCCACACTAAATTTCGAGTTTCCGTGAAACTTAGCGAGTCTTGGGGATTTTGCGTTCTTCTGAATTTGGCATGGTTTTTTCGTTCCCCCTGCAACAGTATTCTGACATGTTTTGTGTACCATGGTGGATCAGTCCTGGGTTGCACACTAAACGTAAGTAACAAAAACACTTTTTTGGTCAAATTGTTGTCCAAATGTATCTTTTCTTCCACCTCATCGTATTAGCCACTTTGAATTTTGAAAACCTAACTTCAGATTTGTGTTCAGGGACATCAAGAATAGAAATAACAATACAAATAAAAGTTTCCCTAAACTTTAAACAGAGCTTATACCTACAATATATGAAATTTGTTAATATCAGTTATTTTTAAAGTCAAAAAGAATGAAACAAACCAGCAAAAATCTAACTCAAGTTCGAATTAGCAGCATATCAATAAATTTAAGGTTACTTCATTGTGGTTAGATAGAAGCTCCCATAAATTTAATCTAGTATCGACGGAAGTTATCCATTTTTTATTACAGATAATACCTGAGGGGCTACGCGGTATGGGTACTTCAAACACGCAGGTCCTGCATCAAACTGTTATTACAGGTGCAATTTTGGTTTTCTTTTTGTATTGAAAATCTAAAGTAAAGTTCAAAGTATGATGAATCGTAGTCCCCAGAAAGAATCCTTTAAGTATATTTTTACGTTCCAAACTTCGCCTATTTTTTGCTCAATTGAACGAGAACCTGGCCTTAACCCCAAGATTCACTGTTCTAGCGGATAAGTTCGTCGTAGGTCTAATATTGATTTCTGCGTTTATTTCACGCAATGTGGCTTGTCTGCTACCACTGGCATCCCTATTTGAACGTCACTGTTCTCGGTCATTAGGTAAAGGCCATTGGTCACTGCGTCGTCCGTGGTGAGAGACAATGCTTGAAATTTGAAATTCTTGGCACACTGTGTATCTTCGAATATTGAATTCTCAAAGTGGAATATTCAATGCGTATAGCTTCAACTACCGTTCCACTTTCAAAGATTGTTAATTCCCGTGGTGCGGGCGTAATCACATCGGAAACCTTTTTACATGAATCACCTGAGTACAAGCGACAGCTCCACCAATACACTGCCCTTTTATACCTTGTCTACGCGATGCTGTCGCAATCTCAATTATGTGAATATTGCTATCCCATGACTATTGTCAGCTCAGTGTAAAATGCAAGGTGGTTATAGCACGAAAGAATTTTCTGAATACGAGGTACTTCTGAGTGTGAGAAAGTGTTTCCTGAATTGTGTAGGGTGTAGTGTAGTACGGAAGTGTCATATGGGCGACAAGAAGGTCAGATAAGGAAGAAACAGAAGATTTAGAAATGTAGTGATGCAGAAGACTGCCGAACAATAGATGTATGGGTCGAGTAATTGATGGAGAGGTACTCAGTCGAATTGATATTTAGGGCACAATTTGACAGAAAGAAGGGATCAGTTGATAGCAAATAACCTGAACCATCAAGAAATGTTTAATTTCATAATGGCACGGAGTGTAGGAGGTAAGAGTTGCAGAGGGAGAGCATGAGTAAGCTAGTTGAAGTGGGTAGAGGCTGCAGTAATAACACGGAGATAAAATGGATAACGCCATGACCAATAGCCTGGAGAGCTCGTCAAACCTGTCCTCAGACTGGAAACATCAACAACAGTTTGTTGTTGTGGATTCGTGTGCCACTTACCGCTTGCTTCCAGTAGGTGTCCAATCTGTCTCATAGATCATTTTACATTTAAAATTTTTACTAATAAGTGAAATCCACGGCTGCTTGGCAATGACCATCGAAAAGAAATCCAGACAGCTTTGGATTGTGATTGAACTTCTTCCTTGCTCAATTCAGTATAGAACATGGAGTAACATTTATCACTGTTTACAGAAAAGATGCGTGTTGCTTTTTTATGACTGTGACATTTCAGCAGAGTGCGTCTGTGTTATGTAATCTGGTCGCCAGTCAATATGCGCAACACTACTCCTTGCAGATGGTGGCGTTAAAACTGTCCTCATTTATCCTCAGTTATACATCCCAGGGAGAGATCACGATTTTATTTCGGTACTTGTGACTCCTTGTTCTGTCTTGCTATGTTGGTTGATGGCTGATCTGAAAGCAGCAGAACACCCAGTTACTCTTTCTATCCCAATGCATTTGAACCAGTTGTAGACAAATTTTCCCTACAATTACTTAGCAAGTAATGGGACTCTGTTTATTACTCTTTGTTTATTATAACATTTTCAGATAACAGCTTCAGATGACACACCTCGAGAGACTGCAGGGCACTCACACTTCTCATTCGGTGTTATGCCGCTTCATGTTCTTATGGAATACGATCTTTACTGTGATTTGACTTCATACATTATGATGAAATCGTGGGCAGTAGTTAATGGTCTTGTTTGCGTGCTCTATGGAAGGAAAGACGGTAAGATTTACATTTGTTCAAAGGAATGGGGAGCTGATTTAAACGACTGCACAAAAAGCTGCGGCTATGGTGCGGCAGTGGAACCTGTGGAGACATTTCCAGACAGCCGAGTTCCGTCGTTTTTTAGAGGCAGGAGCATCCAGGCATACAGCCTAGCGCCGAGAAGTCACCACTGCACTGGCCAGCGAATTGTAGACCGGCAATAAAGGAGTGGATTGGCCCTTGTTAGGGAGCAAGCCGACAACAGAACTGTGAACGTTCTGCGAATTTCTGTGGGAGAGGGTGACTGGCTCCCAGACGTCCAGAATCTGTTTGAACACATAATTGTGAAGGCAAGAGGCTTTAAGCGAGTTTATGGCTGTTCTTTAGAAACTTTGTAATGGACACAACAAGGGAGACAACAAGCTGTTTATGGAGGGCTCTGCTTCCATGCTGAGCATTTTTTTTAGCAAAAGACACAGAAAACGCGTGGGAAAGAGGCTGTGAAACTGAATCCTTTCTTCTTTTTCTTGCACTTAACTTTAAAGTCTCCGGTTGGTCAAATCGGTGTTTGCAGAGCAAAGGCCGCTCTCCAAGCTAAGAATGGCGGGTTCCAGCTATTGATTGGCTTGTGCGAAAGTGGGCGGAGTCTGAAATGTAAATATGCTTCTGGTGCTGAGCTGAGGAGGAAGCGAGCAGAAAGGAAGAAGTCACTCTTGTATGGGCGCTTCGTTAGTAAAGAACTGCTGGTCTCTACCTAAGCGGTGAGACTTGTGTCCTTTGCTAGTGTGCCATTTAGAGCCTGTGCCACTCACCTTCTAACCATCAGAGGTACTGCTTAAATCACTATGCTCACAATAAGTGAAGCGTGGGTGTAGTTATTTGTCTTGAGTCGACTGTCTAAACATTAGGCAAATTCCATTATACACAGTCGTGGCACAGAGTCAAATTTGTTTGGCAGACCAGCAAACGGGTCCAACTGCACACTGGAATCCAACGGCGTTTCAAAGGCTCATAGAAAAGTACTTTCATTCCAAATTAACCGAACGCGAGACCGTGTACTTACATTTTTCGGGTACGCGCCATTAATAACAGATTGCCGCCATCCACGACTTTAGGCGCCGAACCCATCGTGGTATTCTGCCTTGACCAGCAGGAGGGTAAAGTATTCACTGCTGCGGCGCAGTGCTCTAATAAGTGTTTCTCAGCACCCTATTCTTTCGAACCAAATTTTTCTTTCCCAGTAGTAGATTATAGATGGTTGGTGGTGGCATAGTTTTGTGCGATAACCCGGAATCATGGATATGAAGTCGAATAAAGCGATTAATGTTCTGGTTAGTGTCGTATATCAGTCCCCAGGTGATCACTTTGTACACCGTGGACCACATGTTAGTGAAAGGCTTTGTTAAATAAAAAAAATGTTGGTGTAATGTTTCATTCGTAATTTTTGTTGTCTTGAAATGTTAAGGATGAATAAGTCTGGGGTCATTTTGACCAAAACGTCTCTCTGAGTTCTGATTAACAGTTCCTTCCCATTTTATTATGACAGTCTAGGTTAGAAACATAAGTAGTAGCTTTTCATTTGGCGTCCTTTGCAGGGATCTCTTACTTTATTAGCGATAGTCTTTCATTTAACGTACCCTGCCAGGATCTCTTACTTTATTAACGAAAGCTTTCCGACCTGTCGATTTAAAAATTTAGAGTGTGCCTTACGACACAACACTTGCGCGTAATGAAGTATCTGCTCCCTAGTTACAAGACCTCGTTTCACAATTATTGGGCCGTAACTAAGTTTATGTGTTAATGCGTGAGAGATTTCCTCCCTTGTCGGCTTCAGCCCCTCGTTAACTTTCCTTGTCCTCCTCCTCCCCAATTTTATGTTTTGAACCTTACTTCGCGTCATTTCAAGCTTCGTAGTCGTTGTAGCAGCAGTAGTTTTATTTTTCCTTATATCTCTTTTGTTAAGATATTAGACATGTTTTGGTGTTATAGCTTACCAACAATAAAAATATTCACAATAAAATACTTAAAGATCTATCTAAAATCATAAGAGAGGGACAGGCAGTCCAAGATGACTTTCATCACAGAATCATACACTCCTGGAAATGGAAAAAAGAACACATTGACACCGGTGTGTCAGACCCACCGTACTTGCTCCGGACACTGCGAGAGGGCTGTATAAGCAATGATCACACGCACGGCACAGCGGACACACCAGGAACCGCGGTGTTGGCCGTCGAATGGCGCTAGCTGCGCAGCATTTGTGCACCGCCGCCGTCAGTGTCAGCCAGTTTGCCGTGGCATACGGAGCTCCATCGCAGTCTTTAACACTGGTAGCATGCCGCGACAGCGTGGACGTGAACCGTACGTGCAGTTGACGGACTTTGAGCGAGGGCGTATAGTGGGCATGCGCGAGACCGGGTGGACGTACCGCCGAATTGCTCAACACGTGGGCCGTGAGGTCTCCACAGTACATCGATGTTGTCGCCAGTGGTCGGCGGAAGGTGCACGTGCCCGTCGACCTGGGACCGGACCGCAGCGACGCAAAGTTGCACGCCAAGACCGTAGGATCCTACGCAGTGCCGTAGGGGACCGCACCGCCACTTCCCAGCAAATTAGGGACACTGTTGCTCCTGGGGTATCGGCGAGGACCATTCGCAACCGTCTCCATGAAGCTGGGCTACGGTCCCGCACACCGTTAGGCCGTCTTCCGCTCACGCCCCAAAATCGTTCAGCCCGCCTCCAGTGGTGTCGCGACAGGCGTGAATGGAGGGACGAATGGAGACGTGTCGTCTTCAGCGATGAGAGTCGCTTCTGCCCTGGTGCCAATGATGGTCGTATGCGTGTTTGGCGCCGTGCAGGTGAGCGCCACAATCAGGACTGCATACGACCGAGACACAGAGGGCCAACACCCGGCATCATGGTGTGGGGAGCGATCTCCTACACTGGCCGTACACATCTGGTGATCGTTAAGGGGACACTGAATAGTGCACGGTACATCCAAACCGTCATCGAACCCATCGTTCTACCATTCCTAGACCGGCAAGGGAACTTGCTGTTCCAATAGGACAATGCACGTCCGCATGTATCCCGTGCCACCCAACGTGCTCTAGAAGGTGTAAGTCAACTACCCTGGCCAGCAAGATCTCCGGATCTGTCCCCCATTGAGCATGTTTGGGACTGGATGAAGCGTCGTCTCACGCGGTCTGCACGTCCAGCACGAACGCTGGTCCAACTGAGGCGCCAGGTGGAAATGGCATGGCAAGCCGTTCTACAGGACTACATCCAGCATCTCTACGATCGTCTCCATGGGAGAATAGCAGCCTGCATTGCTGCGAAAGGTGGATATACACTGCACTAGTTCCGACATTGTGCATGCTCTGTTGCCTGTGTCTATGTGCCTGTGGTTCTGTCAGTGTGATCATGTATCTGACCCCAGGAATGTGTCAATAAAGTTTCCCCTTCCTGGGACAATGAATTCACGGTGTTCTTATTTCAATTTCCAGGAGTGTAATAACAAACCATGTGGTTGGTATCGATATGTAGATGACACATTTGTGGTTTGGTCCCATGGCAGAAAGGCCTTGGACGATTTCTTTGATTATTTAAATAAAATTCAACAAAAAATACAGTTTACCATGGAAATAGAAAAGGATAACAGAATATCATTCTTGGATGTCTTAGTTATGAGACGGTCCGATAGAAGCTTGGAATAGAAAGTTTTTCGGAAGGCAACACATACGGACCGATATTTACATAAAAATTCTAATCATCATCCACAACAAAAAAGGGGTGTCATGAAAAGTCTTATCGATCGAGCGCAACGGATGTGTACACCTGAACATTTGGATGCTGCAGTGAAACATCTGAAGCAGGCTTTTGAAAAAAAAAAAAAACGGCTACTCAAAAAAAGAGATAAATAGAATTTTGCGTCCAAGGAACAGAAGAACAAAAGATAAGAATGAACCTCAAAGACAGAAAAATACAGTAGTTCTCCCTTTTATTAAAAAAGTAACAGATCGGATCGGTAAGATTTTACAAAAACATGACATAACACCGGTCTTTAAACCAACAAAGAAAATAAGTCAAGTACTACGATCTGTGAAGGATAAACGCCCTCCTCTGTCGACATGTGGTGTGTATAAAATTCCATGTACCTGTGGGAAAGTTTATATTGGTACTACCAAAAGAAGCGTAAATACGTGACTGAAAGAGTATAAAAGTCTTTGTCGACTTGGAAAAATAGAAAAATCAGCTGTAGCGGAACATGCTCTTCAACCAGGAAACCACCAAGTGAAGTTTTCGGATACCGAAGTTTCATCCACAACGTTAAATTACTATCCACGCCTATACAGAGAAGCTATTGAAATTTATAAACATCACGATAATTTTAATAGGAAAGAGGAGGCTATGAAACTCAGCGATATATGAACAGTGGCTCTACAAAATTGCTAACAATTTCTATCTTGACAAGGTGGTAATCGACACTCAACCTTATCTTTGCTATGGATTATCACTGCTCATCGCGTGTCACCTGAACCACGCCCCCTTTCTCACAATATATTAGTCGCTCTCAGACACCCGACCAGTCAGTCGGCAAGACTCAACGGAGCAGCGCCTCTGAGGAAGTCCAGCGCAGTCCTGGACGAAACGTAAGGAGCAGGAAAAGTTCTTGGACCACGACCTCACATCCCGGAAAGTATATCAACAGCCATAATGGTAGTCATGGAGCTACTTCATCCGAAAAAATTTTATGCTTTATAAAGAGTTTTATTTTCGTCGCAGAGTTAAGTTTTCGGAAAAGAATTTCAAGAAGTCTCTCCGAATTTAGGAATTAATTTATCAAAAGCAGTTTAATAAATAAAAAATATGGCTCTGAGCGCTATAGGACTTAACATCTGTGGTCATCAGTCCCCTAGAACTTAGAACTACTTAAACCTATCTGACCTAAGGACAACACACAACACCCAGCCATCACGAGGCAGAGAAAATCTCTGACCGCGCCAGGAATCGAACCCGGGAACCCGGGCGCAGGAAGCGATAACGCTACCGCACGACCACGAGATGCGGGCTGTTTAATAAATCACCGCGGTAAAATATAAAAGTGATAAAAAAACAAATCCCGCATTTGGTGCATCATGAGCAAACTGTCTTTTGTCCAGAAAGCTTTGCAGTCATGTTTCGTGCAAACAGAGTATTTCATACATTTGCACTAACATTTATTGTTCATGCATCTCATTGTGTATGGGAGAGAACATATTATTCGCCTGACTTATCATTGAGTTTACAAACCATTAACATTACTTTTTAGTTGCACCTCGTATTGCTCAATTGTTTAGTTAAAACGAGAAATAATTTGAAAGAAGCGTTACACTCCATTGGAAACGGATCATTCAACAAAGAAAGAACAATTTACATTTCCTGCGAGTTCAGTATTTCATATAGAAAGGTAAAGCGGGGCAGTGTGTGAATTCGGTTCAGATATAACGACGCAGCGCAAGAAAGAAAAAGGAAATGCAGAGCGAGATAAGAATGGAGTGCATAAGAGATGCCTAGCGACTATCCGAGCTGCTGTTAATCATCCTTGGTGCTTCAGGAAGGAGCCGTGAATAATTGAAACGCTGAAGCGCAAATAAAGTGCTACGAAATACGGGAACCCATTAATGAGTGAAAAATGACGAAGAGATAAATTACGCAGCGGGTAGCTGAACAGAGGAGAGACGTCTTTTGCTGTTTTCTGCAGCAGTGCAATTTCAGGTTCAACTGTACTTTTTCACATTTACAGCGCATAAATTTTATTCACAGCTAGAGTAGCGCTTAGTAAGAACATTTCCAGAAAGTCTCTTGCTCATTAAATTATAGTACATGACTGGCAACGCATTCGAAAATTTTAACACAAAAAGTGTGGCTGCAGGAAAAACAGTTTGCAGAGGGTGAGATGAAATTGTAACTCACGATTTACTGTAGTCATTCCAGGTTTCCTAGCGAAACGTTTACGAATTGCGTTTAACGTTATGAAATTACTATCAATTTAATTTAGCAGTACTAGTGGTTATTGGTAGCTAACTAATGTACAGTGTGTTTATGAATTAGTTACACGGAGCTAAATTTTAGTTGTGAAAAAGGAAAATAAGTTACAAATATGTTTGATGGAGCACTGAATGCAGTTATCTTCAAGCTTTATTTATAAATGTTCATTGTGGCTACCTTTTGCACGACGACAAGTGTCCTACCTGTAATCAGCTTCCTGCTATGGTGCAAGTGTTGGTATATTATGGCAACTATCACTGTTATCCATTCTTGCAGTTCTTCAAAGATTATCTGGAGAGGAGAAACGAACACGATGTCCTTAGTGTAACACCATACAGAGATATCCACTGGGATTAAACTAGGTGATAATGGTGACTATTTGATCAAAAGTATCCAGACACCTGGCTGAAATTGACTTACAAGTTCGTGGCACCCTCCATCGGTAATGATGGAATTCATTGTGGTGTTGGCCCACCCTTATCCTTGATGATAGCTTCCATTTTCGCAGCCATACGTTCAATCAGGAAGAATTCTTGAGGAATGGGAGGCCATTCTTCACGGAGTGCTGCACTGAGGAGAGGTATCGGTGAGGCCTGGCACGAAGTCGGCGTTCCAAAAGATCCCAAAGGTATTCTACAGGATTCAGGTCAGCACTCTGTGCAGGGCAGTCCATTATAGGGATGTTATTGTCATGTAATCACCACAGGCCGTGCATTATGAACGGGTGCTCGATCGTGCTGGAAGATGCAATCGCCATCTCCGAATTGCTCTTTAACAGTGGAAAGCAAGAAGGTCTATTAATGTAGGCCAGTACTGTGATAGCGCCCACAAAACAACAAGGAGCGCAAGCGCCCCTCACGAAAAACACGAAGACACCAAAACACCACCAACTCCGAATTTTACTATTGGCACTACACACGCTGGCAGATGACGTTCATCGGGCATTCGCCATACCCACACTCTGCCATCGTATTGCCACAATATGATTCGTCACTCTATACGACGTTTTTTCTCTATTCAGTCGTCCAATGTTTACCCTCCTCACACCAAGCGAGGCGTCGTTTGGCCCTTACCGGCGTTATTTGTGGCTTATGAGCAACCGATCAACTATGAAATCCATTCTCACCGCCGCGCGGGATTAGCCATGATGTCTGTGGCGCTGCAGTCATGGACTGTGCGGCTGGTCCCAACGAAGGTTCGAGTCCTCCCTCGGGCATGGGTGCGTGTGTTTGTCCTTAGGATAATTTAAGTTAAGTAGTGTGTAACCTTAGGGACTGATAACTTAAGCAGTTAAGTCCCATATGATTTCCCACACATTTGAACAACATTCTCACCTCTCGCCTAACTGTCGTAATACTTGCAGTGGTTTCTGATGCAGTTTGGAATTCCTGTGTGATGGTCTGGATAGATGTCTGCCTATTGGACATTACGACCGTTTCCAACTGTCGACGGTCTCTGTCAGTCAACAGACAAGGTCGGCCTGTACGTTCTTATGGCATACGTGTCCCTTTACGTAGCTACTTCACTGTCACATTGGAAACAGTGGAACTAGGGATGTTTAGGAGTGTGGAAATCTCGAGTACAGACGTATGACAGAAGTGGCACCCAATCACCTGATCACATTCGAAGTCCGTCAGTTCCACGGAGCGCCCCATTCTGCTCTTTCACGATGTCTAATGACTGCTGAGGTCACCGATATAGAGTACCTGGCAGTACGTGGCAGGACGATGCACTTAAAATGAAAAACGTATGTTCGTGGGGTGTCCGGATACTTTTGATCGCATAGTGTAGTGCTACCACGTTCAAGTTGGGTCATTCCTACGGGTTTAAGAGACGAGATCACAATGCACGATGGTGATGTGCTTGCACGCCACCTTGATAGAAAATGATGACTACACCCATATTATGTTGTAACTGAGACTTTAGACAATGTTCAAGCATGTGCAGGTACGATATGCCAGTCACAGCTGACTCGGAAAAAAGTATCGTAAGCATTAGTACAGCTTACAGCGCAAAAAACATTCCCTTATATATTCGATTACGTGCCACCATTTCTGCTCATCCCATATCTGAATATTATGCCAATTTGTACTGCAGGCAAGAAAGGCGACATCGTCCCTCAACACAATTTTATTCAGAAAATCAGCTTCAGTTCGTATTTTGTTAAACATTTCTGCATCACACTCATCTCTTTTTTCCTTTGTCACTTTGCCTTGAAGCTTGCAACAGCTCCAATTTGCAGAGTTTGAATGATAGGCGTTTCCATAATACCATCCTCACCCAAACACTAGACATATTGACTTCTAAAGTAGCACATCGCTTTGATTTACCCGGACTACTAATGTAAAACTGCCGGACTTGTTTGACTGATGCGCAGAGATTGCTGGCGAACCTGACCCAGCGTCCTGTGTGGTACACAGCCAGTTTCGGTGAAACGATTGTACCACTTAATAATACTTATTCTTTGAGTTGGTGGATTATGATATTTACACCTGAAGTGTGGCAGCAGAATTGGATTCATGAACCCGTAACCAAAACTGTACACATTCTGCACCGCTGTAAGACTCCATGATGACTGTTGGAATAACTCATTCAAGCATGCACTCTAACGGGAGCGTCGAAAACTAGTATTAGGTGGGAACAAAACCTGAAGATATACTGGATTCAGTGCTATATCAACTATTAAGTTATTTACCCTTTTCACAATTAGAGGCTACTTTTTATCTCTTATTTATAAACACCCTATAACTTACCATTCGAATCCGTGTGCCATATACAAATGAGAGGACGCTGAATGCAGATTGGGTCAAGGTGGCAGCACCCTGGAGTGGTTCAGAGACTCGTAGTGTACCGGACAGTCTTTGTACTGCTGCTGTTGCTGCTGGAGGCGTGGAGCATGGCAGGCAAATACTGATAAAATCTCCTGTGAAGTGAGGACCACAGCCACGAGCGTTTTTACAACGCTGTTATTAGCTGAGCCGTGTATCAAGTCATGCTGCACCTTGTGTTAAGATTCCATTGGTGTTCCTTTTCTTCTCCTGACATGCTTGTTTGATATGTTGTCTGTCATTAAGTGGCTGCTTGGTTGTCTGTTCCCTCTGCTATCAATATCTGCGTTTTTGCTTCCGAGAAACTGCTGTGGAGGAAGTGAGATCATTGGCCGGTTGTAACCTCGTGTGGTGGCGCGTTGCGCGCAGAGAGTGTGGTGGACACGGGAAGAGTGTGGATCTCCAGCGCGAAGCAGGCGTGGTCGGATGTACCGAGTCGCCACGTGATGTATGTCGGTTGTGTGTAACGAGCAGGTCGAGTTGACGGAAGAGCTCCCCGCCTGTTGGTTGTATACAGAATCGCCCCACGAGTAGTTGCTGTTCATTTCACCTTGGTGGGGCGTTAACAAGCTTCTTTAAATACCCCGTTTCAGCACTGGAGTTTAAAAGGAGACACCTAACATGAAGGAGCGGTCACTACCCATCAACGTTGCAGAGAAGACGTGAACTCCGGTGACAGAGCGTGTTGTCGCGTGACCGTGGCGTGTTGCATACGCTGGCGACGCGTGCGCGGTCGAATGTGTGGATCCTTGCCATCGGAGGCCGTGTACTGCCAGTTTGAGCATAATTGCAAGTTAAGTTCGTGGAATGTTTAATCATTAAGTAATAATTTTGTGTAACCAGCGTCTCTTCTGCCATGTGGCCTCCAGCGACCGGGTTTTCTGTCCCTGGCGCCGGTGTAATAGAAGACAGTGATTTTTCCTCCTCTCGTTACTCTCCGATGGGAAATTTAGTTTTGGCAGTTTGTTTCGCTATTCTGTCGTGGGTTATGAGTAAATTCATGCTTCTTGTTGGTCGCTCATTCAGGACTGTGTGGTGTAATGTTTCCTAGCAAGAGGTTAGTTCTTATTCTGTCAGCAAGTTCAGCCATCTTATAACAAGTTTTCGCTGGCTAAAAGTCTGTGCAGTGAGCAGCCTGAGAGTGGCAATTGTGTCTACGGGCGTATTTAAATTGGTCAGCATTCAGTATAGCCTGAGCATCCCTTAGTGGGTGATTTGTGGCCGCCTTACACGGATCTGTCATATCTGTCATGTTCTAATGATATTCCAGGACGCTTTTGTTTATTTTTTTTAAATTCCTCCAAGTTTGTAAATTCCTCTTGTTGCCATTAATCGGGCGTTTGTTGAGACCTGTTTAATTTTTTTAATGGCGGTGTTGATAGCTTCACTACCTCACCGTACGTATTAACAATGTTCTGTGTTTACTTTAGTAGCCTGTTTACTAATATTCTTTAAAAATATTTGTAAATTGTTGTATTGCTATAAATTACTTGATTGCCGTTAGCGGCGTGTTTTAAAAGGTTGTTTATTCCCGTCCTGCTAGTTTCTGTAAGATACGAATAAAAAGTTTGTGAAAATCTCAATTCGACAGTTGTTGTTGTTGTTGTGGTCTTCAGTTCTGTGACTGGTTTAATGCAGCTCTCCGTGCTACCCTATCCTGTGCAAGCTTCTTCATCTCCCAGTACTTACTGCAACCCACATCCTTCTGAATCTGCTAAGTGCATTCATCTCTTGGTCTCCCTCTAAGATTTTTACCCTCCACACTGCCCTCCAATGCTAAATTTGTGACACCTTCATGCCTCAGAACATGTCCTACTAACCTGTCCCTTCTTTTTGTTAAGTTGTGCCACATACTCCTCTTCTCCCCAATTCTATTCAATACTTCATCATTAGTTATGTGATCTACCCATCTAATCTTCAGCATTCTTCTGTAGCACCACATTTCGAAAGCTTCTATTCTCTTCTTGTCCAAACTATTTATCGTCCATGTTTCAATTCCATACATGGCTACACTCCATACAAATACTTCCAGAAACGACTTCCTGACAGTTAAATCTATACTCGATGTTAACAAATTTCTCTTCTTCAGAAACGCTTTCCTTGCCATTGCTAGTCTACATTTGATATCCTCTCTACCTCGACCATCATCCGTTATTTTGCTCCCCAAATAGCAAAACTACTTTAAGTGTCTCATTTCCTAATCTAATTCCCTCAGCTTCACCCGACTTAATTCGACCACATTCCTTTATCCTCGTTTTGCTTTTGTTGATGTTCATCTTATATCCTCCTTTCAAGACACTGTCCATTCCGTTCAACTGCTCTTCCAAGTCCTTTGCTGTCTCTGATAGAATTACAATGTCATCGGCGAACCTCACGTTTTTATTTCTTCTCCATGGATTTTAATACATACACCAAATTTTTCTTTTGTTTCCTTTACTGCTTGCTCAATATACAGATTGAATAACATCGGGGAGAGGCTACAACCCTGTCTCACTCCCTTCCCAACCACTGCTTCTCTTTCATGCCCCTCGCCTCTGATAACTGCCACCTGGTTACTGTACAAATTGTAAATAGCCTTTCGCTCCCTTTATTTTACCCCTGCCACCTTTAGAATTTGAAAAAGAGTATTCCAGTCAACATTGTCAAAAGCTTTCTCTAAGTCTACAAATGCTAGAAACGTAGGTTTGACTTTCCTTAATCTTTCTTCTAAGGTACGTCGTAAGGTCAGTATTGGCCTCACGTGTTCCAACATTTCGACGGAATCCAAACTGATCCTCCCCAAGGTCGGCTTCTACCAGTTTTTCCATTCGTCTGTAAAGAATTCGCGTTAGTATTTTGCAGCTGTGACTTATTAAACTGATAGTTCGGCAATTTTCACATCTGTCAACACCTGCTTTCTTTGGGATTGGAATTATTATATCATTCTTGAAGTCTGAGGGTATATCGTCTGTCTCCTACATCTTGCTCACCAGATGGTAGAGTTTTGTCAGGACTGGATCTCCCAAGGCCGTCAGTAGTTCTAATGGAATGTTTTCCACTCCCGGGGACTTGTTTCGACTCAGGTCTTTCAGTGCTCTGTCAAACTCTTCACGCAGTATCGTATCTCCCATTTCATCTTCATCTACCTCCTCTTCCATTTACATAATATTGTCCTCAAGTACATCGCCCTTGTATAGACGCTCTATATACTCCTTCCACCTGTCTGCTTTCCCTTCTTTGCTTAGAACTGTATTTCCATCTGAGCTCTTGATATTCGTACAAGTGGTTCTCTTCTCTCCAAAGGTCTCTTTAATTTTCCTGTAGCCAGTATCTAGCTTACCCCTAGTGAGATAAGTAAACAGTAAACTACTAGAAATTTGGCCCCGTTTCCCTACTTGCGGTGTGGCTTGTAGTAACCGTAACCACTGTGTGTGTCATTACCGAAGACCAAGAAGACATTATCGCGCACAGAATGTAGAAAGCAGCTTTTTCTGCACGAAGAGCAAAATGCTACAGATGCTATCTAAAAAAAGAGAGTATGAACCCACAGTCTTATACCGCTTTGTTTGGTGCCGCTCAACGTGACATCACGAAAACGACACATTTCCACAGCGTAAGAACGTCCAGGGTGGGAAATACGAAGAAACTAGACTTTAGACAGAGAAATTCGACTGTGCTGTCGAGGCCCTACATCACTGTCCCGAGAGAGATGGAAATAGAGTGAGATGCCTTTTCAGTGTTAAATGGTAGGACATTGTAACTGGTTAACCGTCTAAAGAATAGCCCGGGAAACGGGAGCAGCGTTTTATAAGGAAAATTTTTAACAATCGGTGATCGAAAGATCTGTAGCCCAGTCAGTCTGAATAGAGTAAAGAGCGAAAACGCAGAAATGTGAGTTTTCCTTTTAGCGAACACCTGCAACAAATTTTCTTCTAATTAGAGAGCCTTCATCACTTCATCTCGATCGCTAAGAACCAGACTACGACGCCGCAAGAGCAGGCCTGTCAAGGGATTTTGGGCTGTTTCGCACTTTTGGCGTCGGCGTGGGTCGCTGGTACGCTGCCAATGACTGATTCTACAGTCAATTCAGCCTACACGTACTGTGGCGAGATAGTCACAACCGCGAGTTGATACATAGGGACATTCAAGCCATTTTATGGGACTCCGTAAGTTCAAGCTTAACTTTGAAGACTTGCATTCAGATTCAATGACCAGCTGGCTTTCAACTGCAAACATAGATCTACCGCAGTTGCTTATGTAGTACTACTCGCTTCTTTCGTTTCTACTAACGTCACGACAATCACAGCACAATTTCGAGTTTGCAGTTTTTTCATTCTCGCGTTTATTAGAATATTACTCTTGACTCTTTCATGAAATGTGTCAAAGTTTTAGTAAAATAGCTTGTCAAATGTTTTCTTTAGCAGAATGAACAGAATTGTCAGATGTGTCTCATTTAATAACCGTTCATTTACAAATTCATTTCTTTGTGGTGTGCATAAACAGGGTATGTCAGATATGGAGCCCAATCTCCACACTGACAACGTAGAACAATATATTAGCAAGACACACACACACACACACACACACACACACACACACACACACACACACACACACACACATAAAACAAACACAAATACACACAAAAACAGACACAAACACAATTGTGAACATAAATGCAAAAGAAACCGGTGTTTTACGTTACACACGTACAGTAATTTTTGAAAATTTCTAATTTAGTGTGTTGGAAATAAAAATTGCAATGGTATCTTGTATTGTATTGTATTAAATCGGGGACCTAGAAACTGCAGAGAGGCTTCGTCCCACCGTAGCCTACATCTACATCCATACTACGCAAGCCACCTGACGGTGTGTGGCGGAGCGTACCCTGAGTACCTCTATCGGTTCTCCCTTCTATTACAGTCTCGTATTATTCGTGGAAAGAAGGATTGTCGGTATGCTTCTGTGTGGGCTCTAATCTCTCTGATTTTATCCTCATGGTCTCTTCGCGAGATATACGCAGGAGGGAGCAATATACTTCTTCACTCTTCGGTGAAGGTACGTTCTCGAAACTTTAACAAAAGTCCGTACCGAGCTGCTGAGCGTCCCCCTGCCTAACGTCCTTTTTAATCCGAGCACTTGTCTCTGGTTTAGTTGAACTTAATGTGCTCACGTGTGTCGGATTTTCTTGTCGCAAAAAGTATACATTTCCTTTCGCGTGTTCACAACGCGATCGTTATAAGAATGAGGCCATCATCAAGGCCACAGGGTGCTGCCAGCTTCAAGTGGTTGCTCACGTCGGTACCAGTGATGTGTGTCACTTTGGATCAGAAGAGACCCTCTCTGGTTTCGAGTGGCTAACAGAAGTGATAAAGGCTGCCAGTCTTGCTTGCGAGATGAAAGCAGAGCTGACAATTTGCAACATAGTCGACAGGACTGATTGCGGACCTCAGGTACAGAGCCGAGTGGAGGGTCTGAATCAGAGGCTCAGTGGTTCTGCGACCGTGTAGGCTGCAGATTCCTCGACTTGTGCCAAAGGGTGGTTGGGTTTCTGAATAGGTCAGGTGTCCACTACACGCAGGAGGCGGCTACACAGTGTGTGGCGACCCCGCACTCCATCCGCGTGCTGATGTCGACGCCGTAGAGCTGCTGCCACAGCTCTCGCAGTGGAGTTGAGACACGATGCGCGATGACGTAGGTCCCCTTTGGTGAACGGGAGACAGAAATGCGAACTCGTACGATGGATGCTTCTTCTGATTTAAGATTGAATGATTCATTGCCCTGATACGCAGTAGTTGCTATATCTTATCTGCATCGTACACACCACCAACTGCAAGGAAACATTGTAATTATCAGTTGCTATGGAGTTGTTGAACCTGTATGAAGCGAGATCCACAGATACTGTTTGGTCACGTCTGAGTGAACCTACGCCGTAATGTTAAAAAAATGTTCAAAAGTCCCCTTTTCAATTAATCAAGTAGGTATTTTGATATTCAGATTAAATTAACCCTGCTGAACAGTCGTTGGTTAACTATCATTGATTAAATCACTGAATAATGTAGTCCACGCTTGATATTTCACTTGGAACGAACAGTTTATTGTTCCTTGGCCACTAAACACTTCTATTAAAATTAAGTTTCTTGCCAATTACGACTACTTGAGTTTTCAGAGTATTTGTATTATCTTCGTGAAGTCGTGTAATTGTGTCGTGCTCGAGACTAGTTGAGTCTAGTCCTTTGATATACTATCCACTCTTCTTTTAGTTCCAACTATTTCAAAGTCAAGTTCAATATTCACTAATATGACTACGAAGTCTTTCTCGACGGAGTCCTTGCATAAAAAGTTTTCGGATTACTTGCCGTGACAAATTTGGGTAAAATCCCAAGCTTTCGAGGACTACCTCCGTCATCTTTTTCAGGGGTATTGTTATTGCTATTGGGTGTCCTACACATCGGTTGGCAAAATACTTAACCAAATAATTAGCACCGATAGTCTGCCACTGTAGCCATCATATTAATAACTCAAAAATGTTTGTTGACATCGTAAAGCAGTTGAGGATAGGTCCGAATGACATCATGATCAGCCTAGATGTGGTCTCTTTGTTTACAAAGGTACCGGTGGAAGATACGTTAAAACTGTTGGCTGTTCATTTCTCTCCAGAAATACTGGAGTTATTTCGACACACTTTGACGACCACCTATTTTTTGTATGGTGCGAAATATTATGAAATGACTGACGGAACAGCCATGGGTTCGCCACTGTGACCAGCCATAGCTAACTTCGTCATGGAGGATTTCGAAGAACGAGCGTTGAACAGTGCTCCCTTACGTCCATCCTGTTTCTTCAGGTATGTTGACGATACATTTTTAATCTGGCGACATGGCAATGAGTCACTGCAGCAGTTGTTGATCATTTGAATGGTATACATCAGAACATACGATTTTCAGTGGAGGTGGAGAAGGATGGGAAGTTACCCTTCTTAGACGTGCTGGTGGACCGAAAATCAGATGGACGTCTCGGACATTCTGTGTATAGAAAACCAACGCATACAGATTTGTATCTAAACGCGCGTAGTTTTCACCACCCAGCTCAGAACAGAGCTATTCTGAATACCTTGGTACACAGAGCAAGGACTATTTCGGACAAGGATCATCTCGACTCCGAGATTAACCATCTGACGACCGTATTAAGAAAAAATCGATATCCCGATCGTGATATCAGATCTACTCTGACGAAGAAACCGAGGAAGGTCGCTGTTCGAACAGAAGAAGAGGACCAACACATCGCGCGGCTACCATTCTGCGGTGCTACGACCAGAAAGATCAGCAGAGTCCTGAGCCGGCAAGGAATCAGACCAGTCTTCCGGCCACCCAGGAAGATTAAGGAGACCTTGGAACCCGTGAAAGATAATCTCGGCCTCAGAGTACCAGGAATTTACAGCATTCCTTGCGAGTGTGGCAAAAATTATGTGGGCCAGTCTATAAGAACTGTTGCCGATTGCTGTGTGGAACATCAGCGTCACCGGAAAAATGGTGGCCGAGCACAGTTTGTTAAATAAACATAAGATTTTATACAATGAAACAAGAGTACTTGCTCACGCTTCAAACTATTGGGACTCTGTCATCAGGGAAGCAGTTGCAATTAGACTCTGTGAAAATTATTTCAACAGAGACTCCGGTTATGCACTCAGCAACGCATGGAAACGCGCAATTGATAAAGGAAGAGCGCAGAGGGAGACTTCTCACATTCCTCGCAGTTCTCCGCCTGTTGCGATGGATGGCGCTGCAAGCAACGCTGGATAAAGCGCACAAAGAAAATCTATGGATATAGAGGCCGCCACCCCGGTACACGCCGTTTTCACCGTGACGTCATCCAGCCAATGAGAAGCCGGCCACTGCTTAAAACAGCGAAAGCCTCACTAGTCCACGACAGTCAATTTTACCCCTGATGATGATGACGGAGGTAGTCATCGAAAGCTTGGGATGTTTTCCAAATTTGACGCGGAAAGTAAACCGAGAACTTTTTACCCAATATTCACTAGTTTCGTCAATAAAGTTCAATTAACCCATTATGCACGGTTAAACGCGTCTATCAGTTCCTGTCCTGCTTAGAAAATCGGTTTCCTAAGTTCGCGAATCACGTCACGCAAGAACACCTCTGAACGCAAGACAGTCTCGTCGCGTTCCGTACTCTCAATAACTAAGACAATAATTGTTCTCGCACGTCTTCACAGGACGAGAGCCAGCAAGCGACTTCTGTGAAAGAGTATTGTAGCCGCATTGAATTTCTTCGTTGCGCCTACAACTGTCTTCCACATAAAAGTTATCTCTAACATCACCTTGTACTTAGCTTTCAAGATATTAATTGCAATTATCACTTGGATATTTGTCCATTAATTAAATCTGAGGTTTCTTCCTCCTCTTTTAATAACAAAAACTCTCAGTGATGTATAGCGTTATTATCAAAACTTCTTGGTGTTGGCTTATCGGCAAAGATGTATTTGCCAAGATAACTCTTCCCTACTTCATATTATGATATTCTGTCTTAATTACTTTAAGGGGTTCGTTTGGGTGTTATAACGGGTAGCAGCGGCTGTGTGGCGCGGACTGGACGGTTTTTTAGGTTAGAGGTCCTCGGGAAAACATAAGAAAGGCTTCAGTCACATAGGTTACAGGTAGAATACAGGAAGAACGTAGATACAGGAACTACTGGTATAACAGCTGTAAATTGTCATAGCTGTGTTGGTAAAGTACAAGAGCTCCAAGCGCTAATAGAGGACACTGATGCGCAAATCGTTACAGGCACTGAAAGCTGGCTAAAGCCAGATATAAGCTCAGCTGAAATTTTTGCGAAGAACCTAAAAGTGTTCCGAAAGGATAGGTTAATCTCGGTTGGCGGTGGCGTGTTTGTTGGTGTTACAAGTAGTTTAACTTTTAGCGAAATTGAAGTAGGTACTTTCTGTGAGTTGTTATGGGCAGAGGCCATTGTTGGCGATCGCAATAAAATAATAATAGGATCTTTTTCAGATGATACAGTTGCTGAAGGGTTCAAAGAAAACTTGAGTTTGCAACTTCCTAGCAGATTAAAACTGTGTGCCAGACCTAGACACGAACTCGTGACCTTTGCCTTTCGCGGGTAAGTGCTCTACCAGGTTCGCAGGAGAGCTTCTGTAAAGTTTGGAAGATAGGAGACGAGGTACTGGCGGAAGTAAAGCTGTGTGGACGGGACGTGAGTCTTGCTTGGGTAGCTCAGTTGGTAGAACACTGTCCCGCGAAAGGCAAAGGTCCCTAGTTCGAGTCTCGGTCAGGCACACAGTTTTAATCTGCCAGGGAATTTCATATCAGCGCACACTGCGCTGCAGAGTGAAAATCTCATTCTAAAACTTGAGTTTCATTTTGAACATGTACCCGACTCATACGATAATAGTTGGAGGTGACTTTAATTTACCCTCGATATGTTGGCGAAAATACATGTTTAAATCCGGAGGTACGCATAAAGTATTATACGAAATTGTGCTAAACGGCCAGCCGATGTAGAAAAGTGTTTCTAGGCGCTTCAGTCCCGAACCGCGCTGCTGCTACGGTCGCAGGTTCGAATCCTGCCTCGGGCTTGGATGTGTGTGATGTCCTTAGGTTAGTTAGGTTTACGTAGTTCTAAGTTCTAGGGGACTGATGACCTCAGATGTTAGGTCCCATAGTGCCTAGAGCCATTTGTGCTAAACGCATTCTCTGACAATTATTTCGAGCAGTTAGTTCATGAGCCCATGCGAATACTAAACGGTTGTGAAAATGCACTTGACCTCTTAGCAACAAATAATCCTGAGCTAATAACGAGCATCAAAACCGATACGGAGATTAGTGAACACAAGGTTGTCATAGCGAGATTGAATATTGTAATCCCTTAATCCTCCAAAAATAAGCGAAAATATACCTGGATCCTGGTAGTCAAGCGAAGGCAGGATTCGACTAAGATTGTGGACGGAGTTGTGATCGGTTGCTGTTGGTTGCCTTTTACAATTACACACAATTTATTTTAAACCAGTAATTCCAGACTCAACAGTAAATAAAAAATACCACACGTTATTAAAGGAGGAATAAACATCTGTGTAAAGAATAGCGTTTCCATTGAGTTACAATTTAGCAAATCACCATTAAATACAGATACAGCAGATAATGTTTTAAAAGCAAGTCACTGGGATCTCGACAGAAGGCCTTACACGCCAGGAATCGCAACAAATTGAAAACTGATTGAAACTCGCAGCAAATTACAAATTACAGGTACAGAAATATTAAAGACAAGTCGCCACAAACACAGGAGAAGGCATCAGACACTAGGAATGGTAGTAAATAAGGTTTTAAGGCCTACTACTAAAATACAGATACCAAATTAGAATTTTAAAGCAAATGACACAATCACGGCTGAAGGCCTTACACGCCAGGAGCGACAATAATATAAAAAATTTAGAAACCTGCTGTAAAACAGCAAATAGCAAAGCTTAATTAAAATACAAGCAACCGATCGCCAAACGGCTGAAATAAGATTTTTGTTTTGTTTGTAACACAGCCCTTAACATCCATTGAACACTACACTTCTAGATTTATTGCAGGAGGCAACCAGAACTATTAGCTAGACATATATATAACTTTTAGTGTAGGCATTACAAGGTATTGTAATAAATAAAGCAATAATAATAAAACTTCCTGGCAGATTAAAACTGTGTGCCCGACCGAGGCTCGAACACTGGACCTTTGCCCTTCGCGGGCAAGTGCTCTACCATCTGAGCTACCGAAGCACGACTCACTCCCGGTCCTCACAGCTTTACTTCTGCCAGTATCTCGTAAAACACAGTGAGCAGTGCATAAGTTCCTTAACGGGTACTGAGGCAGATTATACCCGCAGAAGGCGTGGACTGAAGGAGCATTACACTAATCTACTGGCCATCAAGACCTCCTTTTAGAACACACATGTCTTACAAGAATCAAGGGGCCACAAACCGTGCTCCAGGAATCGACCTCTGAGAAGGTCCGGCAACACAAACCTCCGCGAGCGATGAGATAAGCAGCCAAGATAGTAACTCAGACTAGTGGCAGTCTAACGAATGACTAATGATAATCTTGCTGAAGCTACCTGACGTCCGATAAAGCAAATGCAACGATGGAACAATACGCCAAAGCCGGAACTGTCGGTCTGCACTATTTCCCAAGAATACTGTGTTTATAGCTCCCGGAACGAGAAAGGAATCACTACCACCAGAGTAGAAAATCACCAGCTGGCACCAACCCCCCAAGCCAGGTAACTGGGGCGTTAGCAGCCACAGGCAAGAAAAATTACAGCTGGTTGAACTGAGCAAATTGTAACAAGTTGAACACAAGAAATAGTAATAAGAAGTCAAGGAAAGCTAATCAGATCCGCCTTCCCCAAACTTGCCGAATCCGGTTTACGACGAGGTCGTGCACCCTGGTGACCACAGCCCTTCCATATGGCAGTCCATGCGTGCCGCCAGAGGTACCGGCGTGTTTTGGCACTGCGCGGATCTGGCTCCTCCTGAGTCCCCAACCGGAGCGACACACTCACACTGACTAAAATAACGACGTCGCCCCAATGATAGGGCAACAGTTACTACATATCAATAACAGCCGCTGTTGCCATTTGCGGACAGGCAACGCTTGCGAAACCGAGTGGTGCCAGTCAACACGAGAAGACGAAAAACAACAGCAACCATGCCAACTAAACGATACCGTCTGGCCTCCAACAGAGGGCGAAATCTACAAACAGCATCAAGGCGAGCCGTAGCACTGCTCAATACATTTAAAAAAAAGCAGTTAAAAATTCACTTGTCGCCTTCCTGACAGACAATCTCAACCCGTTCCAAATTAATGATATAAGTGTACACCAGATGTGGCTTGAATTCAGAGAAATAGTATCGGCAGAAAAATTTATACCAAATAAGTTAAAAAACGACGGGAATGATTCTCATTGGTGCACAAAACGGGTTAGAACACTGTTGCAGAAACAACAAAACAAACATGCCAAATTTAAACAGACGCAAAATCCCCAAGATTGGCGATCTTTTACAAGAAGCTGGAAATTTAGCGTGGACTTTCTGGTATGCTTTTTTTTAGTAATTTAATTGAAAGCTTTGTTGCTTTGGTAAAAGTAAAATTGGTTCTTTTTGTCGTGACAGAATAAATTACTATTAATCACACCAGATTTGTCGGAGATCAGCAGCAACATGTGTAATTGATACAGCTTTAAGAAATTCTATTACCTTTTAGCGGAAAATTCGTGCGGTACTCTCCGACGTTAGAAAAGTCGTGGTGTTCCGTTCGGAACCGGAGGCGGCTGTCTTTTCTCATTCGCGATATCGAAAATTACTAAAAAATGAACAAATTTTTTCGGAGGAAGATCGCGCGGAGAAAACAGACAGAAGTTACATGAAAGAAACCTAAGGGACCAAGTAATTGGATTTGTACGAACATAAAAACGGAACTGAAAGAACATGGAATAAATACTATAACGATGTCGTCACGATAGCCTCCTGTTCCGACAGAACACACGCTGGATCATAAGCTGCATAAATCTTTTAAACAGAAAAGATTATCACAAGCATAATTAATAAAAATAAGGTTGAGAGATTTTCTTTGAAATTAAATAAACTTCAAGGCTTCAAGTATTATATTATGAAACGGAAACTTATATTAACATGGCCACCCATTGTGGCGGCTGAGAGAATTTTCATGGTACACATTCTCGCTTGTTTGTGGCTACATATATTTTTAGTCACTAAAACTCTTAAAGTTACAATAAAATGATTATATCAGTATGGAGCACAATACTTTTGCGTCCGACTCGCAACACATTCACAGAAGAGCAGCTAGAGAGCGGCGCGGCTCCCTGCAGAAGTAAAAATTGGCAATTGTTATTTTGAAACATAGGTGCGTCGTTTTTTTTACTGATCGATAGCAGCGTATAACAGATTATAGCTATTGTGATATTCTGCGCTTTTCAGGAGCGCGGCAAAGATATCTGCTTACAACATTCACTGGTATATGTTAAAAGTTCGCACATACTGACGCGAATACAGAAAAAAAACTTTTACATGTTGAAAATCGCAGTGATAAAGGCTGTAATGTCACAACATCGATGCGACATGAGATGCTTATGACAGTTTCCACAACGAAACTTTTTCTCGAAACCTGGTAGAAAATCCAAAAAAGAGATACTGATCATATGTGAAGTATGTTAGCAGCAAGAAACAATCAATGCCTTCTCTGCGCGATAGCAATGGAAATAATATCGAAGACAGTGCTGCCAAAGCAGACTTACTAAACACAGCTTTTCGAAATGCCTTGACAAAAGAAGACGAAGTAAATATTCCAGAATTCGAATCGAGAACAGCTGCCAACATGAGTAACGTAGAAGTAAATTTCAGGGAGTAGTGAAGCAACTTAATGAAAGCAAGTCTTCTGGTAAAGACTGTATACCAATTAGGTTCCTTTCAGAGTATGCTGATGCATTAGCTACATACTCAACTATCATATACAACCGTTCGCTCGAGGGAAGATCCGTACGCAAGGACTGGGAACTTGCACAGGTCACACCCATATTCAAGAAATTTAGTAGGAGTAATCAACTAAATTACAGGCCTATACTGTTTACGTTGATATGCAGAAGGATATTGGAACATATACAGGGTGGTCCATTGATCGTGACCGGGCCAAATATGTCACGAAATAAGCGTCAAACGAAAAAACTACAAAGAACGAAACTTGTGTAGCTTGAAGGGGGAAACCAGATGGCGCTATGGTTGGCCCGCCAGATGGCGCTGCCATAGGTAAAACGGATATCAACTGTGTTTTTTTTCAATAGGAACCCCTATTTTTTTATTACATATTCTTGTAGTACGTAAAGAAATATGAATATTTTAATTGGACCACTTTCTTCGCTTTGTGATAGATGGCGCTGTAGTTCGCCTTCCGTAATGTTCGCACATGCACTGACAATGCGCTGACGCAAGTTGTCAGGCGTTGTCGGTGGATCAAGATAGCAAATATTCAACTCTCCCCACAGAAAGAAATCCGAAATCTGGGAACTTCAGACACGGTGAACGTGCGGTCCATGGTATCGAGCTTCGACGACCAATCAACATTAAATATGCTATTCAGTACCGCTTCAACCACACGCGAGCTATGTGCCGGACATCGATCATGTTGGAAGTACATCGCCATTCTGTTATGCAATAAAACATCTTGTAGTAACATCGGTAGAACATTACATAGGAAATCAGCAGACATTGCAACATTTACAGTGCCATCGATAAAATGGGGGCCAATTATCCTTCCTCCCATAATGGCGCACCATACATTAACAAACCGAGGTCACTGTTGTTCCACTTGTCGCAGCCATCGTGGATTATCCGTTGCCCAATAGTGCATATTATGCCGGTTTACGTTACCGCTGTTGGTAAATGACGCTTCGTCGCTAAACAGAACGCTTGCAAAAAATCTGTCATTGTCCCGTAATATAATCTTGTGCCCAGTGTCAGAACTGTACACGACGTTCAATGCAATTGCTGGTGTTTTCGAGATTTTCGATTCTAGTGCAATTTGTCTGCTACCGATGTAAGGATTAGCCGCGACAGGAGCTAAAACACCTACTTGGGCATCATCATTTGTTGCAGGTCTTGGTTGACGTTTCACATGTGGCTGACACTTCCGGTTTCCTTAAATAACGTAACTATCCGGCGAACGGTCCGGACATTTGGATGATGTCGTCCAGGATACCGAGCAGCATTCATAGCACACGTCCGTTTGGCATTTTGATCACAATAGCCATACATCAACACGAAATCGACCTTTCCCGTAACTGGTAAACGGTTCGTTTTAACACGGGTAATGTATCACGAAGCAAATACCGTCCGCACTGGCGGAATGTTACCTGATAATACATACTTATACATTTGTGACAATTACAGCGCCATCTATCATAAATCGAAAAAGTGGTGCAACTAAAACAGTCGTATTTCTTTAGGTACTACACGAATGTGTAATAAAAATTGGGGTTCCTATTTTTTTAAAAAAAAAAAACGCAGTTGATATCCGTTTGACCTATGGCAGCGCCATCTGGCGGGCCAACCACAGCGCTATCTGGTTTCCCCCTTCAAGCTAGACGAGTTTCGTTCGTTGTAGTTTTTTCGTTTGATGCTTATTTCGTGAGATAGTTGACCTGGTCACGATCAATGGACCACCCAGTATTGTGTTCGAGCATTATGAATTACCTCGAAGAAAACTGTCTATTGACACACAGTCAACGTCGGTTTAGAAAACATCGTTCCAGTGAAACACAACTAGCTCTTTAGTCACATGTAGTGTTGAGTGCTATTGAGAAGGGGTTTCTGATCGATTCTGTGTTTCTGGATTTCCAGAAGGCTTTTCACACTGTACCACACAAACGGCTTGTTGTGAAATTACCTGCTTATGGAATATCGTCTCATATTACTGGATTATTGATTACCTGTCAGAGAGATCACAATTCGTAATAACTGACGGAATGTCATCAAGTAAAACGAAGTGATTTCTAGCGTTCCCTAAGGTAGTGTTGATCGAGAAAAATTATCACGATGAGACTCGTAACTCGCAAGCGATTCCGCACAGATAATCCTCCGTTGCACTTTATGTTCTTCTGTTTGGAAACTATGAAACCAGTTGGCAAACACTGTGTATACCGCTTGAAGGATGACTCTTTAAGCAATACCAACAGAGACCCCCAGATTAGAAGCGAAGTGTTTGATGATGATAAGTCGATCGCTCCAATTTCATCGTGCACACGTTCCACCGCTGTAGAAGTTACCGTTTATAGCCGGCCAGCAGATCGGAGAGGTTTGCGCGATCCTATTGCTATGACGGCAGACGCCTCGCCCAACGTGCTTTTCTTCACTGCCAGGTGTCAGAAGATATTCTGCAGTAGCTTCTGAATATCTGCGATGCTCTGATTTATCGCGAAAAGAAACTCAATGACAGATCTTTGTCTGGAAAGCAACTCCGTTACAGACGCCACTTTGGGCTCTACGTGTAACGCCGCCTTCTATGCGAGCTTCATAAGAGCTGAAGGTGGAAATATCCCACGGTGTCCACAACAGATTCGACGTTTTTCCAAACCAAACTGGTCGGGAAAAAAGTGTTGCATTAGTTATTGAACCTCCCTCGTATGGTTGTTTCAACAGTGAGTAGGTCAGTCCTATTCAACAAGAAAAATTATTTTTTATGTTATTTAGCACTGAGAATGAAAATAAAAAAATAAAGTGAAAAGGCAGTATTTAGTGGCCTCTAAATATACGTGTACGAGTATATAAGTACGCCGTATTTTTTCGAGATGATAAATGTGGGTGTTTCGGAATGCTTCACTTTTCCTATTCTTTCAGTTCTCACGAATGAGGAGAATTTATCATACCACGTTTGATAAGAGAAAACGCTATAAATTATGATTTCGTCATTAACAATCTATTTAATCATTGCTTGTTCCTGCACGCTGTTGCTGCACTATGTGGTCAAAAGTATCCGGACGCCCCCAAAAAATTCGTTTTTCATATTAGGTGCGTTGTGTTCCCACCTACTGCCAGGTACTCCATATCAATAGACATTAGACATCGTGGGAGAGCAGAATGGGGAGCTCAGTGGAACTCACAGACTTCGAACGTGGTCTGGTGATTGGGTGTCACTTGTGTCATACATCTGTACGTGAGATTTCCACGCTCCTAAAGATCACTAGGTCCAGTGTATCCGATGTTATTGTGAAGTGGAAACGTGAAGAAACTCGTGCAGCACAAAAGCGTACAGGTGAACATTGGACGACTGAACAGTGGAAAAACTTTGTGTGGAGTGCCGAAGCACGGTACACAACGTGGCGATCAGACGGCAGGGTGTGGGTGCCCAGTGAACGTCATATGGCAAAATTCGTAGTGCCAACAGTAAAATTCAGAGGCGGTGGTCTTATGGTGTGGTCGTGTTTTTCATGGAAGATCTTGCACCCCTTGGTGTTTTGCGTGACACTATCACAGCACAGGCCTACATTGATGTTTTAAGCACCCTCTTGCTTCCCGGTGTAGAAGAGCAATTCAAGGGTGGCGATTGCATCTTTCAACAGGATCGAGCACCTGTTCATAAAGCACTGCCCTTGGCTGAGGGGTTACACAATAACATCCCTGTAATGGACTGACTGCACAGAGTCCTGATCTGAATCCTCCAGACCACCTTTGGCATGTTTGGAAAGCAGACTTCGTGCCAGGTGTCCGCAGCTCGTGGTCGTGCGGTAGCGTTCTCACCTTCCGCGCCCGGGTTCCCGGGTTCAATTCCCGGCGGGCTCAGGGATTTTCTCTGCCTCGTGATGACTGGGTGTTGTGTGCTGTCCTTAGGTTAGTTAGGTTTAAGTAGTTCAAAGTTCTAGGGGACTGATGACCATAGATGTTAAGTCCCATAGTGCTCAGAGCCATTTTGAACTTCGTGCCAGGTCTAACCGACCGACATCGATACGATTTACCCTATCCTGGTGTGTCATTAGCAGACTGATTTTCTTCATCCAGGGTAGCATCTGTAATTCGTGAAATGGTTTGTTTTGTTATTGTGATTGAGGTTCTAGGGAAACGGGGGCGTTGGTGCATCCAGTGGCAGATGTTGAGTAGACGAGGCAGCAGGAGCTCAACCCGCTGGACTATAGTGGAGAGAACGATGCCCTTCAAGAATATACAAAAATTAAAACATTTTGTGATAACACAATGTAGGCTGACTGTACGTCGTTTCTTGTTGAGACAAACTGCAGGCCAAAACTGTGAGGTGGATATCCGTGCAGTAACTATACATACAGCTAATTACATATAATGAGAGTGGAAAGAAATATAGAATCACCAGAAACACATACTGCTTTCCCAAATATGTGTAGGCAAACAATTGGCATTCAAAACAGGCTCCAGTCATCTCGGAATGGATAAATAAAGATCCTGTATGGTTTTCAAGAGAACCATATTCCAATGACCCTGCAAAGTAGCGGCTAGTTCAAGCAACGAAGATGGATAGTGATCACGCACACCTCTCTTCAAAGTAAACCAAAAAGGCTCAAAAACATTGAGATCTGGTGAATATGATGGCAAAGGTATATGCGTCAGTTCATCCTGGTGCTCGCGAAACAAGTCCTGGATGGTGCGTGCTACATACGCAGGTTACCTATCATCTTGAATCACAGCATCAGCGTAGGTGAACCAGCATTGTACCGTGTGATGGAACAAATCAGCCAAAAGGAACACTGAATACTTGACAGTAATTCATACTTGCACAGTAACAATGTGTCCAATGGTATACTACGATATGGCTGCCAAACTCATCACTGTTCCCCAGCCATGTTTCACTCTTGGGATGCAAACATGGCCAGAGTTGGAAACAGTATGAAACAAGTCTCACCCGCCGAAACTACTTTCCTCGATTGCTCCATATTTCAGGTTTTATTGCTTTGTCACAATGTTTTACTGTTACCGGCATTTGAATCACTTGTAAGTGGTTTTCGAATATCAAATCCTCCTGCAATTCCCAATTTATTGAGCCCCGTTTTCGGTATCGACAAGGTTCGCGAGTGCGACGTTCAGTTTTGTAGCTGTTGTCCCCTTGTATTTCGGTACAGTCCTACTCAATTTCTGTACAGTCCTCTTCAATATCTGCCTGTCACGATCACACAACATTCACTTTCGTCCACGCTGTGACTAGCAGGTGATAATAAATCTCCTATATGGTGCCTCTTGTAACATCAAACACTTGGGCAACCTTGGTTATGGAAGAAACCACCGTGCGAGCATCAACTATTTGCCCACCTTCGATGCAACTTAGCTCCAATATAAAGCACTCAGAACTACACAGAATCCAGTTTTGATCACGGTTGACACTTGTGCCCCGCTGAGGGCATGTGCCGTTCGTGGTCAAGTACCACAGCACAAAGTGCACGCTTGGCTAGCCTCTGCGTGTCCCTTTATGTTCAAGCAAGCTTTCCTTCTCCATGTTTCCGTATTTCTACTCATCTCCCGAATATCACAATAACGGTAGGTTGCTTTAGGTACATTTGGGAGAGGGGAGTCATTCAGATTCGGAAAAATACACTCCTGGAAATTGAAATAAGAACACCGTGAATTCATTGTCCCAGGAAGGGGAAACTTTATTGACACATTCCTGGGGTCAGATACATCACATGATCACACTGACAGAACCACAGGCACATAGACACAGGCAACACAGCACGCACAATGTCGGCACTAGTACAGTGTATATCCACCTTTCGCAGCAATGCAGGCTGCTATTCTCCCATGGAGACGATCGTAGAGATGCTGGATGTAGTCCTGTGGAACGGCTTGCCATGCCATTTCCACCTGGCGCCTCAATTGGACCAGCGTTCGTGCTGGACGTGCGGACCGCGTGACACGACGCTTCATCCAGTCCCAAACATGCTCAATGGGGGACAGATCCGGAGATCTTGCTGGCCAGGGTAGTTGACTTACACCTTATACAGCACGTTGGATGGCACGGGATACATGCGGACGTGCATTGTCCTGTTGGAACAGCAAGTTCCCTTGCCGGTCTAGGAATGGTAGAACGATGGGTTCGATGACGGTTTGGATATACCGTGCACTATTCAGTGTCCCTTCGACGATCACCAGAGGTGTATGGCCAGTGTAGGAGATCGCACCCCACACCATGATGCCGGGTGTTGGCCCTGTGTGCCTCGGTCGTATGCAGTCCTGATTGTGGCGCTCACCTGCACGGCGCCAAACACGCATACGACCATCATTGGCACCAAGGCAGAAGCGACTCTCATCGCTGAAGACGACACGTCTCCATTCGTCCCTCCATTCACGCCTGTCGCGACACCACTGGAGGCGGGCTGCATGATGATGGGGCGTGAGCGCAAGACGGCCTAACGGTGTGTGGGACCGTAGCCCAGTTTCATGGAGACCGTTGCGACTGGTCCTCGCCGATACCCTAGGAGCAACAGTGTCCCTAACTTGCTGGGAAGTGGCATTGCGGTCCCCTACGGCACGGCGTAGGATCCTACGGTCTTGGCGTGCATCTGTGCGTCGCTGCGGTCCGGTCCCAGGTCGACGGGCACGTGCACCTTCCGCCGACCACTGGCGACAACATCGATGTACTGTGGAGAACTCACGCCCCACGTGTTGAGCAATTCGGCGGTATGTCCACCCGGCCTCCCGCATGCCCACTATACGCCCTCGCTCAAAGTCCGTCAACTGCACATAACGGTTCACGTCCATGCTGTCGCGGCATGCTACCAGTGTTAAGGACTGCGATGGAGCTCCGTATGCCACGGAAAACTGGCTGACACTGACGGCGGCGGTGCACAAATGCTGCGCAGCTAGCGCCATTCGACGGCCAACACCGCGGTTCCTGGTGTGTCCGCTGTGCCGTGCGTGTGATCATTGTTTGTACAGCCCTCTCGCAGTGTCCGGAGCAAGTATGGTGGGTCTGACACACCGGTGTCAATGTGTTCTTTTTTTCCATTTCCAGCAGTGTATGTAGCATGACCTTCAAATGTATTAATAATTAGAGAGAAATGACTGAATAATACCGAAAAAATGACAAAGTCTGCATAAATCACCACGCTTTAATACAAAATTACCGGATAACTGAATAACAGGAATTCGTGATATCAAGGAAGTGTAGATAATGAAGCGAGCAATACAAAGGAAGTTACTGGCGAAGGAGATGATTGTTTCCCCTACTATTAATAAATTAACAGGTGCGGTATCGTGAATCACGAGTAATAAAAAAATGAATAATTCCACATTAAGTTAATTGCTTTCTATTTTCTTCTGACATTTCAGCACTTAATACTACAACTAACACAACGCGAAGACCATAGGACCATGTGGCCTAACTCTAGACTATAAAAACTGCAGAAGCGTATTTTTCCCCCTTTAGGTCCAGCTATAAAACGTGGCTCGCATTCAAAAACTAATTCCTAGAGAAAAACAGTTTCGTAATATAACTGGAATTATTTTTTATTACCTTCCTATATCGCAGCAAATTTTGTGCTGTTAAACTGGATAGACAAAAACCGTTTGGACGAGCATCATTTCTTAATGAGTACCCAGCTTCTATTAGCCCATATGCTCGTTTCCCCTCTCTCTCCCTCCATATCCTCCTCTTCCTTTTCTCTATCCATTTCGTCCTCCTCCTCTATCTGTTCATCTCCTCCTCACCTATGTCTACTTCTCCCTCTCCTCTCTCTGTCCATCTTCTCTTGCCCACTACGCGTGCCCTACTCATTTTTTCCTTTCGTTGTCTGTCTCTACCTCTTCCTGCCTTCCTCTCTTTCCACAGTATCACGCTCACCCCAATAAGTCTCTTGTGGTTCTTAACGCTATGGAATTTCTTCTCAGATTGTCATTAATATGTGCACCAAATTTGCCCGTGTACGCAAATGTCAAATATATTTCACATGTACTTGATAATTTTCGCATGTATTTGGACATATATTTCACATGTATCTCTAGCAAATATCGTCCTGCAGTTTCATTTTCACATAACCCAATATTTATGACGTCGTATCTCCTAGACTACGTGATACATGTACATCCAGTGGTGTATGTGTCTACTGACGCGAACTGTAGTGTAAATAGAGTTAGTAGTAAAGAAGTAATAAATTATGTCATGCATGATGCGACAGTTTTTCACTCGTATCAGTGTTTATGACATATCTTCTGTACTCTGTGTTGTACAAAGACAAAATTATTTCTGCTACATTTAGTGGTGAATGAGAATACCGTCTGAAAAATATGTCGCGAATAAACCTACTAGTAAATAAGTAATTTAAAGGGTCATGTAGTCAGCCATAAACGTTTAGTCCTTCCATCATTTTTTTAGGGACACCACAGAGAAAAAGAATCGTAAAGCTTTCAAATTATGCCTAAAGTTTATTGCAAGCGTGCAGATACTTTCATTCTCATATACTGAATGACGAAAGTATGTGTATTCGCGGCGTCTTGTGGTACACTGGCCCATCGCCACCACCTTCATATGTAGGTGGTTCTATTTCAGTGATGAGTTCCTTAGAGAATGTGTATGAAGTTTGGTTGAAATAGATTCAGTGATTTAGGAGCAGATGTGGAAGATAAACAAAATGTACATATGTATGTACATTCATTTTTATGACGCTTATGTATTACCGGTTGGGAAATCTTCTTTAGATGTGGCACTGCAAGGAGCACTTTGTCAACAGTCATATGAGTGAGGTTAAACTTCTTCACTTTTAACCCATTCATACTGCTGTTGACAAACTGCATCTTTCCGCATCAAATCTAAAGATTATGTACTGGGCAGATCCAAACAAGTTTTCATTAACAAAAGAAATACTACTCCAGAAGGTGTTTCCTCACTCAATATATCAACTAAAACTATGGTTCGTTAGTCCCGGCATCAGGTAGGAAACTGCGTGTTAAGGTTCGGGCAGCGTAAAATTTTTTCCATCAGTTTCGCCTTTCAGGGGAGTTTCTACTTGTGACACTTTTTTTCTCACAGATTTCTTGTATATGTCATCTGATTAATTGTTGACTTATTAACGTTAATACGCGAACAGTAAATATCAGGGACAAATATCCCCATACATGGTGGACATCATTATAATATCTTTAAATCTCAGTACCCTTGGGAAGATGCATAAAATTTAATATTAAGCCTAAATACTAAATAATTAATGCTTGTTTTATTTCAATCTTCGGAGTATGTCACTAGTTCTGTTGATTTTTACAAGTTTTTAAAATAAACACATGACATTTTCAATCCTTAGGGGTACGGCATTATATGAGTTGTTGCACATGAGCAAGATTACTGATTGGTGCTCTCGACGAATAGAAAGTAAGTGTTACAGAAAAGCTGAACAGTTTCTAATTTGGCAAGATTGATGTTTGGAAGTGATTTTCAGTGCTAGATGTGGAAGCACAGTAAAAAATTCCCTATGGTATGAAATGTTCAGAGTACCAAATTTTGTATTGTTTGGTTTTCTTCAGCCTATGCAATTAACGAGGAATGGAACCAGATGTAAGTTCTATAGAAATTTATTGCTGATCGATTCAGAATTATATTTGGCTGCAAGGCTTGTAAGGAGCTTGAAGTGCGAAAAAAGAAGTTATAAGGATCAGACTAAGAGGAGTGCTTTCCAGTTCGAGGAACACATACAGTTCTCAAAATCGATTTTGTCCAGATTTCGGGTTAGATGGCAGGCTAGCTGGGCCACGAAACCCTAAACTTATGAGCGCCAAGGGCTGCCATCTCATCTCCTGATACGCATCGGGATCGACTTCCTGCCGCTGACGTCACGTCAGTTGCAGCATCGCGTCGCCTTGATGCCGGAGCGACCTGCTGAAACGCGAAT
Organism: Schistocerca gregaria; assembly: GCF_023897955.1. Classification (NCBI taxonomy): domain Eukaryota; kingdom Metazoa; phylum Arthropoda; class Insecta; order Orthoptera; family Acrididae; genus Schistocerca; species Schistocerca gregaria. The sequence continues at coordinate 887,728,560 of NC_064922.1, forward strand.
TCAGCTCAGAGCTCTGACAAATCGAATACCCGTGACCAGCTTGAGTTCCATAGTTGTGGCTAACAGAAGTGCGGTTTTCTGGCTAGTGATTTGCGAGAGAAAATACTGTCAAAAATTAAAATTCAGGAAAATTAGGCGCCAACTGAGCAGATTCAAAAATATGTACATGTCGTCTGGACTGAATCAGTATACTTGAAAATGTATTTCAGCTGGAGGAGAGGGTAATTTACATGCAAGTTTTATTAGTACTATAAACTGATAGTACAATGATGTGCAAAAGTAAGTGTGAAAGTAACTGTGCCAATGCCAAGTAACACAACCCGAATAAATACAGACCATACAAAGAAGAAGCTACTGCACTACAGCTCAGAGGTAACTGAAAGAAATGAGCAATGAAACAAACAGAAACGACACTTTTGTTCAAAGAGAATAGTTACGTCGAAGTCATCGCGATTTGTGACAGCCCTTTGAACATCATAAAATGATGATGATGATGATTCTGGTTTGTGGGGCACTAAATGGTATGGTTATCAGCGCCTGTACAAATTCGCAATCTTTTCACTGTCCAGTCTCACCCATTTCCTCAATGGTGTTGAAATGATGATGAGAACACAAACACCTAGTACCCGTGTGAAGAAAATCCCCGACCCAGCTGGGAATCGGACTAGGGAACCCATGATTCAGGGGCAGCAATGCAACCACGAGGTGCGGACGACGTTACAAAAGGTGAGATATGGTTCTTAATATGGCGTGTGGTCATCACTGACGGGAATGCATGGTCTGCAACGTGCACCCATGCTGGCCAAAAGGTAGGAAAGGAGTTCTTGTGGTACGGCGTTCCGTTGCTACTCCAGTGTGATTGACGACTGATGTATCATCGTTTGCAGATGTGCTGCTGTACGGCTTCCCACTGTATCCCAAACATGCTCGACGGGACTGAAGCCAAATATACTCTCGTTCCAATGACCTGACAGGGTAGCCGAGAGCGCTATTGCGCTGCTCCCTGGGTTCGGGTTGAACCGCCGGCCCCAGAATGAACCCGTCGGCGGATTAACGGCAAGGGCCGGTATGCTGGACAATCTGGATGTGGTTTTTAGGCGGTTTTCCACATCCCGCTATGTGAATACCGGGATGGTCCCCACGTTCCGCCTCAGTTACATGACTCTAAGACATTTGAAAAGGTTTGATTTCATGGCTTATACTAGACACAGACAGCTGGGGTACACTATTTCTGTCCTGGGGGCTTTGGGTTGGCCTCAGGAGGAGGCATCTGCCCACCCTCTGCAACTAACATTGCCAAATCCGTAATGACATGCCGACCCCGAGTTGGAGCGGGACAACAGCCCCGAGTAAGAAATACTCTCGTTCCAAAAACTCCTCCACCAGCGCTGTTCGAAGCGGTCGCGCATTTTCATCCATAAAAATGACGTCTGGGGCGAATGCACCCTTCACAACATGTCACAGTAACGTTCACTGGTCATGTTCAAAGACTTGGATGGCAGTACGCCCTGCAACAGTATGTCTTGCCACGACACAACTAGACCAGCAACACGACCATTTCGGCCATGTTCCTGAATGCATTACGTGTTCCTGCCTGTTGACACACGAAGGTACGTTCGGAAGAACTACTCATACTGAATCTCATCACATCCGACTAGAGTCTTCGAGCCCGCACCTCGTTGGTCTGGCCATATGCTCTTGGGATCATCACTAACGGTGCCGCCGATGTGCGTGTGTTAACGGAACACAACGGGCTGTTTGTCGGAAAAGAGACCTCGCTCATGGAGTCCCAATGCCACTGTGAGGGTGAGATCTTGCAAGTTCTGTTAATTGTAGCTTCATTTGCAGCTGCTGTTTGACGCTGGTGCTTTCTTGCCTCTTGCACAATTTAGGGGACATCTGCTGCTGCCTTAGTTGATCGTGATCAGCCCTCTCTTCTCCTACAGGCAACATTGCGCATTCATCTATTGCGAATTCGTTGAGTAACGTTCTGTGATTTTTAACTATATCTAAAAGTTCTTTCTTCAACATACCGTCTTCGAAATCGATGTTTTTAGATTTTAGCCACCCTGAAGTGTCGTGCTTATTGGAATTCGCATTGGGAACTTTCCCTTTACATGATGGGCCCTGGCTTCCGGTGGATAATCCGGACAGAAACGCTTGTTTTGAGGAATCTGTAGTGTCATCTACCCAGACGTAACTTCGGGTATGTTCTGCGTTCACCCAAGTCTCGTCCAAATAGTAAATGGGTCTGCCTTCACCTCTCAACCGCTTAATGGTTCGAACATAACGCTGCCTCCATAAAATGATGTCATCCCTGTCTATTAGCATGCTATCGCGCCCACGCCAGACACATTTGAAATTCATTTCTCTCAATGAATTATAAAATGTAGTTCTCCGAAAAGTTCCCAGGTCTGCATCTTCGTTCATGACTATAAGCACTTTGTCAATTGTTGGGAATTCGTTACAGAAAAAAAAAATTCGTGTACTTTTCCTTCGTATCGCATTTCTATCGAAGTCAGAAACACTTTCAGAAAGTTTCTGTCATAATGTTCCTTTCTTGGAAGACTTCAAAGAGTGTGTGGCTTTGTACTCACTTGTCACACGATACACTGAACACCTGTGTGCAGTCGGGACATTCCACATAGCAATGCCCGTCGTGGTGGAGTCATGATCGAATGATCTTTTGTATTTATTTTCACCTGTAAGTTCTTAAAATAAATTGTATTTTGCTTGTTCCTTATTGCTGAACTTCCTAAAACTAGATAATTTTACAAAGAAGCATATTTCACAATTTTTTTCTTTGTTATGTTTCGAAACATGTCACAATACACAGTCCCACACACATTATTTACAGTGGTAATGGGTCCCTTTAGTATTTTCTTCTTTTGTTCTTACTGCATATGCTGCACCTTTTTTCGAAACAATGTCACTCATTGACTGCTCTGGATGTAACAGTTCCGTTTTATACACATTAAGCACCATGTGCGTCTCAGAAGAACTTAATTATTTCTTCTTTGCTCGCTTCTTTGGTGGACTCAGATTTGACACGTCGACCTCGCTCGCTGAATCCGTGGATGACATAATGAGGACAGCCATATGTGATGCTAATGAAATAGTGAATATAAAAAATGAGAAACCATGCGATGCTGTTGGATGCCCACATAAACAGTGAATGCTCAGCATGACTACAAACACATATACATACTCTAATAATCAACAACTAGTCTTTCAAGCGTCTTTACAGATGAACTTAACATATCCTGAAATCGCCACTGCACAACACCCACTAACGAGCTCACACCTGCAACTGAGACGGCCACACTGACTGAGCGCCGCGTCTGCGAGCCGCACAACGCATCACTCATAAAGAACAAACGGTTGCAACTATCGCATGCGAACAAACTACAAAATTAAATTCAAATATTTGTGAAACTTTTCTCGCTCACAGCCCCACAAAAAAATTTGAAGGGGAAAAGTTTGTCACTTACTATATTTCGGATGATGATTTGGTAAAAGTTCTGCATCAGACGTGAGATTTGAATTTATTACTTCACTATTGCTGACTCTGTTGGGGAGAAAATTTGCAGACGTCATCAACATATAGTATTGAAGGCAGTTATAAAACTATTTCGCTGTGCAACACACAATTTAGGTGTCGGAAGTTAGTTACAGGATCACTTTATCATGTTCAGGTGCCAAATAATAAAAAAACACGACTTTCATTTTTAAATTTCTGCCGCCCCTGCCTTGTACACCCCTCGACGGCAGCGCTGTGGCCACGCTCCTTGCCGTGTCTACAGTACGTCTCTTGTTTCGGTGAATGGAGTAATAGTACGGTGGCAGCAGGGTGGCTGTCGTTTTTTTATTTCTCTTCTCACAACGCAGCTGACGCTGCCTGCCGTGAGAACTGCATAGCATAACATTCAGTCGACACGAAGCTTAATACCCCCTACGAACCTAATTAATTCAGATCAACATCCTATTTTGTTCAAATTTGGTACACAGTCTTTCGTTATTAATGAAATGATGTCAGAAGTCAGATTTTTATTTATTATAGTTGCGGAGATAAATAGGGTTACCCAAAAGTCCTAAAACCTACGCTTTCTATTTCTAACAAAGTTAGAAACAATAAGAGATTGTAGTGGCTTAAAATTATAATGAAAGTCAAAGTTGTCAATGGATACAAATGAGTTAATTCGAATTTTTTTTAAAATTTAGTCACTTCGCATTAAGTGATACAAAAATCGGTCAAAATTATTATTTGATTATATTTTCTTGTGTGAGTGGGTGAGAATGATTGAGAGGGTGTATGTGGGACATACGTTAAAATTTAATATTTCATTTTACGTAAATCTTCGGAAGAGGCAAAAGCCCCAGGCATGCCCCAGGGCAGTATATTTGGGACCCTCGTACGTAACATATGTTAATGAGCTGCTGGGAATATTTATAGGAATGTAGGACCTTTTTACAGAAGTAGCTTAAAAAAAGCAGCACCAATATTCAGATCTCGATAAAACGTCAAGTGGTGTTAAAATTGCCCAATTGTTTTAAATGCTCAGAAACGTAAAACAACGTACTTCGTAAACCACAGGAAGCTTGTACCATGCGAATACAAAGTTAAAGAGTCACAACTGATATAAGTCGACTCGTACACTAGATATAACAATATTTAGGGATACGAAATGTAGTTATCATATAGGCTCAGTCATAAGTAACGCCGGTGGCAGTCTTTGGTTCATTGCAAGAATACTGGGAAAATGAGCTCAGTCTACAAATTAGACAGCTAGAAATTTTGAAGACGTGTCTCAGTTCTCCTCAGTGCAGGCAAATGACGGGATGGTTCCTCTGAAAGGGCACGGCCGCCTTCCTTCCCCATCCTTCCGTACACCGATGAGACCGATGACCACGCTGTCTGGTCTCCTTCCCCAAACAACCAACAAATCTCCGTTCTCTGTTCACGAATGCTCAACTTTAGATTGATTTTCTCATTAGAAGCCAGAACGTGCAGTCAGCATAAGTCAAAATGGGTACATGCTGATCGTAAACATGAAGTTTCAGACACAATGGAAACTTAACTTTCGAACTCTTGTTCGCCGGCCGGGGGGGACCGAGCGATTCTAGGCGCTTCAGTTTGGAACAGCGCAACCGCTACGGTCGCAGGTTCGAATCCTGCCTCGGGCATGGATGCGTGTGATGTCCTTAGGTTAGTTAGGTTTAAGTAGTTCTAAGTTCTAGGGGACTGATGACCTCAGAAGTTAAGTCCCATAGTGCTCAGAGCCATTTGGGTCATTTTTTTGAAACCGTTGTTCTGTCTAGCAATGGTACTGTACACAGATTTCATTGCTCTCTTTACTTCTGTTGGTGCCTATTTAGCCGTTGCTTTATTAAAATAATAAGAATAAAAGAAACCTACTATTATGAGTAGTTACATAAGCTCTGATGTATGTGTACGTATGCAGTAAAATGTTAATCTTCATGTACCTGTATGCAATTGAAAACACGATTTCACCGCAAATAATAAAGAAATAGTCACAAAATACTTGCAAATAAAACAATCTGAGACAAAAAGAAGAAAAGACGACATATCACGAAGGAGCTATGTAAACTGATCACAAACTGATATTCATGCAGGTATCGGGCGGAAAATGCTAATCAGTAAACTTTGGCGGTAGGTGTATGAATGTGTGACGCTGCAGAGCAGTTTCATCATGCAGGTAGCAAGGATAGAAAACAGGGGACATGTCGATATCAGGGCATAAAGTCTTTACGAACTTCATTCCGTGTACTTAATTGGACAATATATGACTCGCAGACAGGCGTGTGAACATAATATGCAGATACATTTGAGAGGGGATGTGTAGCTGGGCTCAAAGAAAACCGTTGGAGTAATCGGCGAATCGTTCGACATTTGAACAGTATCGTTGGCACTATTCGACGATGTTGGCAGGAGTGGGTGAACCAAGATCGAACACAGCGTCAAGAAGAAGCTGTTGATCTAGAGAGACGGCTGAATCGAGAGGAACATGCAGTCTAAGAGAGGCTCTCAGAGCCCCGGATAGATCATTTTCATCGACCTTCGAGCAGTTAGTGCTTCTGTAACCAGAAGAACCATTAATAGGCAGCTCACAGAAGTGGGCCGAGCTTAAGGCGCCTGTTGCGTTATGCCATTGACTTCTATATAACAGCAAGCCTGTTTGCAATGGTGCCTGCCACGTTCGGCCGGCAATCTCATTGACTGGACTATAGTTGTCTTCAGTGATGAGCCCCGCTTCGAAATTATCCCCGATTACCAGTGCAGGCGTGTCTGGAGATGCCCCAGAGAGAGGTGCGATACCAGCCTGACTGCCCCAGCCGTACGGACTGACAACAAGTACTGATGGTCTGGTGTGCCATTTCATTTCTCAACAAGACACCTTTGTCTCTAAGCCGCGGCACCCTTATTGCAGAGGGCTGCGTCGACTATGTTCTCTGCTTCATTATGTTGCCCTTCACGGTGAGTCGTTCTGGGCTTACATTCCAGGTGCCGACTGCACTTCTGTAGCCAGCTGCGTTACGTCTTCCAGCTGAGGATTCATGGGGTGTACAACCCAAACGACTGTGGTCCTTTGGATACTCGGCTGGGTTTGAAGCGGTAGATGCTTATCTTTTAACCCCCCCCCCCCCCACCCCTACACTTCCAGTTAAATAGAACTTGAATGAACCGTGTGACGTAAGTTCCCTTATGTGCAGGGAAGTCACCTACTCCGAAGAATAAATGATATCTATGAAATATAGGTGCAGTGATAACCGAATCGCCAGTGCTAAGTACTTGCAGCAATAACGAGGAGAAAGTAAATCTCGGTCAAAGTATATAAATCTACAATTGGACTGGATGGAATTACAGTCGTTAGTTCGAAAGTGTTACAAATTAAATAAATGAATCAATAACAATTATATGAGGCCAGTTCACTGCGTAAGAAAAATTATTGTTTCTGTCACTACCGTCTGTTAATACTGACAAAGTTACTTAAGGATGTTGGTTTTACGCCAAGGCGAAAACAGCACAACATTGGTAAATATTGCCGTGGCATATTTTCAAATCGATATGTCACAGTGAACAAATATCTTTCACTTCAGTAGCAACTCAGAAACAATTAGCAACAAAGAACAACAAAATCTCAACAATAGCAAACAGTTACGTCAAAGCAAAAATTTTGTGGCGTCACTCAGTGTGATGCTCACTTACTTTGATTTTACTTAAAAAGTTATTAGTGTTTATCAGTCACTGAATTCCGGTACTTACTTTGAAAGTTATCCTATTGATATGTCACTATGTATTCACAGTCATGTAGTTCGCAAAGACAAAGTTTCGATTGAAAAAGAAGGGCAAAGTTCGTGATGTGATTTTACTGACCTACTGGTTTCATGCCACTTCAACTTTTATTACTATTCAAAAACAGATACTACTAATCACTTTCTGTAATTACTACTATTATTTGCTCAAGGCGTTCATTAACATTAGTGAGTGACTGGAATTGCGAAAAACTGAAAACTTGTTTATCCATGAAAAATGTACAGCAAATATACTATACTGAACGTTGCTCTGTTAAGAAATGTCTATCAAATTACTGTTTACCGGACTTCATCGCTTCCGTTAACTGTATTCTTTCAAATTATTAAAATTTTAATTACTATTATTTCTGTCGTAAAAGACTCCAATAGTTTCTCAACCATCAGAACTCTTTAGGATCATCAATAATGGACAGGTATTTTGTCTTAGGTAAAATTGAAAGTCAACACTTTAGTATAACTCGGTATTATTCAAACACAAAATAAACTACGACGCTGGCTAGCCGTATACAAGTCTGTCCAAGTAATTACTTGGATCTTACTTCAGGTTGAGATATTGTCGGTGCAACGTAAGAGGTTGTTTGTTGACAACGTGTGGCAAAGGCTTTTCTTCTTGTTGAACCGCAATAAACAAAAGCCGGCCGGTGTGGCCGAGCAGTTCTGGACGCTTCAGTCTGGAACCGCGCGACCGTTACGGTCGCAGGTTCGAATCCTACTTCGGACATGGATGTGTGTGATGTTCTTAGGTTAGTTTGGTGTAATTAGTTCTAAGTTGTAGCGGACTGATGACCTCAGATGTTAAGTCCCATAGTGCTCAGAGCCATTTGAACTAATAAACGAAATTGGGCCAACAATACTCTTCATGTTGATTTGCATCCTCTTGTGGTAATTATACTGCGCCCATTTAATACCATATACCTCACCCGTCCTTACATACTTTAGCACCACTGCGTTACGACCTTTTCTCAACAACAGAGCCGCAGTGCAACTCGACCCGACTGATCCTCTAAGCACTCTCCTAAGCTTTCCTCAGTACCGAACTAATTGAGCGCCCAGCAATAATGCAACTGCCAGTTCACTGTACTCTCAGACGATAAGGCAACACTCTGGCTAAGCCAGCCTGCCTACATTACACTACCTTACAAATTTCATTTCATCGTGCAAACATTAGTACACTTATTTACAAACTCTGATTCATACAAAAGAACATCGAAAAGTGAAACTGCCAGGAAAAATTTTGTTGCCCACAGAGTCGTTGTTACATGTTTTGATCCCTTGTGCCTTCCACAATGACAACACCACCGTCTCGTGATGACTGGGTGTTGTGTGATGTCCTTAGCTTAGTTAGGTTTAAGTAGTTCTAAGTTATAGGGGACTGATGACCATAGATGTTAAGTCCCATAGTGCTCAGAGCCATTTGAACCATTTGAACAACATCACCTGGGAAATGCCAAGAAAACATCCCCTGGATCTTTACGATTGTTGCAGGGTACTCATCAAATGAAATCGCAATTACATTTCAAGAATTTTACAGGCAACCGTCCGAGGGTAACTTATTTATGTGTACGAAATTACGCACGTTGTGGGAGTAGTCAAACCGATCGAGATAGTTTCCTTCACAGACATACGAACACAGAACCTACACACACTAGTTCAGTAACAGCGATTTTAATATTAACAGTTTGAAAAATATTAATTCTTCTTTTCAGCAGTAATATTATCAAAACGGCGACTGTGACAGAACCTCCAACGAGTGAAACATAGACACTGTCGAATATTTCATGACCAAAAACAAATTAACACACGATTATTAAGTTATATTGTTGTAGTGCATATGTTTTTGTGCATATATTGTTGTGCATATATTGTTGTGCATATATTGTTGTGATAAATGTGTATTTTATGTGATGTATATGTACTAACATTGTGCTTTGTATAATTTCATGTACGCCTGATGGAATCATTCTATTTGAGCTACATCCGACATCAGGCAGCCACGACAACGCGGGTGCATCACATTTGAACTTCATGCAGTTCTACATTCAGTAAAGGCAAGCACAAGAATGACATACTAACTATTTGCACATATTTGTCTGGTGTTTGTAAATAACGACTAAGTTAGGAATATTTGTCGATTTAGTTGTTATATGTTTTAGTATAAGCAGAGTGATATGTGTTTTTTATGTCTTCAGAAATGTGGAGAGATATTCTGGGTTATAGAATCTGATGTGTATTTCAGTGAGGTAAAGTTGAATTGTTTCCAGACTAAAGTAATTAAGAGAGTAGCGAACAAATGAATTCTTATGGTTAAAACCAGATCACAGTTTAAAATGCAGAGGGAACAGGAAACGAATTTCCAGCCCAGAGGTAGATGCTGGCAAAGGAGATTCCAAAGATCCTAGGGCTGAGCTCTTAAATCAAATGAAACTTCTGATGAATACTGTTGCTAGTTAAGATGCTGAACAGTCTAACATGTCAGCTACTCAGACAAAACTGTTTGCTGAGCAAGCGAATATGTCAGCTACGCACGCAAATATTTCTGCAAATGCAGAAACCATAGCTGTGGAACAGGCAAATATAATGGCCAAAGCAACAAATCTGACCACCACAGCGAGTAATTTAGTTACAGAACAGGCGGAGTCAGCCGAGAAAGTAAAGGGCATAACCAATAAAGTGAACTAACTGCCCACAAGAGAAGATTTTGTTAAAGTCTTAGCTAATGTGAGTACGTTGACAAACGTCAGACTGAAATCAGGATAGAAAGAAATAGTATGAAGCAAACGCACGAAGAATTTCCGATCGAGATAAACAGAGTAAACAGTGAAATTGAAACCATGGAGGGGAGAGAACAAACGGCAGAAGTAGAGGGACGAAACCTGGCCTCAACATTGAAGGAATTAGCGTGCGGATGTGAAGGATCAATGGAACAAAAGTTCAAAAAATACGGCAGCACTTTAAGCAACAATTAGACGACTGGGTAGTGGAAAGGAACAGCAGGTGGTATTGTCTGTTAATAGAGGTATCAAGGAATCGGTAGAGAATATAGTGAGCCTAGGCCTGCATTTACCTCGCCAAATAGATCAAGGGTTGAAGGATGTTCGCCAGTAAATAGGAACCGAGTTCCAAAGATCGAAAGGAAAAGTTACACAGAATTTGCAAACGTGCACTCAAAGGATAGAAGACCTAGGGGGGGGGGGGGGGCGGCTACAGAAGAAAAAGGAAGCCAGCCCAGATTGGAGAATTAAAGGTAGAAATCAGGGCTCGATGTAAAATTGTGCGGTTGATGAGCAGTTGCCAGATACAAGCCCAAACGAACACATGTATGCAAGTGATTATACCAGATCTACCAATGAAGAGAAAATGTTAAAGCATAGCCAATTCCAAATATTTTTTCCGGAAAAGAAGACATTAAATCCTGTCGTATTTATCATACGATTCAGAGGAGTGCTACCACGAGCTTGGTCTGATCGACAGAAAATCGAAAATGTATCAGGATACATCCAAGGTGATGGATGTCTGTGGGTGAGTGGCATAATAGACAAGTGTACACCTGTGAAGAATTTAAGAAGGCTTTCCTCAATAAATATTGGTCAAAAGGCATGCAGGAGAGATTGAAGAAGGAAGTACATAACCTGGAACCCTTCTCTTACCGAAAAGGGAACTTAAGGAAATAATTGGAAAAATATTTGAAAAAAGCAAGATACTGGGATCAACCAATAGATCATAAAAGTGAAAAGTGTGATAATGATCATCAAAGCTCAGATTCCGATGGAGATCAGGGAAAAATTGCTGCATGTTTTCGAAGATAATCTGGAAGAATTTATGCCTGCAGTAGATTCAATCGATTTGCTGCAGGAGGAACAAAGAACAAAGAGGAAGAAATAATTACAATAAACCCTGTCAAATGGAACATAGGCAGATAGGCTATAACAATAATAATGGAAGAATGAATGGAAGACAAATGGATAATTTTCATTGAACCCATATGAATAATGGTTACAACAATGGAGCAAACTGTATGGAACAGCATTATAATGGAGGACATTATAAGCCGAACAGAAATAGACAAAGGTGTTATGAAAGGAGGTACAATCCTTTATATAATGACTGTAGAGATCAAGGACAAAGTAATCAAATCGTATACGAGGTGAGGCCAAGGCCAACAAATAATCAAGCCTGGCGAGAATAACCACCGGTCATAGTCGAAGCAATCAATCATGACAGCAACTGGCCGGCTAGACCGAGAAATACAAACTGATTCCGACCGGATTACACCCCAGAGGTTCGGTCGATAAAAGAGTAATGTGGGGCATGCAATTACTTGTAAACTGTTTTACTTACAACGATAGAATGAGGGTCGTGGAGGAGATAACGGAAGATGTAAATCCTGGGGAACAAGTTTCTAATAAAGTGCCAACATCAGCGATCCGTGCGGAAGTATTAGACATACCTATCAGAGTAATCTTGGATACCGGAGCTTCCATAAATGCGATCTCCATCAAGTTATTTAAATGGCTATCCCAGAAGACAGAGTCATCGACGTTGCCGATACGCCAACTGTAAGATCATTGGAGCCTTAGATACCCACTTACAACCAGTAGGGATACATACTTTGCTAGATGTCAAAATAGGAAATACAGCAATAAGATGCGAATTCCAATAATTCAAAAATTAATAGAAGATTGTATCATCGGATTAGAGACTATGAGGAATAAGGACTTAAAAATAGACTTCTCGTCCGGTAATGCCAGTTTTCGTGGTAATGGGGAAATGGTACAAGTTGATCTGAGCACGGAAGAAAGAAGTAATGAAAATTACTGTCCTGTGCGTGGCATTAAGCTCATTAGAAAAGCAAGGTGGTGTAAACGTACAGAAGAGGTAACGGAAAGCAGGATACTTGGGGCAGCAGAACAAGTCTAAGAAAAGGCAAAGGAAGCAGATGGACTGAGAAACGAACAAAATGATCAGCTGGTAGATCTTTTGGAGAAATATATCAAGGTTTTTGAAGAAAGGCCAGGAATTATTAAGGGATTTACGTGGAGTTTGGAGGTGTTTCCTCATGAGAAGTATTGTAATAAACCATATCCAATTAAGTGGAGATTGAAGATATTAGTTAGTTAGGAAATAAACAGCCTGGTGAACTAGGATCTGACAGAAGCATCGGTCAGTCCATATTGCAGGCCGCTGTTGGTTGTACCTAAACCAGAGGAATTAAGGTTTCAGAACTAAGAAAATAATGAGTGGGTGAACAGTCTACCAAAGGTGCGACATGCTAGACCACTTGCGAAGATGTCTTTAGTGAACATGGCCCAAAAGGCCTGAAAGAGAACCGTGAAGTATGACAATAAGTTAAAGAAAGTACAAACTTTTGTTGTGAGGCATAGAGTGCTGTTGCGCAATATCTTTGCAGTACAAAAGATTTGCTTCCTAGTATGAAGATGAAAAAATTGCTCATACCTCTTCAGGTATACATTTTCAATCCTACGTTTGCTGAGACTTATTTGCTTCTAATATCGTGTACATAGAGTGTTGTTCAATATCTTTGCAGTAAAAGAGATTTGCTTCCCAGTATCGAAGATGAAAAACTGCTCATACCTGTTCAGGCATGCATTTTCGATCCAATGTTTAGTGACACTTATTTGCTCGTAATATCAGTACTTTTAATTGTGTGCACTTACGCAATTAATTATGATACACCCTGTATATCCTGAGGTGGTACGTTTCGCCTGCGCGAGCGAGTTAGTTATTCTTTGAGTTCGCGTTGCTCCATGGCGAGCGAAGAAAGCAAAAAAAGTACAAAATTCGGAATCTTACGCGACTTTGTTACGAGACAGGATAACGAGATAACGTGTAGGAAGTGTGAGCAATGAAACCGTCATTGTTAGGTGCCATATTGTCTAATTTGTGTTTTGTGAGGTTCACAAGCGATCTTTTATGTTAATGTGGAGTTTAGTAACGGCCATAATACAGTCTGTTGCATCTCAAAGGTAATTGCGCGTATTTAATTTTGATCAAAGGATTCTGTGATGGACTATTAGGTACTAAAAGTTTGTATAGGACTCCGAACATTTGGTGGTCAATATTTGCTGGAGACGGTCAAAAGCATAGAGAAAGATTTTTCAGCTAAAACGAACTGATTTCACTCGCAGACAATCATCGATTGACCAAATGCGAATGGCCGTGTTCCAATTCCCGAAGATCCTATAGAAGTTTTCTTTCTTATACATTTCAAGAATTTTACAGGTAACCGTCGGAGTCTGAAGCCGCTTCTACACAACGAGAGTAACTTGTCTACGAGTACGAAATCACGTATGCTGTAGGAGTAGTCAACGGCGATCGAGATACATTCCTTCACAGGCATAGAGAGACATTACACACACTAGTTCAATAGCAACGAATTTAATATTACCATTTTGAAAAACATTAATTCTTCTTTTGTGCATCAATATTACAACGCCAACCGCCATCTTTCACGTGGAAAGCCTACCTGTCGCCACTCAGTTTACTTTCAGTTGCGACACTGCATTGCAGATTTCAGTCTTTAGCGCATATGAACAGCAGTTAGCATTGGTTCATGAACCTGTCGCCTGCTACGGTGCATCAACGTCTGCTGAACGGCCGTTGAGGAGATAGTTGGTTCATCCGGACTGTCGGTACTTGAAGTTAAGGAGTTCTGCTAGCAAGGCAGTAAAATAAGTGCATTCCTGGCCAAGAGAAGCCTGCTGGTATCAAACATAGGCCTTAAATCGAGGAAGAAGTCTCTGAGAATGCACGTCTGGAGAACAGCATTGCATGGGAGTGAAACACGGACTGTGGAAAAACCGGAGCAGAAGAGAACCGCAACATTTGAGGTGTGGTGCTGCAGACTTATGTCGAAATGTAGGTGGACTGATAAGGTATGGAGTGAAGAAGTTCTGCGTAGAATCGGAGAGGAAAAGGATACGTGGAAAACACTGGTAAGAAGTGGGGACAGGATGGTACGACATCCGTTAAGACCTGAGAGAATGACTTCCGTGGTAGCAGAGTGAGCTGTAGAGGGCAAAAACTGTAGAGGAAGACAGAGATTGGAATACATCAAAGAAATAATTGAGGTCGTAGGTTGTAAGGGTTACTCTGAGATGCAGAGGTTGGCGCAGGAGAGAAATTCGTGCTGGGCCTCATTCAGCCGGTGAGAAGACTGATTACCAAACAAGAAGAAACATCAAACTTCTGCGCAGCTGCCGTTCACCCCTGTCACCTACAATCCGTGGTGTACCACACTGCCTATGCGCGATATAGTTTAATAACGGTGACATGAGCACAGTTTACAGACTTTGCCGTTTTGGAAATGCTTCCATGTTTCTCCCGAAAGCCAATGATCATTCATTCCTGGACGTCAAATAAATCGCTCCGTTCTCGCTTCACGACAAGGATTAAGCTGTTTTCCGCTTCCCGCCAACACGATTTATTTGCCTTCCACTGCTGATGCTGCCACCTCCCATCTATGTGTAGTTATTGCACGATGATGTCGAATATAGGTGGAGATGACATAAAGGTGACTAGGCCTTGTGTAACTACAAAGGTGGAAACCGGAATCATCCTTCAATAACGCACGTTCGATCGACAAACCAAAGCTGATCACCGTATGGTCTGGCAGAATGTTGCGAAGATGAACTCACGGAAGCGGAAGTGCAACGAAACAGACAATTTTTAACTCACCAGTTACATTAACGAACCAAAGAAAATTATACACCTGCCTAATATCGTGTATGAAACACGCGAGCACACAGGAGAGCCGCAACACGACGTGGCATGGACTCGATTAATGTCTGAAGTAGTGATAAAAAAATCAAATGTCGTGTGACGAGAGCCTCCCGTCGGGTAGACCGCTCGCCTGGTGCAAGTCTTTCGATTTGACGCCACTTCGGCGACTTGAGCGTCGATGGGGATGAAAGGATGATGATTAGGACAACACAACACCCACTCCCTGAGCAGAGAAAATCTCCGACCCAGCCGGGAGTCGAACCCGGGCCCTTCGGATTGACAGTCTGTCGCGCTGACCACTCAGCTACCGGGGGAGGACTGAGTTAGTGATGGACATCTTGAATCCTGCACAGGTAACCTAAAATCCATAGGAGCACGAGGGCGTGAAGATCTCTTCTGAGTAGCAAGTTGCAAGTAATTCCAGATATGCTCAATAATGTTCATGTCTGGAGAGTCTGGTGGCCAGCGGAAGTGTTTAAGCTCAGAAGAGGCTTCAGGAGTCTCACTGTAGCATTTCTGGAATTGTGGGGTGTATCATTGACCTGTTGGAATTGCCCAAGTCCGTCTGAATACACAGTGGGCGTGAATCGTGATGTGAAGGTCGATGGCAGCATGTCATCACCTCAAGCAAATGCACATGCTTTTCGATCGGTACCCCTGGTATTTGCAGTTGGATAGTAGGAGCTAGCACCAGTGGGGTGGTAGCACTGGAATACTTTATTACATAACTTTTACTTAACTTTCTTTTACTACTGCACTCCAGGAAAATAACTAATAACAACTATCTTTCTTGCATACAAATGACTCATTAACAAACATTAACTAGATTATACAAAGAGCAAGATAACTCAGTTCCTATATTACGTGCATAATACATATGGTGAACCAGACTCGGCCGGTGCGATCTGCCATACGGCGACGCTGCAAGCGCCAGCGAGTCCAAAGATGTTGCAATTGCTGGACCGCTGTCGATTATCGCAAACTCTAGCGTGGTGTCTAACGTTGACACCAAAAATGGATGCAGTTGATCATACGTGTCACCTCTCAGAGTCGTATCTAGACGTATCAGGGGTCCCATATCACTCCCACAGCATTCGCCCCACTTGGGACCGTTGAACTCTGAGCTTTGTCCCCTTCCGCAGACCAACCACCACTCCTCACACTATTAAAGAGCTCCACCAGCTTGAACAGTCCCCTGCTGACATGCACGGTCCATGGGTTCATGAGTTTGTCTTATACCCGTACTGTCTAGCCCCCTCGATACAGTTTGAAACGAGACACGCCCGATCAAGCAACGTGTTCCAGCCATCAACAGTTCAATGCCGCTGTTACTGGTCCAAGCGAGGTGTAAAGCTTTGCGTCATGCAGTCATCAAGATAATACAAGGGGGCCTTCGGCTCCGAAAGCCCATAGCGATGATTATTCGTTGAATGGTTCGCATGCTGACTGTTGTTGGCCCAGCTTGAAAATCTGCATCAATTTGCGGAAGAGTTGCACTTTCGCCACTTTAAACTATTCTCTTCAATCGTCATTGGTGTCGTTGTTGAAGGGTGCTTTTTTGTGGGCAGCAGCGATGTTGGAGGTTTGATGTTTTACCGGATTCCTTATGTTCACGGTACACTCGTACAACAGTCGTAAGGGAAAATCGCCACTTCATCGCTACCTCAGAGATGTGTGTCCCATCGCTCGTGCACCGACTATAGCACTATGTTCAGACTCACTTACATCTGAGACCGATGACCACGCTGTCTGGTCTCCTGCTCCGAAACCAACCAACCAACCAACCACTTACATCTTGATGACCTGTCATTGTAACGGAAGTGCTGGCCGGAGTGGCCGAGCGGTTCTAGGCGCTGCAGTCTGGAGCAGCGTGACTGCTACGGTCGCAGGTTCGAATCCTGCTTCGGGCACGGATGTGTGTGATGTCCTTATGTTAGTTAGGTTTAAGTAGTTCTAAGTTCTAGGGGACTGATGACCGCATCAGTAAAGTCCTATAGTGCTCAGAGCTATTTGAACCATTTTTTGTAGTAGAAGTGACCGGTCTAAAAACTGCACCAGACAGTTGTCTTATATAGACATTGCCGACTGCAGAGTCATATTCTGCCTGTTTACATATCTGTATATTTGAATACGCTTCCCTATACGAGTTTCTTTGGCGCTTCAGTGTAGTTCTTCTAGGTCTTTCGATTTTTTATACTTCTTCCAATATGTGAATTCTACATTATTGTCTACATCATAATTAATCTTCTGCCCTGTCTACAAGCTTAAGGTATCAATATCTTCATCGCGTCGCCGTAATTTCTCTGCACTAGAGGCAAACAGTGAAATGTCACTAGCAAAATGGATATATTTCCTGTGTGTTCCGTGAACACGAGCTCCTTCCCGTTTTTCTGAGCTGGAAGGCACGAAAACAAATTGCTGGCAATAGACATGTAGATGTGGCATAGCAGTGCCTGATTCCTCAGATTACTGAAACTAATTCAAAATCTCTCTAGAAATTTATAAATTCTAGGCACTGTGGCAATTCATCCTTATTGCTGCATTCTACAATTTCGGCATAAAATGTGTGAAACCTCCAGCGGTGCACTCCTTTGTAGCGGCTTGCTCCTGCACGCACCACGTAAGGCTCATGAAGCTTGTAACGCACGCCCTCCCGGCTGTAACACGTGCATTGTACGCGGCTAGCGCAGGTCGCGACCCTCTGACCTCTGCCTCAGCGTGGAGCACCGGCCGGGCAGCAGGTGCGGCCCACGTGTACCGCCGTCGCCGCCGGCGTCGTGTCGCCGGCTCCACGCCTGGACGCGCGCTCAGGATGCACGGCCACGCCGCCGCAGCTGCCGCAGCTACCGCACGAGGCCGGGGACGAGGCTGCCCCTTCAGAGGGATCAGCGCTTCTGTGCTGGCTGCATTTAACGAAATAATTTGCGTTTCATTTTCTAGGGAGGTATTTTCTAACCACACATTCAGTAATGGACCGAAAGGTAGGTCCAAATCTTCTTAGGTAACTACTTTTATGATTGTGATGATGTTTGGCTTACGGGGTGCTCAACTGCACGGTTATCAGCGCCCGTACAAAGTCCCACTTTTACACAGTCCAATTTTTTTTCACAGTCCAATCTAGCCACTGTGAAGAATGATGATGATGGTGAAATGAGGACAACACAGACCCCCTTTATATGACCTACATTTGCACTGTATGTCAGTAAAACAATCAATATCAGGAAGTACAGTCGGCTGGAGGGAGATCTGTTAAATCAATGTCAAGAAAGAATGAGATTTTTACTCTGCAGCGGAGTGTGCTCTGGTATGAAACGTCCTGGCAGATTAAAACTGTGTGCCGGAACGAGACTCGAACTCGGGACATTTGCCTATCGCGGGCAAGAGCTCTACCAACTTATTTTTGTTTTGTTTTTTGTCGATGCATGGGAACGTGGATAAGGGTGTTGCATCATGTGACAGGTATGCATGGTACACCCCAGCTTTGAGGGGGTCAAGGAAGACACTGCGGAGACAACCGGCAAAAGTTTGTCGGTAAGATGGTTTTCGGGTGAGGATGCTATACGAGGTCACAACTTTGCACCAGAAGTCAAGGACTGTATGCGGACCATTTTGAAAGAGGTATTCTAAAGCCAGTCCTCGAAACCAGATGAGAGTATGGTGCTTAGCAAGAGGGTAGTGAAATGTCTGGGGCAACAACAGGAAATCCGGGGTTACCGTCGTTGGCGGGGCACGGAGGTAAAAGCCCACGATTCTTTGGATGAGGAGCCATACGTTTTGTTTCAGGGGGCACGTAAGACGGTGCTCGTCGGTGTCTTCGAGCTGACAGTCAGGGCAGAGTGGGGAGGTGGCTAGTCCTATGCGATAAAGTCGATTGTTAGTCGGGAATTTTCCATAAACTAAAACATACCAGAGTGCAGACACAGACGACGGTAAAAAGGGTGCATGCACACACCCCCAAACCGTGCGCCAGTTAATGTCAGGATGCCGTAGCACCATGGGGTCGCAAGAGTTGGACAGCATAAACAAACGATAATAATCTTTTGTACGGGGTGAACGGGCGACTGGAAGATCGGCCCTAACGTAGCTGAGTTCTACGAAACAATTGGCGCCGTGATACAATAATGGAGAAATAGGTGCCACATTGATCAGTGGATCGAGAGAAACTGGTCGTAGGATATCTAAGAGACTACTTGTTAAGGACGGAACCGTCCCCTGCCAGTGCCGCAACAGACTGTGGACAAAGAGTGCAGAAGATCGTGCCCGCACGTTGACGAGTCCGAGTCTACCTTTTGCAGGAGGCAATGTTAAAGTGTTGTAGCGGACTTAGAAAAGTGCCTCTGCTGACCCGAAATATCCAAAGGCTGATTGGATGCGGCGGCCAAGGAGTAACGGCATTTGGAGGATCTGGGCGACGTGTACCAGTTTAGGGGCTACATACATGTTGACATAGGACACACGTTGGAGTTGGTTTAAGTTACGGTGCACTTGACCGCGGACATGGTGCCGAATCGACTGCAAAAGCCGCCGGCATGCCAGGGCCACTGTGCGGTGTGTGGAGCTCGCAAATTCGATACCCAAGTAACGAAGGGTGGTACTGACTGGGAGTGGGTTCGGCACCATAGCCGGGAGGCCGCGCCCAATGTGCATCATAGTCGATTTACGGACATTAAGAATGCTACCAGAAAGATGTCCATACTGGTGGATCCATTGGATGGCGTCATTGAGTTCCGTGGAGGAGCAGGTGAGAAGGAGGAGATCGTCCGCATAAGCCCTACAGTGAAAGGTGGAGTCACGCAAAGTGAGGCCCTGCAGTCTAGAGGTAAGTCCAGTGATGAGGGGCTCAAGTGCAATGGCATATAGTAAAGTAGACATAGGGCATCCTTGACGTACAGAGCGGCTTATAGGAATCGGTCCTACAAGCCTCCCATTGACTTGTACCATAGAGACGGCGGGAAGTAGTAACCAGCGAATGGCATCGACAAAGAGTAATGGGAACCCCAAACGTGTCGCCACCATGAGGAGGAATGGGTGTCGAACGCGATCAAAGGCACTCGTGAAATCGACGGATACCAGTGCTGCACGAAGGCGACAAACCGACGCCAGTGCAATGACGTCACGGCATTCTCCTAGGGCTGTTTGTAAGGTGGCCCCACAAACACGTGCAGTCTGCTCAGGTGAAAGGACCGTAGGTAAGACGGTGCGCATGCGCGCTGCTAAGAGTGAAACGTCCCCTTAGAACAATTATACAAGACTGTGCTTAAACTGACACACAATAGTTTTTAGCGCAACGCAATCTGACTTTCAATAATCCCTACAAAAGAATGGCCCTGTCTAACGTTAACCTATATGTTTCACAAATCACTTACCTCACAAAAATCTTCGTTACTCGAACTACTGCAATACAGCGAGCGCCACTACCGCCAGCTAACTAAAAGATTCAAACTACGGAAGTCACTAACTACAGAGGCACAGTTAGCAAATGAAAGATTTTAATAGAGAACAAACAATGTATTTACCTTAATAGTCATAATATATATATATCAGTTCATGACACCAATTCTTACAAATTTCAAATCTCCGCCATCTGTCTCCCCACGTCCACCACTGCTGGCGTCTCACCTCCAACTGCGCAACGCTACGCGCTGTTAGCATCCAGCTGCCGCTGCCCAACAATACAATGGCAGACAACAATGCAAACTAAACACAGACTGCGCACAGCACAGCCAGTGATTTTTCATACCGAGCGCTACGTGGCGTTACCAATAAGAAAACCTAAACAGCCTACTTACATAGCCCCCATGCTCCCCACAAAACAATTTACAAATTGTTTTGGGCAGTGGCCAATACAGCTTTGAAAATTTTTTTCATAATTACAATAACAAAGATTTGAAATGCACACACTTATCGATACAATGTTGGTCAAAAGCTAAAATTTTCTCACAGTCCATAAAGACAGTCCTGATCATTCATCAAAGTAAAATTGCAGTGTTTTTCTCAAAGTCTGAGCAGTAAAAGAAAATGCACAACGAAGTAGTGGATTTCCATGCAGTCTTGAGGAAGTGTTGTCCTTCCAACAGAAAGGTAGTGCTGGCTCTTGACATGCAGACAGGTAATGGGCCACAGCAGAGTCAGTCGACGTTGAAGACTATCAGTAGGTAGGTCATCACAGAGCAGACCCACTGTAGTCCTGGTAGAGATTACGGTATTGGTGGGCCACCAGAGGTGCAGACCCATTGCAGTCCTTGTAGAAATAATGGTATTGGTGGGTCATCAAAGGTGTAGACCCACTGTAGTCCTTGTAGAGACGGCCAGCAGCCATCTGTTGCAACCATGCAGGTGCACAATCATCATCAAAGAGTCTTACGGATAATATAACAAGTCCACAACCACCACTTGTGCACTCACAAAAATTGTTTTTGAAATGTTCTTACAATCAGCAATGCTGTTATCCAGTCCCTTACTGAATTATTAACACACGTGCAAACACTATCAGTCCCTACTTCTCACATATTGTCCATATACTATGACCAACAGAAATGTGTGCAGAGAAATGTAATTTACAATTTACTTAATTTGATGAACTGGTGTCAATTACAATTTTATAACATAAGAATGCAATAACAAAGGTTCAAAATACATCTCTAAAGAACATAACAATACAGATAACATTTGCAGTAGTACAGGCTGTACAAAAGAATCGAAATAGAAAATACATCAGTGTTACAAAAATTATGACATAAGTACATACATAAAAGATCAGAATAACTTTTGAAACATCAGCTTCACACATGAGCATTAAAACAAACAGAATAAATAATGTCTGAACATATTTACAAAGAAAATAACATAGTATTTGAAAAATTCTACAACATAAATCTTATTAGCTAAACACATAAAGACAGGAAAAAGGCAAATACACAAGGGTACATAAACACATAGAGGAATAATACGAAAGGAAAGGATAGGGTTTGTTTTACTGCAGTATTTTGCATAGAGATCTCCCTTAGTTCATCATTATTTCCAAAAAGTCCTATCTAAACCTGCTTTCTGTATTCTGTTCACATCCTCTTTCAAAAATAGTTTTTCTCCACTGTACACTACTTTTTTGGACAAACCATTTTCTTAAAGATTCTCAATGCTTTTCTTCCAATTCATCATACTTAGTTTCTTATATAGTCTACCCCCTCTTAAGCTAACTTAAATCTACTGAGCTCAGATGCTAAACTAAGGGATGAGGGAATGCAGCAGCACAAAACAATTTACACAAACAGCGATGTTAAAAAATGGAAATTGGCAAAAAAAGCAGCAATATTACAACTAATATAAGGTAATGTGCAGCAAACAAGAAAAATAAATCAGTAATAAAATTGGCTTAACCTAGTAATACAAAGTGACATTCAGTAGCACCATGCCTGGCACATAGCAGCAGCAGCAAATGCTATAAATTATACCTAAACATGACAAAGCTCAAGCAGAAAAAATATTACGCTAAAGACAACAATGCAGATAAGGGAAATGTATATTCACATCTTAATGTCTATATAATTAAAATGGTGCACCACTACTTATTCAATGAAATAAATTACCAAGTACTTGAAAAGAAAATTATATATACAGTTACTGTTATTAGTCGCTTCTTAATGCTCTTTCCATTCCAAGAGCTCCTTTTTCGCAGAAAGTGGATCATAAAATAATTATTTAATAGATCTGTTGACAGAAAGTTTTCACATTAGCAAATGCATTTAATTTTATAAAACCAAAGCTGCAACACTGCTGGAAAACAGATATCAAATGAAATAAGCAACTATGGACAAAGCATAAAATATCATTCAATAGTCATGTGACATTTTATAAGTTAGTAGAATTCTCTCGACTTTCGTAGAAAGACGTTTGTTATAATCAGGTGTCAGATGTAAGTATCTTTCTCAGTAATGAGCGTGTCGTATTTGCGGTGCTTTCTACAAAGGAATGTCAATAGCGAGGATAATGGCCTTTTTTTTTACCTGTGCCTCTGAAAGGCACACACTAATGGCTTTCTTTTGTCAGGTGGTTGTCGCGCAGCTGGGTGCCCACGACGCATTAAGTGCAGGTGGTCACTTAACTGTCTTAAAGAAATATTTACGACACCAGTTTCCGCTACAGTGGCAGTCTCATGTAAAAAATTTCACAGGTCAAGAATTTGCGTTACACATCTGTAGAAACAAAATTCTATTAATTGTGATACATTCACGCGTATACACACATTTCATAACTCTTAAAGTACGATTCTTGGTTTCCAACATCCTTTTTCACAAACCAGAGTCCCTAACCACTACTCATTATTCCTTACCTTATTACACATATGTATATTCGTCGACACTTCTTCAATATGTCATCATAACAGATACGTAGCATAACCAAATAACTCATATAGCATCAGCTTAAGCATACTTCAGCAGCATAATCAGAAGATTCCAGGTTCGAATCCTGGCAGGGTCGCCATATGAAACGTTCCCTTAGAACAATTATACAAGACTGTGCTTAAACTGACACACAATAGTTTTTAGCGCAACGCAATCTGACTTTCAATAATCCTTACAAAAGAATGGCCCTGACTAACGTTAACCTATATGTTTCACAAATCACTTACCTCACAAAAATCTTCGTTACTCGAACTACTGCAATACAGCGAGCGCCACTACCGCCAGCTAACTAAAAGATTCAAACTACGGAAGTCACTAACTACAGAGGCACAGTTAGCAAATGAAAGATTTTAATAGAGAACAAACAATGTATTTACCTTAATAGTCATAATATATATATCAGTTCATGACACCAATTCTTACAAATTTCAAATCTCTGCCATCTCTCTCTCCACGTCCACCACTGCTGGCGGCTCACCTCCAACTGCGCAACGCTACACGCTGTTAGCATCTAGCTGCCGCTGCCCAACACTACAATGGCAGACAACAATGCAAACTAAACACAGACTGCGCACAGCACAGCCAGTGATTTTTCATACCGAGCGATACGTGGCGTTACCAATAAGAAAACGTAAACAGCCTACTTACAAGAGGCGTGCATAGATTTTATAGTCTGCCTTCAGTAGTGTAAGGGGGCGATGTGCAGAGACATGAGACCCTCCCTTCGGTTTAGGCGCAGGTAGAAGAATGCCAGTGACGAATTCAGGTGGAATTGGGAAGGATGGAGTAAAGAGTTCCTGAATCATATCCGTCCAGCGAGGAAGCATCAACATGGTGAACGCCTGGTAAAACTCCACTGGGAGACCATCTGGTCCTGGTGATTTGTTCTTGACCCCTCTGTTGATCGCATCTACTACCTCTTCTGCGGTGATTGCAGACATCATGGACGTTGACTCCGCTACGGTGAGGGTCCGGTCAGGGGAAGGACGGAGATCATCAGGAATGGGCGTCGCCATCTGTTCATCAACATAAAATTGGCGATAATGTTCAGCAAAGCAGACACCACCGCTGCCTGTGTTGTGTGGTGAACACCATCGGAGGTCGTGACGTTGGAGACGAAAAGTCGACGTCGTTGACTATGGTCGGATGTGGCATGGATTGTGGATGGGGTTTCGTCGTGGAGGAGGTCTTGTCGTCGGGAACGCACCACGACACCATGCTGTCGTGCACGTTGAAGAGAGAGGAGACGAGCTTTAGTACGTTGTCGTTCCCTACGGGTGTCAGGTGATGGCGGGAGCGCATCGAGCTCACGGAGGACGGCGTAGTAAAAATTTGTGGTGTCTCGATGCCATGCTGCTGCTTCCTTGCCACATTGTATGAAGGCCTTTCTGATTGCAGGTTTGGCACATTTGAGCCACCAATGGAACGTGGATGTGTACTGCGGAAGGCGTCTTTCGCAAAACGCCCACGTAGTGGCAATACATTGTCGGCAGTGTGGATCATTAAGGAGGGAGGTATTAAGCTTCCAGTAACCTCTGCTGCGCCACACTGACTGAGGTGGCAGAGCCAGGGAGCAAATGACGGCGCATTGGTCCGAAAATGCAAGGGGCCATCGTCCAGCTTGGGCGACGTCATTGCCAAGGTGGACAGAGACATATAACCGGTCCAGTCTGCTCGCAGAATGTGCTGTATAATGGGTGAAACCGGGGGTATTGCCATGAATTTTCTCCCAAACGTCCACTAGATGAAAATCTTCGATTAAGGTGAGAAGCGCCGGGCATGGCGAATAACCAGGCATTTGGTCCTGCAGATGGAGGACACAGTTGAAATCGCCTCCCATGATAAGGCGATCATAGCGTCCAGAAAACAGGGACGCCACGTCATGTCCGAAGAAAGTGGACCGCTGCCGACGGTTCGTGGAGCCAGACGGAGCGTAGATATTGATGACGCGCGTGTCGAAGATGTTAACAGCCATGGCTCTTCCACAGGGAAGGATTGTCGTGTCCTTGAGTGGGATTCCTTCGCGTATGTAGAAAGCCACTCCACGCCCTGATTGATCACATGTGGACGTGTTTGAGTCGTAGCCGTAGACTGGTGGTAGTGTGGCAACGCGTACTACCTGAAGAAGGGTGACGTCGACGTCAGAGGCCCGAAGCATGTCACATAGGAGTTGCAGCTTGGGTACAGTGCCGATCATGTTGATGTTCAGCGTGGCCAACCGATACGTTTGTTTTAGTGGTGGTGGTCGCGCATCTACCATCACCAAGGGAAGTAAGAGGAGGGCACCGACAGGAAGTCCCGTCGCATCAGCTGCAGGGCCTCGCTTTTGATGTTAACAGGCAGCCTTGTCCGGCGGAGGCAACTCATCCGGAGGAGGGGGCGTATCTTCCTCAATCTCGTCGGCCCATGCCCCTGTGCCATGGGTCCGTCCAATGTCCATGGGAATTGCGTCGTGGTGAGAGAGATCTGGAGTTGCCGGCGGGGAGACTGGCGTCTCAACCGGCGCACCGATCGTTACATTGTGCGTGGCGACCTCCATAGTGGTCCCGTCCTGCGAAATGTCTTGATCATCGTGAAAGTTGTCCGCCGACCTCTGCATTGAAACGTCGGCTGATTGGGTGTCGTCTTCGTCGTCGCGGGTGGCGACGCTTTGAGAGCCCGTGGGCGAACGGCGACGGCGTTTGCGCCTACGTGGCGAGCGTTGTTTGCGCAAGTGTTCGTCAGTGTCGGACGACGGCAAGGAAGAGCGTCGACCTGGTTCGAATGCGTCGGTGGGTACAATGAAATTGTCAAACAGGTGTTGTGAAGACGTACTGTTGTCCTCAGAGTCCGGAGCGGGAGCCTGTTCGGCGGCAAGGTTGTCAGGTGGGACGTCCGCACCGTCCATAGGTGACTGGGACGGTGGGAAGTGCCGATCGGAAGGACCGGGCGACGGACTGGACGAAACTGTAGACGTGGCAAGAGCCGCTGAGTAAGTGACCGGTAGGGCGGTCATCGTGGGTGTGACTGACGCTTCCGATAACGGGAGCTGCGCGACACGTCGTTGAATGAATTCAGACCGTAGGTGACCTTCTTTCCCGCAACCGGAACAGGTTCGAGGTTGGCCGTCGTACATTATAATGGCACGGCAGCCTCCGATACTTAGCTAAGAAGGCACGTGTTTCTGCAACTCGATGCGGATCTGTCTAACACCGTTTAAAACGGGATAGGTCTGAAATTGTACCCATCGTTTGGCAACATGTTCCAGAACGTTGCCATAGGGACGGATCGCCTCGATGACGACGTCTGCAGATAGTTCGAACGGCAGTTCGAAGATCCTTATCGTCCTCGCACGCCACATCGTTGATCATTTTTGACGTAGACGGTACTGCTATCGACAAGTGGATACCAGTCAGATCCGTTGGTGGTATCTTAACTTCATCGCGACTAAATCGTTCTACCTCCAGGGCCTTGGGTCGGGCAAAGTCGGAACAAAAGTTGAAACGTAATGTCTTCTTCCGATAGTTGTGCGCCATGATAGTCTAGAAGGGAAAACGGCACTTATAGTGGCCGAATAAACACAAACACACCGTGCGCGCCTCGCCCGCAGCGCTCTGGCGCGTGACCGCCTCGCAGCACTGCCGGCGGCAGACTGCCCAACTGATCTCCCAAAGCACGACTCACGCCCAGTCCTCACAGCTTCAGTTCTGCCAGTACCTCGTCTCCTACCTTCCAAACTTTACAGAAGCTCTCCAGTGAACCCTGCAGAACTAGCACTCCTGAAAGAAAGGATATTACGGAGACATGGCTTAGCCACAGCCTGGGGGATGTTTCCAGAATGAGATTTTCACCCTGCAGCGGAGTGTGCGCTGATATGAAACTTCCTGGAAGATTAAAACTGTGTGCCGGACCGAGACTCGAACTCGGGACCTTTGCCTATCGCGGGCAAGTGCTCTACCAACAAAGGTCTCGAGTTCGAGTCTCGGTCCGGCACACAGTTTTAATCTGACAGGAAGTTTCAATGTCAAGAAAGCTTAGGATATGCATTTTTTCATTACCTTGATCGCGTCTCTGTACACTGTACTACTAGTTTCGACAGGACTGACCTGCTGTTCTGAGACCCGCAAGGATACAAAAATTGCAAAAATATTTACACTAGTAGTAGCAGTAATCGTAAGTTCTTTGTGACGTACGCAGAAATTACTGGCTGTGAAACCACGCTCTGTGACGAACTACATGTTTCTTTTCGCACCGTTGTAACGAACTGTGAATCAGAAATAAAAGAAAATTACCTGTATACAAGTTATTATTGTAGGTATACAAATTCCAAAATATGTCTGAGGAAACGTTACCTCATAACTGGAAGAGAGTAGAGCATTAAACAATATAGCTGTCTCTTCATAGCAAGACAGAATCATAATTTTGTGGCACACCAAAAAAAAAACCATGAACCATGGACCTTGCCGTTGGTGGGGAGCCTTGCGTGCCTCAGCGATACATATGGCCGTACCGTACGTGCAACCACAACGGAGGGGTATCTGTTGAGAGGCCAGACAAACATGTGGTTCCTGAAGAGGGGCAGCAGCCTTTTCAGTAGTTGCAGGGGTAACAGTCTGGATGATTGACTGATCTGGCCTTGCAACATTAACCAAAATGGCCTTGCTGTGCTGGTACTGCGAACGGTTGAAAGCAAGGGGAAACTACAGCCGTAATTTTTCCCGAGGACATGCAGCTTTACTGTATGATTAAATGATGATGACGTCCTCTTGGGTAAAATATTCCGGAGGTAAAATAGTCCCCCTTTCGGATCTTCGGGCGGGGACTACTCAGGAGGACGTCGTTATCAGGAGAAAGAAAACTGGCGATCTACGGATCGGAGCGTGGAATGTCAGTTCCCTTAATCGGGCAGGTAGGTTAGAAAATTTAAAAAGGGACATGGATAGGTTAAAGATAGATATAGTGGGAATTAGTGAAGTTCGGTGGCAGGAAGGACAAGACTTTTGGTCAAGTGAATACAGGGTTATAAATACAAAATCAAATAGGAGTAATGCAGGAGTAGGTTTAATAATGAATAAAAAATAGGAGTGCGGGTAAGCTACTACAAACAGAATAGTGAACGTATTATTGTGGCCAAGATAGACACAAAGCCCATGCCTACTACAGTAGTACAAGTTTATATGCCAACTAGCTCTGCAGATGATGAAGAAATTGATGATATGTATGATGAGATAAAAGAAATTATTCAGGTAGTGAAGGGAGACGAAAATTTAATAGTTATGGGTGACTGGAATTCGTCAGTAGGAAAAGGGAGAGAAGGAAACATAGTAGGTGATTATGGATTGGAGCTAAGAAATGAAAGAGGAAGCCGTCTGGTAGTTTTTGGCACAGAGCATAACTTAATCATAGCTAACACTTGGTTCAAGAATCATAAAAGGTTGTATACATGGAAGAATCCTGGAGTTACTAATTGGTATCAGATAGATTATATAATGGTAAGACAGAGATTTAGGAATCAGGTTTTAAATTGTAGGACATTTCCAGGGGCAGATGTGGACTCTGACCACAATCTATTGGTTATGACCTGTAGGTTAAAACTGAAGAAACTGCAAAAAGGTGGGCATTTAAGGACATGGGATCTGGATAAGCTGAAAGACCCAGAGTTTGTACAGAGTTTCAAGGAGAGCATAAGGGAACAATTGAGAGCAATGGGGGAAAGAAACACAGTAGAAGACGAATGGGTAGCTCTGAGGGGTGAAGTAGTGAAGGCAGCAGAGGATAAACTAGGTAAAAAGACGAGGGCTGCTTGAAATCCTTGGGTAACAGAAGAAATATTGAATTTAATTGATGAAAGGAGAAAATATAAAAATGCAGTAAATGAAGCAGGCAAAAAGGAATACAAACGTCTCAAAAATAAGATCGACAGGAAGTGCAAAATGGCTAAGCAGGGATGGCTAGAGGACAAATGTAAGGATGTAGAAGCTTATCTCACTAGGGGTAACATAGATACTGCCTACAGGAATATTAAAGATACCTTTGGAGAAAAGAGAACCACTTGTATGAACATCAAGAGCTCAGACGGCAACCCAGTTCTAAGGAAAGAAGGGAAGGCAGAAAGGTGGAAGGAGTATATAGAAGGTTTATACAAGGGCGATGTACTTGAAGACAATATTATGGAAATGGAAGAGGATGTAGATGAAGACGAAATGGGAGGTAAGATACTGCGTGAAGGGTTTGACAGAGCACTGAAAGACCTGAGTCGAAACAAGGCCCCCGGAGTAGACAACGTTCCTTTAGAACTACTGACGGCCTTGGGAGAGCCAGTCCTGACAAAACTCTACCATCTGGTGAGCAAGATGTGTGAGACAGGTGAAATACCCTCAGACTTCAAGAAGAATATAATAATTCCAATCCCAAAGAAAGCAGGTGCTGACAGATGTGAAAATTACCGAACTATCAGTTTAATAAGTCACAGCTGCAAAATACTAACGCGAATTCTTTACAGACGAATGGAAAAACTGGTAGATGCGGACCTCGGGGAGGATCAGTTTGGATTCCGTAGAAATGTTGGAACACGTGAGTCAATACTGACCTTACGACGTATCTTAGAAGAAAGATTAAGAAAAGGCAAACCTACGTGTCTAGCATTGGTAGACTTAGAGAAAGCTTTTGATAATGTTGACTGGAATACTCTCTTTCAAATTCTGAAGGTGTCAGGGGTAAAATACAGGGAGCGAAAGGCTATTTACAATTTATACAGAAACCAGATGGCAGTTATTAGAGTCGAGAGGCATGAAAGGGAAGCAGTGGTTGGGAAAGGAGTGAGACAGGGTTGTAGCCTCTCCCCGATGTTATTCAATCTGTATATTGAGCAAGCAGTAAAGGAAACAAAAGAAAAATTTGGAGTAGGTATTAAAATTTATGGAGAAGAAGTAAAAACTTTTAAGTTCGCTGATGACATTGTAATTCTGTCAGAGACGGCAATGGACTTGGAAGAGCAGTTGAACGGAATGGACAGTGTCTTGAAAAGAGGATATAAGATGAACATCAACAAAAGCAAAACGAGGATAATGGAATGTAGACAAATTAAATCGGGTGATGCTGAGGGAATTAGATTAGGAAATGAGACACTTAAAGTAGTAAAGGAGTTTTGCTATTTAGGAAGTAAAATAACTGATGATGGTCGAAGTAGAGAGGATATAAAATGTAGACTGGCAATGGCAAGGAAAGCGTTTCTGAAGAAGAGAAATTTATTAACATCGAATATAGATTTATGTATGAGGAAGTCGTTTCTGAAAGTATTTGTTTGGAGTGTAGCCATGTATGGAAGTGAAACATGGACGATAAATAGTTTGGACAAGAAGAGAATAGAAGGCTTTCGAAATGTGGTGCTACAGAAGAATGCTGAAGATTAGATGGGTAGATAACGTAACTAATGAGGAGGTATTGAATAGGATTGGGGAGAAGAGAAGTTTGTGCCACAACTTGACTAGAAGAAGGGATCGGTTGGTAGGACATGTTTTGAGGCATCAAGGGATCACAAATTTAGCATTGGAGGGCAGCGTGGAGAGTAAAAATCGTAGAGGGAGACCAGGAGATGAATACACTAAGCAGATTCAGAAGGATGTAGGTTGCAGTAGCTACTGAGAGGCGAAGCAGCTTGCACAGGATAGAGTAGCATGGAGAGCTGCATCAAACCAGTCTCAGGACTGAAGACAACAACAACAACAACAACAACAACAACAACATCAAAAAAAATTCAAATGTGTGTGAAATCTTATGGCACTTAACTCCTAAGGTCATCAGTCCCTAAGCATACACACTACGTAACCTAAATGACCCTAAGGACAAACACACACACCCATGCCCGAGGGAGGACTCGAACCT
This sequence comes from Schistocerca gregaria, assembly GCF_023897955.1. Taxonomy (NCBI): domain Eukaryota; kingdom Metazoa; phylum Arthropoda; class Insecta; order Orthoptera; family Acrididae; genus Schistocerca; species Schistocerca gregaria. Next base: position 887,759,900 of record NC_064922.1, read on the forward strand.
CCGCCGGGAGCAGCCGTGTGGCACATCAATAAGTGTCGATATGTCTTTGTTGGCTGTCGGCTACATAATGCCAATAGCAATGAGACTGACAGAGACTACAGAGGAAGTCGGCCGTGCCTGTCAGAGGAACCATCCTGGTATCTGTCTGAAGAGATTGAGGGAAACCACCGAAACCCTAAATCAGCATGTCCGGACACGGCATTGAACCGTCGTCTTCCCGAATGCGAGAGGTAGTCTAATGAATAATAATGAATGTGTCATAACCTAATTTAAGGTGGACATTTAGATTTTAATACAAAGTAAGGGTATTGTACAGCCCACAGGTTTTTGTGGACTCAGCTAGAAACATGCAGTTATGGTGGTGAGTCCTATAGTTACAGAATAAAACAATTTCATACACAACCCGATGTATTAGTGAGGAACAGTTAAGTATTACCAAGACAGTGATGAGGTATTAGAAAAAAATAACTCGGATATCTGTTGTTTACATTAAATATGAGCTAGGAAATCCACCACACTTGGAAGTTATGCAACTGTACAATTCGATACAGTGCTTTATGTCCAGGTAAGCACAGTAAAACTATAGTCAGTGTAGTGATAAAATATAACTATTGATGAAGTAATGTTAGCCCTCTTTGTTGGATAAGCGCTTGTAAGTTGTTGTCGGACATGAACATACACGTACATGGTTACACTCTCGTACAATCGTCTTGTGAATAGCGTTACCAAAGTGGTCTGTTGGATAGTATATTGGAATAACGTAACTGAAGTGGGTGCAAATCTAGTAAAATAATAATACATAAACAATGGCGCGTACCAATGAGGAACAAATATCTGATAAAATCAAGTGTAGTTTTCGAAAATCGAACGTTACATTAGCATTTACACCATTTAACACACTGAAATCAAGATTACGTCCTCAGATTGGCGAGAAAAACTAAGACGTCTACAATAGGTTCTGGAGTATACAGATCAGGGTATAATCTACATCTACATCCATACTCCGCAAGCCACCTGACGGTGTGTGGCGGAGGGTACCCTGAGTACCTCTATCGGTTCTCCCTTCTATTCCAGTCTCGTATTGTACGTGGAAAGAAGGATTGTCGGTAAGCTTCTGTGTGGGCTCTAATCTCTCTGATTATATCCTCATGGTCTCTTCGCGAGATATACGTAGGAGGGAGCAATATACTGCTTGACTCTTCGGTGAAGGTATGTTCTCGAAACTTTAACAAAAGCCCGTACCGAGCTACTGAGCGTCTCTCCTGCAGAGTCTTCCACTGGAGTTTATCTATCATCTCCATAACGCTTTCGCAATTACTAAATGATCCTGTAACGAAGCGCGCTGCTCTCCGTTGGATCTTCTCTATCTCTTCCATCAACCCTATCTGGTTCGGATCCCACACTGCTGAGCAGTATTCAAGCAGTGGGCGAACAAGCGTACTGTAACCTACTTCCTTTGTTGTCGGATTGCATTTCCTTAGGATTCTTCCAATGAATCTGTCTGGCATCTGCTTTACCGACGATCAACTTTATATGATCATTCCATTTTAAATCACTTCTGATGCGTACTCCCAGATAATTTATGGAATTAACTGCTTCCAGTTGCTGACCTGCTATTTTGTAGCTAAATGATAAGGGACCTATCTCTCTATGTATTCGCATCACATTACACTTGTCTACATTGAGATTCAATTGCCATTCCGTGCACCATGCGTCAATTCGCTGCAGGTCCTCCTGCATTTCAGTACAATTTTCCATTGTTGCAACCTCTCGATACACCATAGCATCATCTGCAAAAAGCCTCAGTGAACTTCCGATGTCATCCACCAGGTCACTTATGTATATTGTGAATAGCAACGGTCCTATGACACTCCCCTGGGGCACACTTGAATGACTTGTAATAAATTTTATATAGGGCAAACTGGACGTTCCGTTCTCCAGCGGACTTCGTGGACACATTAACACACAAAACAAAGCCCTCTTCGTTACATACATAAAAGAAACTAAATGTAAAATAACAGATATTTGAGAGAATATGAGGGTGTTCCTTTAGGAAGTCACGATGCATCTGACATCAATAGTTCCTTTCCTTTGCTTCCTCCCCCGCCACATTCAATTCATATAATATGTATCACAGCTGCGAATTCCCTTTATCTACATCCACGTGATTACTCTGCTATTCACAATAAAGTGCCTGGCATAGTGTTCAATGAATCACCTTCAAGCTGTCTTCTACCGTTCCACTCTCGAACGGCGCGCGGGAGAAACGAGCACTAGCATTTTTCTGTGCGAGCGCTGATCTCTTATTTTATCGTCACGACCATTTCTCCCTATATAGGTGGGTGCAACAGAACGTTTCTGCAATCAGAGGAGAAAAATGGTGATTGAAATTTCATGACAAGGTCCCGTCGCAACGAAAAACACCTTTGTTTCAATGATTGCCTCTCATATTCACATATCATGTCTGTGGCACTATCTCCCCTATTTCTCGGTAATACAAAACGAGCTGCCCTTCTTTGAACATTTTCGATGTCATTCGTCTGTCCCAGCTGATGCGGATCCCACACCGCACATCAATACTCCAGAATATGGTGGACAAGCGTGATGTAGGCAGTCTTTTTAGTAGATCTGTACACCTTCTAAGTGTTCTGCAAATGGATCGCAGTCTTGGGTTTGCTCTACCCACAACATTATCTTTGTAATCATTCCAATTTAGGTCATTCGTAATTGTTATCCCTAAGTATTTAGTGGAATTTTCAGGCTTCAGATTTGTGTGACTTATCGCGTAATTGAAATTTAGCGGCTCTCTTTTAGTACACTTGTGAATAACTTCACACTTTTCTTTATTAAGGGTCAATTGCCACTTTCCGTACCATACAGATAGCTTATTTTGCAATTCGTTTTGGTCATCTGATGACTTTACAAGACGGTAAATTACAACATCATCTGCAATCAGTCTAAGACGGCTACTCACATTGTTTCCTAAGCCGTTAATATAGATCAGGAAAAGAGAAGGCCTGTAACACTTCCTTGGCGAACCCCGGATACTACTTCTATTTTACTCGATGACTTTCCGTTTATTACTACGAACTGTGCCATTTCTGAAAGGAAATCACGAATCCAGTCGCACAACTGAGGCGATATTCCATAAACACGCAGTTTGGTTAGAAGACGCTTGTGAAGATCGGTGTCTAAAGGCTTCTGGAAATCTAAAAATATGGAATCAATCTGACCTCCTCTGTCGATAGCAATCATTACTTCTTGAGTATAAAGAACTAGTTGTGTTTCACAAGAACGATATTTTCTGAATCCGTGCTGACTATGTGTCAAGAAATCGTTTACTTCGAGGTACTTCATAACGTTTGAACACAGTTTATGTTCCAAAAC